>NC_091795.1:10688333-11009166 GCF_041296235.1 Equus asinus
TTCACATTGTTGTGCAGCCATTACCACTATCTATTTCCATCATCACAGATGAAAACTTTGTACCTATTAAATAATAATTCCCCATTTCTACCTCTGCTAAGCCTCTGGCACCATTCTCTCTGTCTCTATGAATTTGCCTGCTCTAGATACCTCACGTAAGTGGAATCATACAATATTTGTCCTTTTGTGTCTGGCTTACTTCACTTAGCGTATTTTCTAGGTTCATCCATGTTGTAGCAGGTATTAGAATTTCATTCCTTTTAAAGGCTGCATGATATTCTCTTGTGTGTGTATACAGACTATCCCCGACTAATGATGATTCTACTTATGGTTTTTCAACTTTTTGATAGTGTGAAAGTGATAAGCATTCAGTAGAAACTGTACTTAGAATTCTGGATTTTAATCTTTTCTCCTGCTAGAGATATGTGGTAAATACTCTCTCGTGATGCTGGACAGCAGCAGCAAGCCACAGCTCCCAGTCAGCTTGCGATGTCTAGGATAAACAACCCATACTCTACAGCGTACTGTATTGTCAGTGTTTTTTGGATCCAATATTAAATGCATTTTCTACTTATGATATTTTCAATTTACAATGGGGTAACCCCATTATAAGTCAAGGAAGATCTATCCCACCATTTGTTTATCCCATGATTCTTCCATGGATATTTTGGCTATTGTGAATAATATTTTTATAAACATTAGTGTACAAATACCTATTTGAATTCCTGCTTTCAGTTATTTGGTTATATACAAGAAGTGGAATTGCTGGGTTATATGGCAATTCTATGCTTAAATTTTGAGGAACAGCTATTCTGTCATCCCTAGTGCCTGCATCATTTTACATTCCCACCAGCAATGCACAAGGTTCTGGTTTTCCACAGTCTCATGAACATTTGTTATTTTCTGCTTTTTGGATAAATAGCTGATCTAATGGGTGTAAAGCAGTATGTCATTATGATTTTGATTTGCATTTTCCTAATGATTAGTAATGTTGAGTATTATTCATGTGCTTACTAGCCATTTGTATACCTTCTTTGTATAAATGTCTGTTACAGTCCTTTGTCCATTTTTTAATCGAGTTGTTTGTTTTGTTGTTGTTGAGCTTCAGGAGTCCTTTATACATACTG
The DNA here is from genome assembly GCF_041296235.1 of Equus asinus. NCBI lineage: Eukaryota > Metazoa > Chordata > Mammalia > Perissodactyla > Equidae > Equus > Equus asinus. Next base: position 10,689,461 of record NC_091795.1, read on the forward strand.
GACATTAAGCCTTATCAGTTATATGATTTACAAATATTTCCTCCCATTATGTGAGTTCCCTTTTCACTCTCTTAATGTTATTCAATGCTAAGGTTTTCACTTTTATGAAGTCCAATTTACCTATTTTATCTTTTGTTGCCTGTGCTTTTGGTGTTATATCCAAAATATCACTGCCATATCCAATGTCATGAATATTTCCCCCTACATTTTCTTCATGACATTGGATTTGGCAGTGATTTTTTTGGATATGACACCAAAATCATATATATAGATTTAGCTCTTGTCCTTAGGCTTTTTATCCATTTTGAGTTAATTTTGGTATACAGTGTAAGCTTTGGGTGATACATCACTCTTTTGCATGTGGACGTCCAGTTTTCCAAGAATAATTTTCTGACAAAGCTGTCCTTTCCCATTCCGAATGGTCTTGGTGCCCTTGTCAAAAGTCACTTGACCATATATATGAGGGTTTATTTTTGAGATTTCTATTCTATTGTATTGTTCTTTATGTCTTTGTTTATGGCAGTTACCACCCTGATTACTGTCCTGCCTTCTCTTATTTAGTTTTCAGTGTAGACTTTTAAAAGATGTTTGGTATTTTCTCTTTTTTCCATATTTTCTTTTCATAAATGTGCTAGTCCACTGGAGACAGTCTATTTGAGGTGCACATGTAGTTGAAGATTATATTCCTTGAGTTTGGTGCCAGGAGTTAAGGATTCTGCCCCTGTTTTTTTTCTACAATCAAGATAAAGTTAGGGCTGCAAGACAGCCAGGTGTGTCTTATGTTTATGACCAAATCATTTCTTATTAATGCTCAGTGTGATGTCTGTCCCCAGTGGTCTGCTTCAGGATGGGGTTGTCCATGTTTAGCTCTACCAACATCATACAGCCTGTTCATATCCTTTTAATGTGCATGCATATTGGATAGAACCATGCTTCACATCTTTTTATGACCAAGGTTTGATTTCTGAAAAGTGAAAAATTTTAGATCTGCTCTTGGTTATATATTTCAACAAATCCCATTGGTGTGGAATGCCACATGATTTCAGGAACATTCTCAACTTTTGCCATTTGTTCTGGGTCCTGCTGGGGATTTTTATCTTTCCATAAGCCTTCTGGTACATTTAATAAACATTGAAGAATGGAGCCCTCACATACTTCTACTCTGCTATACTCTCATAAGTCTTACGGGTTCTCATTGAGACAACAGTTATCACTGTTTTAGAGGTACATATCATACTGATGGAGACTAAAATACAAAAAAAAAATTACCATTTTTCACTTCCAATTATAGTCTGTTTTGTGCTTTCAGGTGTGAGCAATAAGGAATGTTTTAGAATGAGTCATATCTTAAAGAAAATATGCTTTTCTGGTTGTCTATTTGGCAATTATTATTTGATTGGAATGTCAATAATTTTTATTTACATTTAAAAATGAGCTATTTTCTGAAATATATTTTTATTTGCTATAATCTAAAGTGGAGCTAGTCCCTCTTCAGTGCGACCATGATGCCCAGTAAAGAAATCAATGATTGCACCGACCAAACTGATGGATAGACCATGAGCTCCTTGACATATTTGCCTTGGCCTTATTCATTCTCGTAAACCAGAAGAACTTTAACATGCAGCAAGTGAAAAGCAAATGTACATTACACTTGTTTATTTATTGAACAAAGAGTAATTTCATCTTTTCTGTACAACATGCGTGGAGCTAGGCACTGAAAACAGAACGGTAAGAAAAAGATACAGATACCTGTGCTCATTGAGCTTGCATTTTAAATTGAATATATTTATTTAAATATGACCACCAAATAAGCACATTTCAAGTCGTGTTATGAAGAAAAAGAACAAGACGTTTTAAGAATAGCTAATAAAGACTCATTTTATCTGAATGAAGAATGACTCAACAGTTAAACAGTTGCAATGTGATTATAAAAATTCATATTGATAATTGAGAATAACCAATTAAAAACCAAAATATGAATAGGCCAATATTAGTTCAATTGCTTTGAGTGAGACAGCACATTTCATAAGTGCAATTAATTGGCAGAAGGTGTAAGATTAACGAAGGTCATTTAAGGAAGTTGGATGATCTCCTTAAGAGTCCTGTTCCTCTAATTTGGTCTCCCTTTGCACAGTGTGATTCTTCCAGTTGTTCTGATCGGGCACAGACCTCAGAGGAACATGTCGTGAAGCTCACCCTTCTAAGTTGGTTTCAGTAATGAACATGAGCTCTTGCAGTAGCATTGTTTTTCCTAGCAAACAGAAATGTTAGAGTGAGCACAGATTTTCTAGAAACACTATCGATGTCGGTACAGACCCTCTTCTCAGATATATAGATTGTGATTAGATCGAGGACCGTATCTTGTTCATCCTCGCTCCTCTAATATCTATAAATTGCCCAGTACTAAGCTGGTATTCAACAAATGTTAGTTGAGTAAATGAATATTTATATATCTAACATTTGCTAAATAAATAAGCTGATAAATTATTATATTAAACACAGAATTTTTAAGTCAATAGTTTATGTTTTAGCTTATGTTCCTTTGTGATATTGCCACGTATAACTCCATACAAGTAATTACAGAATATAGGTTTATATGCAAAAGTTTATGTGTAAAGGCTTAAATATACCTATAACATGTGAAGTCATTTTTACATCTTAATCACGTGTGTATAGACACATAAATACACACATACACAAACATATGTGCTGCCATTTTAAAATAAGGAAACATTTCCATAAGGCATGTGACATTTCGATATACATATTGAGTATGCGTAATCTCTTGCTGATAAATAAACACCAGGGCCAATCATTTCCTGGAAAATTTTGTGTAACAAATTTTAAGAACTATTGAAGTCCACAGGATTTTTGCCAAAACATTTATATTAAATTCTCAGAGTAGGAAGTTTGCATACCTAAAATAATTAATTTTATTTGAACTGCATGTCCTCTTATAGAGAACTGAATGTAAACATCACAAATTTTTTTCAAAATTTTCCGGTGTCCTTATAAATTAATAGGGAATATATATATATATTTATAGATGCTACATCTGTAATACATAATGAAATATGCAGCATAAAAATCCAAATACACACATGTATATTTTCATACACATGCACAAACACATACACAAAAATTATGAAAACCCAAATATCCTTTTTTTATTTTAACATCAAGCCTGTCTCTCCCAAATTCTGGGCTGGTGCTAGGGATGTGTGCCACTGTATTCATTGGATCTTAGTGTCACTGGCATGAAAGGGCTAGACTGAGAAAGGACACTACTTTCACTGATTGTTACAGTTTCTTTACCCTTTTTCATGGCGAAACCAAAGAAACAACGCAGTATTTTTATACAAATGAATATTTATTGACATACAGGAAAGAGCCTATAATTGTTTATTTTCAAAACAATACACTTAAAAAATTTTCAAACACATCTCAGTGTTTGTTATACTTATGTTTTAATTATAGCCAAGAAGATAATTTACAAGAGCAACATGGTACAAGATCCTCTGGAACATAATATCTATAGCAATACCATAACTTAGGTGAAATTTATTAGGAGGTGAAATTGCATTAGGATATTTAATGCAACTGGTGCCTGGTTCCACATCCCTGTGTAGATAGTTTTGTCCAATATACAATAGGCATGAAAACACAATGCTTTAAGTTAATGACACTTTATCATCATGTAAAGATATTTATCAGTGTCAGCTAGTGTTGGGCAATATACGTATATGATATCGTATATGACATGTATCCTGTATTTCTAGTTATTATTGTTTATCCAGTATTCTGCACAATGTCTAGATAGTCACTGGAATCCTAGGCACTTAATCACTTAAGATGAGTTATACATTATCAAAATAACAGGCCTTCAGAAAGGATACGAAGCTATTGTAATGGATGGAAACACTAGAAAATTGAAAAAATTGATCTTTAAAGAGTTAGAATGTTTAATCTTACAATTTCCCTCCTATACTCCCTCCTTGTCCATTCTAATGATCTATTTAGGGATCGTCCCTCACCATTGGACAGCTTCAAGGAGCATTATTCCCTCAGAAAACAAGCGGGCTTAAAGAGAAATACTCAAATGGATCCCACAGTAGAGAATAATAAAACTTTACTATGTTCTCACAGAGTGCAATCCTCCCCTTTCTTTCATCTCAAACTTACACAGTTAAAGTTCCCATAAATTTTATAGGCCACTCAAATCTGTTTTAACTCACCTAGGCTGCTCAAAGGTTAAGTACTTCCTAGCTGAGCCCTGGACATAAATATAACACATACCTTTCGTGTATGTCAAACTGCATATCAAGATCGGCATCTTCCTGCCCATGTTTGTATATGTGCCTTACTTGTAAAGATGTGGGTGCCAAGGAATTTGGCATTTCATTTTAAAAGACAGGCACAAGAGTCGATTTCAGAAGAAAATTAACATATAGAGATAATAAGAAATCTATGAATGTTGCAAAAGGAGAAAAGAAAGTACTACAGGGGTAAGATAAGCACATAAAATGTTATTTTACTCTGGAAGTGAAATTTTTAATCATCACGTTTATGGGAAGAGTGACCTGAGTGAAACTGAAGACAATGGAGTGAGTCAGGAAAGGCTGCGGAATTTTGTCCCGCAAGATAGATGCCACAGAACTAAGTTCAATGTTTTACTTTTATCTCTGTTTCTGTCATCTTAAACATGGTATTGTCTTCCTATGTTAGCCTTTCTACAGTACTCTTATCTATATTTTCTACTCAACTTTGTTTGCAGTTGAGTTGTATTTAGCTGTCACTTAGCTATAAATAACCAAGGTGTATCAGGAAGCCAATTGAAGGTAAAAAGAACACACCATCCTGTTGCTTGTAAGCCAACAAGATTGCTAAAGAGAGCCCTTTCTTTCATTCTTCCATAAATAATTTTGACAGCATGCTATACATCAGTCACACTCTAGGCTTTTCAGATATGAGTAGTGAATAAACTCATAAAGTCTCTCCCCTCCTAAAATTTACATTTCGAGGCGGGGAGATAGCCATTGATTAAGGAAACACAAAAGCAAACAAATATATAAACACCTCATTTGGACAATTCTAAGATATGATCTCATAGAATATATTTTTACATGGCAGAAAAACTCAACATGGACATAACTAATCTTCTAAGAGATTACATTATGACATGACATTGAAATTAAAGTTATTTTTTATGCAGAAAGGCACAGATATAGAGCAGCAGGTCACATATTTTATATTAATTAAACAAATATCATCATTAGAGAAAAACCTAAGTTCCTTATTTTCTCGCAGAGTCATAAGAATATACTTTATATGACTGAAAAGAGGAAAATGCCAAGATATAAATGACAACTATGTTTTCTGTTTTTGTTCCAACCGAGATGTGTGCAGAGGGCCTTGAACGAATGCAAACCAAGCAGTCCAATGGAAGGCAGTGTTAAGCCTACAATACAAGGAAAGACCAAGGTCAAGTTCTGATTTGGCCAGTAAAAATATTAGCCACTTTTAGATTCAGTCAGCTTATTGCTTATGTAGACAATAAAAAGAAGAGTAGGCAAAGCTTCCAGCTCCCTGTGGTCCTTGACTTACATACCAAAAAGACAACACCAAAACCAAAGGGCCACATGATAATCCAATGTGATTTGGGGGCATCTTGATGCTCAGGGGCACAGTCTAGATTTCAGCTGAGCAGTTTTATAGTCTGCAGCTATACCTTGAGGGGGTGGAGCAGAAACCAGGGAGGCAATGAGAGATTACCTCATGACAGTCCCCCAGAGGAGATAGGGAGGCCAGCAGAAGGTGGCTTTGGGGCAGCTCATCAGAAACTGCCTATCCTCTGTTGCTCCAGAGAGATCACAAGGTGCTCTGCCTATACTCAAATAAAGTGTAGTGAAAGCCTTTGCATGCCTGCCTCTGTGGATGTGTGCCAGATCACCACGCACCATGGTGGAGCAGTTTTCCCATGCAGAAAGTACTGCCAAATTCCTTGGAGTAGATAAAAATGTTCTTCAAAGTAGTGAGTCTGGAGTGACATATTCGTGTATTTTACTTTGGTCAAATAAGAAAAAAAATACATCAAAACTACAACAGGTATCAGTAGCTAAGGAGAAAATCCAAAAAACAGTAGCAGAGCATTATTTTAAGAAATGCTGAATTATCAAAGCTCTTGAATGTATAGAGGATGATAGTGTGTAGAAAAACGTGGATATAGACAACTCATTGTTTCTTAATGTGAAGGAGTTTTAAATAACCCAATTTCTTTCATTGCACTTTTCATCTTTTTGTATGCAGAAGGGTGATAGGTGATAAATATCTTTGCTTAAATAAGTCTAAAATAGTATGATTGAAATAATTCTAAGTGAAGAAAGAATTGTTTCACTATTTAATTGGCAGTGTATTTTCTTTCCTAGTGATGCATAAAATAACCATGCATCTTACAATCACTGCAACTTATATTCAATTAAATAGTTTATGTAAGGGGATAATGAATGCTATGGAGAAAAATAAAGTGAGGTGAGATGGATAGAGAAGAAAAGAAGGTAGCCCATTTCATAAAAGTCATCAGAGAAGGCCTCTGTGATGAGGTGATAATTGAACAGAGACCTGTAGCAAGTAAAGGAGGGAGCCATGTGGACATTTGGCAGAAGAAAGTTCAAGGCATATGTTACAATACTTGCAAAGACACTGAGGTAGGATCTGGCTTTACGCACTTGCAGAAGAGCAAGGAGGCCTGAATGACTCCAGGAGAGTGAGAAAGAAGCGGGGTGCTGGGTGCTGAAGTCAGAGAATTTGCAAGGGACTAGCTCTGGAAAGGTCTTGTGGGTCATGTTTAATATATTGGCTCATACTTTGAATGAGAAGGGAAGCCATTGGAGAGTTTTGAGGATAAGAATGACATGCTATGACTCATGCCTCAAAAACATCATCCTGGTTACTATTTTTAAAATAGACAGTAACAGGAGAAGAGAGGACAAGATGGAAGCCCGTTAGTAGGTTTCAATTTAGGTGGTTGCAGTGAAGATGAATACAATCTGTTTGATGCTGAATATATTTTAAAAACGGAGCTCGTAGCATTTGCTGACAGGTTAGATATGAAGGGCAAAAGAGATAAAGGAGTACAGAATGGCTCCTAATTTCATGACCAGCATACCTGACAGGATAGAATTGCCACTTGCTGTGATGAGGAGGACTTAGGGGAAAGGATGAGAAGACAGAAATCAGGAGTTCAGTTTTAAATGTGTTAGATCTGAAATGTCTTCAATTAGCTATCCAAGCAGCAATGTCAAGTTGAAAAATGGGCATGAGTGTTTGGAGGTCAAGGAAAGGGGTCTAAGAGCAAGGTATTAATTTGGAAGTCATCAGCATATAGACATCTTTATGAAAGTTTCCTGTATCTCCTTCTCGGTTGAGTTCTGCCCCAGAAATCCACACCTCTCCCCAAATACAGAGAGGAGAGTCCATGTGCCACTCAGGCAAGTATCCATGGTTCCTGACAGTTGAAGATTCTGTCCTCTGAAGATTCTGTTCTCTGGACTGTTTTCCTTTCTTTCTCTATCTCTAAGCTTACCAACTCTGTGATGCATCCCCTTCACAGCCAAGTTCTAATCCAGCCATCTGAGTTTACAAGCAGACCTACTTTGCTTTGTAAAGGAGAGTCACACTGGAGCTACAATTTCGAATAAGGTAAAAAAAAAAAAATCTTGTCCTTTCCCATTGATTACTCAAAAGCCAAAGAAACCACGGAGAGAAACTCACTGCCAATGTTTGAAAGAGCAGTACCAAATAACAGGCTCCAGCGCTGTCCTTAATGAGTTGTCTATAAAAGTATGTGATATGCATCAAATCTGAGGTTTCTCATGAGGTAAAAGAATGAATATTATGACAAAACAAAGTAAAATCAACATGTTATTTCCATTATTGCTGGCAATATCCCTGATATGAAAGTGACTAGCAGAAATACATTTTGTTAAAATGATAGAAAATCTTCATGTAGATTATGTATACAGAGCACCATAGTGAAAAGTACAACTTCGGTTTTCATTTGTTTGGAATGAGGGAGTACTTGTGTTTCTAGTTAAAACCATCCCCGGATTCAGCAATTCTTTAAATTCCCTGGAGAAGGGATGAAAATATAAAAAGTCTTTCTCATTATACAGTGTCCTGTAGTTTTATCATCAGGTAACTTTGATACAAATGTTAGTTTGGGAGATTATGGAACAAAAGCAACATATTCAAATGAATTCCTAAAATATTAAAAACAGAAATGGACTAATGTAGCAGGAATTTTACTCTTGCCATTCATTTGAAGTTCTGTTCTACCCTCATAAATCAAAAGCTCACCCAAATGATATTTTCAGTATGTGCAAATGTGGATATGAGCAATGTTGCTTTTCAATAGTGCAGAATTTCTAAGAGCCCATCATCGCTGTTGGTACATTTTCTTATGTTGGAAATACTGCAGAGGATTAGAAATCCTAACTAAAGTTTTTCTAGTCATCAATTATAGCAAAGTTTTATGGGAAAAAAATCACTTACCATAGCTCTCTTTCCTGTTTAGGCTTATTTATTTTAACAAAGAAACTAAAATCTCTTACTTTCTAGAGAATTTAAGTTGAGTTGAGGACCTGGTTTTAATAGGATTATTAAGATTAATAGGATTATTAAGTCATTGAAACAAGAGGACTGACTGATAATGCTTAATTTCTTAAGCTTAGTGATGGTATATGGAGGTTTATCATATTGTTCCCTGTACTTTTGGGGGGCTGTAATATTTCATAATTAGAAAAATATGTGGTAGTAGTTGAACCATTTAAAGAAAAGTGAATAAATAAATAGTTTTTTACTTCTGATACTGTCCCAAAATTTCTCCACATGTGGTATGGCTAGCTCTGCACTCACAATTTATTTTGTAATTCTTGCTATTTTACATTATGATTGGCAAAACTGAGGAAAACCAAACTTCAACCATAGGAGGATGTTTGATTTGCCAAAGTTAGTTAGAACATGCCTAAGTTGGTATTTTCCTCTAATTAAATTCTATTACCTTGCCCAAATCTGGTTTGTAATAGCAAAGTCCAATTTGGGAGAAATTCTGGAATGGGATAGTGAGGACCTCTGTATATCCATACCTCCATAAAAGGACCAAAATATTAGCCCAAAGAAGTCAAAATCAAGCTTTTCCCATTGGTGGAAATTAACCAAAGTTTTGAGACAATTTGACAGGCATTAATTAAAGAAAATCTCTGAACCCTGTTAAAAACAGCAGGGTTAGTGGCTTGGCCTACCCCAATTCTCATCTCTCAATCTCTGTAGCCTTGAAAATCATCAGCCTTACAATTGCAGTAGTTGTAAAAGCCATCAGGCTTGTAGTCTATGGAGCCGGTAGACTAGGACAGAAGTTCTTCAAAAGGTGCCACCCCCAGAGCAATGTCACTATTTAGCCTGTCTTGGAGCTCCCCTCTGGAAAAGCCCCATTTGCAAGGACCTGTCATTATCTGACCTGATGTAGAGCTTGCTCTACAGGAAAAACCCTATTTCCAGTGTGTTTCTCCAAAAGCAAAAGCAAATCAGCAGTGGAAATGCAAACTGGTGCAGTCACTATGGACAAGAGTATGGAGATTTCTAAAAACATTACAAGTAGAAATACTGTATGACCCAGCCATCTCACTACTGGCTATCTATCCAAAGAACTTGAAATCAGCAATTCTAAAAGTCCCATGCACCCCTCTGTTCATTGCAGCATTATTTACAATAGCCAAGACGTGGAAGCAACCCAAGTGCCCATCAACTGGTGATTGGGCAAAGAAAATATGGTACATATATATGCAATGGAATACTACTCAGCCATAAAAAGCATAAAATCATCCCATTCACAACAACATAGATGGACCTCGAGGGTATTATGTTAAGTGAAATAAGCCAGATAGAGAAGGACAATCTCTGTATGACTCCACTCACATGTGGAAGTTAAACATGTAGACAAAGAGAACAGATTAATGGTTACCAGGGGAAAGGGGGTTGGGGGGTAGGCACAAAGGGTGAAGTGGTGCACCTACAACATGACTGACAAACAATAATGTACAACTGAAATTTCACAAGTTGCAAACTATCATAATCTCAATAAAAAGTTAAAAAAAATCAAATCTGCAATAATTATTTAATATTGCTGCAGCCTGAGCACAACACCAGCAAACAACAAACTAACTCAAGAAGAAATAGAAAATATCAATGGACTCATAGCAAATAAAGAGATTAAATTGGTAATTCAAAAGCTTCCCACAAAGAAGAGCCCATGCCCAGGTGGCTTAACTGTTGGTCATTTAAGAAAAACTAATATAAATCTTTTACAAAACTGCACTAAAAAATAGAAGAGGAGAAACACTTCCTAATTCATTCTATGGAGCCATTACCCTAATACCAAAACTGGATGCAGACATTAAAAGGAAAGAAAACCACCAATGTTCCTTATGAACATAAACACAAAATTCTCTATAAAATGCTAGCAAACTGAATCTATCAACATCAAAAAGAATTAGAGAGAAAAAGAAAAAAAGGAAAAATTGATGAATTGGACTTCATCAAAATTGAAACCTTTTTATTTGCAAAAGACCCTATTAAAAGGATAAAAAGGCAAGCCACAGATTAGAGAAAATATTTTTAAACCACGTATCTTGCAGAGGATTCACATTTAGAATATGTAAAGAATTCCAAAAACCTAATAGTAAAGAAAACACCAATATTCCAATTTGGAAATGGACAAGAGGCATAAAGAGACATGTCACACAAAGAGGATATACAGATGGCAAATACATAAATGAAAAGATGTTCAACATTACCAGGCATTAGAGAAATGCAACTTAAAAACCACAATGAGATACGACTCCATACTTACCAGAAGCCTAAAATTAAAAAAAAAAAGTTGATAACATCAAATGTTAGAAAAGATACTGAGAAACTGGATGGTTCATATACTGCTCATGAGAATTTAATATGGAACAGATAGTTTGAAAAAATTAATGAATTTTTTAAAAAGTAAAACTGGACATTTAAACTTTATACAACGCAGCAACTCCACTCCTGAGCATTTATCCCAGGGAAATGAATCTTCTGTTCACATAAAAACCTATACATGAATGGCTATAGCAGTTTTATTAATACTAGCTATAAACTAGAAACATGTAGATGTACTTCAAAAAGCAAATGAGTAAACTGAATAAATGAGTAAACTTTAGAAAATCCATACCATAGGTTACTGCTCAGCAAGAAAAAGGAAGAAACTATTGTTACACAAAACAACCTGGATGAATCTCTAGAGAATTGCACACTGAGTGAAAAAAGTCAACCCAAAGTATTATATACTCTGTGATTTCATTTATATAACATCCTTGAAACGACAAAATTATAGCAATCGAAAACAGAATAGTGGTTGCTAGTGGTCAGAGACCAGGGTGAGTTGAGGGAAAAGGTGACAGATGTGTTTATAAAAGAGGAAAGTGAAGGATCCTTGTCATAAGAGAACTGTTCAGAATCTTGACTGTATCAATATTAATATCTTGGTCTTGATGTTGTACTGTATATTTGCAAGACTACTTTTGAAGGGAACTGAGTATAGGGTACATGAGATATCTCTCTATTATTTTTCACACCTGCATGTGAATGTACAGGTAAAAACCATGCACCCTGACCAAGTGGGATTTCTCCTGGGAATGCAAGATTTGAGATTTGAAAATCATTCAGTGTAACACACTGTTCACGGTATGTAGACGAAATAATGCTTCCCCAGGAAATCCATGTCCTAATCTCTGGACTCTGAGTATGTTTGGTTACATGGCAAGAAGAAATTCAAGTTACAGATGGAATTAAGTTTGCTGATCAGCTGACCTTGAGATGAAGAGACTATTTTGGTCAATCTGAGAGGGCTTAATGTAATGACAAGGTTCTGTATAAGTGGGAGAGGGTGACAGGACAGTCAATGTCACAGTGATGTGGTATGAGAAATATTCAAGCATCCATTGATGTCTTTGAGATTGAAGAGAGGCACAAGCCAAGGAATGCAGAAAACCTGTAGAATCTAGAAAATCCAAGAAATGGATTCTTCCCTAGAGGCTGCAGAAAGGAACTCGGTCCTATGGACATCTCAGTTTAAGCCCAGTAAGACCCATTTCAGACTTGTGATCGCCAGAATTGTAAGATAAGTTTGGGTTGTTTTAAGTTACTAAGTTTATAGCAATTTGTTACACCAGCAATAGAAAACCAATGCACCATGTAAATAAGGCAATGTTTCATTAGACATAACAATAAAATCAGAGGCACCAAAGGAAAAAAAGGATAATTGAACTTCATCAAAATTAAAACTTTTGTGCTTCAAAGGAAACCATGAAGAAGATTAAAAGATAAGCCATAGCAAGGGATAAAATATTTGCAAATCATAGATAGTACCTTATCAATAAGAGATTTGTATCCAGATATATGAAGAACTACAACTTATTAATAAAAAGACAACTCAATTTAAAAATGGGCAAAATAATTCAATAAAAATTTCTCCAAAGAAGATATATAAGACAAAAAGCATATGAAATGATAATTAACATCATTAGTCATTAGCAAAATGTGAACGAAGCCACAAAGAGACACCGTTCACATCTGTTAGGATTGCTATAATCAAAGTGGCAGACTGTAACAAGTGTTGGTCAGAAAGTAAAGAAATGGAACCTTCATACATCAATGGTGAGAATGGAAAATGGTCCTAACAGTTTGGCATTTCATCAAAATATTAAGCATGGAATTACCCTATGACCCAACAACTCCACTCCTAGAAATGAAAGAAAAATTAAAACATATGTCCACACAAAAACTTGTACAAAGATTTTTTCACAACATTATTCATAACTGTGAAAAAATGGGAATCAGCTCAAATGTCCAACAACTAATAAATAGGTAAACAAAATGTGGTATATCCATACAGTGGAATATTATTTAACAATAAAAAGGAATGAAATACTGATATATGCTAAAACCTGGATGAACCTTGGACACATTATATTGAATGAAAGAAGGCAGTCAAAAAAGACTACATTACTTATGATTCCACTCAATTTAAAAGTCCAGAAATTGCCTAATGCTGTGATATCACTGAGGGCAAACAAGAAACCAGACAAAAATTTTAAAAGATCTGAAAAGAAAATGTTTACAGGTTGCTTTATACAGCTCTAATATATTCCTGTGGAGGCAGAAGGTCATACAAGGCCATGTGCACATGCAGGGCTGTAGGTACGCCCAGAAAAGACCTTAGAGGACACCAATCATTCACTTGACAAACCCGACCTGTGTCCTGACACAAGGAGTAAGCGAAGGCTAAAACAGACTTTCAAACTGCAACAGTGGTGAATGATTGCCCCTCACACACAGAGCTTCTTGGCAAAGGGTGGGAATCTTGCAAGATCAAGATATTTAAGGAACTCTTTCGCCAATCATTATGTGACTACTAAGCTAACCAAACCAAGACTTCAATGGCTGCGTTCTACAGAGACTATGGCATAACAGAAGTGGTGCAGAAAATTTACGGAACAAATCACTGCCAACAAAAATAGTAGAGAACGAGGGAAATAGGATTCCCAAAGTCCTATATCATATTACCTAAAATATTCAGTTTTAAACAAAAAAATTATGAGACATGCAAAGAAACAGGAAAGAATCACCCCCCACCCAAAAAAGCAGCCAATACATACTTCTCTTGAGAAGGCCCAGATGTTGGATGTAGACAAAGACTTTAAATCAGTTATTAAAAATATGTAAAAGAACTAAAGAAAATCATATCTAAAAAATTAAAAGAAAATACCACAAGAATGACTGACCAAATTGAGAATATCAATAAAGAGATAGAAACAACATTTTCAAACATACCCAAACAGAAATTTGGGGGATGAGAAGTACAATGACTTAAATTAAAAAATTCACTAGAGGGGGTCAATACCAGATTTGAGCTGGGAGAGGAAAGAACCAGCAAATGAGATATAGATCTATAGTGATTCCTCTTTTAATCTGAGTTAACTAAAAGAAAACACAATATAAGAAAAGAAACAGAGCTTCAGAAACCCGTGGGTCACCATCAAGTATAACAACATATGCATAATATTAGGCCCAAGGGAGGAGAGAAAGGGACAGAAAAAATATTTGAAGGAATATATGTATAAAAAGTAAATAAATTGAATTAGCAAGTCAAGATCTTTTCACAAAGGAAAGTCCATGCCCAGATGGCTTCACTGATGAATTTTAGTAAATATTTACAGGAGAATTAATATCAATATTCCACAAACACTTTCAAAAATAGAGAAGAAAGAAAACTTCCAACTCATTCTATTAGGTCGATGTTATTCTGATACCACATTAGAAAAATCCATCACAAGAAAAGAAAACCAATATCCCCTGTGAGTATAGACAAAAGATCAGAAACAAGACAAAGATATCCTCTCTTCCTCATCTATTTAACATATGTTTTGTGGTTGCCCTTCAGAGGATGAGATTAACCATGCTCACATGTTGAAACAGATAATGCCACACACGTACTGTATTAATTCCATGTGGCTGCTGTAACAAATTACCACAAACATGGTGACTTAGAACAAAAGAAATTTATTCTCTTAGACGTCAGGAAGCCAGAAGTCTGAAATCAGTGTCACTGGATGAAAACCCAGGTGTTGGCAGGCCTATGCTTCCTCCAGCAGCTCTAGAAGAAAGTTTGTTTCTTGCCTCTTCTGACTCCTGGTGGCTGCTGGTGTTACTTGGCTTGTGGTCATATCGCTCGAATCTCTACCTCTGCCTTCACATTGCTTTCTCCTCTGTATATGTTTCTTTCTCTTCTGGCGGGATCAAATCTCTGTCTGACTCTCTTTAATAAGAATACTTGTGGGGGCTGGCCCCGTGGCCGAGTGGTTAAGTTCGCGCGCTCCGCTGTAGGCGGCCCAGTGTTTCGTTGGTTCGAATCCTGGGCGCGGACATGGCACTGCTCATCAAACCACGCTGAGGCGGCGTCCCACATACCACAACTAGAAGGACCCACAACGAAGAATATACAACTATGTACCGGGGGGCTTTGGGGAGAAAAAGGAAAAAATAAAAAAATCTTTAAAAAAAAAAAAAAAAAAGAATACTTGTGATACCGTTTAGCACACACCTGGATAATCCAGGATATTTTAGCCATTTCAGGATTCTTAATCACATCTGTAAAGAGTCTTTTTCCTTAAATGTAATGTTTACAGTTTCCAAGGATTAGAACTTGATATTTTTGTGAGGTCATTATTCAGCCTACTACACACACCAAGAGGGTATGAAGAAATTTATTACCTATTCAGGCTTTCTGGGGTGGGAGGGCAGGCACTAAAGCCAGTTAAAAACGGTCTGAGTGAAAAGAGAGGTAAATGTTTCTGGTTTTTATTGGGGGTGGGGCTGGTGTGAGAGTTCCTGTACAGGCCAGGTTTTGCATGGTTTGATGACCTTCTCTGCCAGAATCAAGGAAGAGACCGTCTGGGCTTTCTTATCAGCTTCCCAATTGTTGACCAGAAGAAAACGGGGAATGGTGGGATTTGGAAGCTGTCAGCCGTCAAATATCAAGAATAAAGTCAGACTCCAACTCAGCATAGCATTGTAGGTTCTAGCCAGTGAGATCAGGCAACAAAAATAATAAATATTCAGACTGGAAAACAGATTAAAATTGTCTTTATTCACAAGATATTATCCTGTATGTAGAAAATTAAGGAACACAACAACAAAAATAAAGAAAACTATGAGAACTAATATACAAGTAGACCAAGGTTACAGGAAACAAGATTAGTATACAAAAATAAATTGTAATTCTATATACAAGCAGTGACCACTCTAAAAAAAATTAAGAATAACATTCCACTTACAATAGCATCAAAAATAATGAAATACTTAGTAATAAATTTAACAAAAAGGTATAGCACTTGTAAACTGACAGTTACAAAACTTTGGAGAGACATTCCATGTTCAAGGATTAGAAGACTCAGTTTATGTTAAGATGACAATTTTTCCCAAATTGACATACAAATTCAATGTAATACTGATCAAATCATAGTGGGCTTTTTTGCAGAATTGATAAACAGATCCTAAAACCTATTTAAAAAAATGTAAAACACCTAGAACCACCTAGAAAGGCTAAAACAACTTTTTAAAATGAGAACAAAGTTGGAGGACTTTTAGTTGAAAATTTCAAAAATTACTCTAAAACTACACTTGTTAAAACAACATCTTACTGGTGTAGATTTATTGAGAGATTAGGTATATATGTATAGCTATGGAACAAATTGAGAGCATGGTCCATACAAGAAAAAAGTATAAACTGGGACCTCATCAGAATTAAAAACTTTTGCACTTAGAAAGACATCATTAAGAAAATGAAAACATAAGAAACAGACTGGGAGAAAATATTTGCAAAATATGTAATCAATACAAGACTTTCATCCAGAATTTACAAAGAACTCAGAACTCAATCATGAAAAACAAACAACTCAGCTAAAAGGGGGCAAAAAATAGTGGAAAGACATTTCACCAAACAAGACATATAACAGCTAATAAGCGCATGAAAAGATGTTTAACATCACTGGTCACTAGGACAATTCAAATTAAAACTATAAGATATATCACTACATATCTATAAGAATGGCCAAAATCCCAAACACCAATAATGCCAAATGCTGATGAGGATGCAGAGCAACAGAAATTCTTCTTCACTGCATGCAGGAATGCAAAATGATACATCCACTTTGAAAGAGAGTTTGGAATTTCTTACAGAATTTAACATATCCTTACCATATGATCCAACAATTGCACTCCTTGGTATTTACCTAAATGAGTTGAAAATGTATGTCCACACAAATATCTGCATATGGATGTTTGTACAGCTTTATTCATAATTGCCCAAACCTGGAAGCAACCAAGATGTCCTTCAACAGATGAATGGTTACATAAACTGCAATACAACCACACACTGGAATATTATTCAGCACTACAAAGATATAGACTATCAAGCTACTAAAGTATACGAAGGAATCTTAAATGGATATTATTAAGTGAAAGAAGCCAATCTAAAAAGTCTTTATATTGTACAATTCCAAATATTTGACATGCTGAAAAAAGCAAACATTGGGGACAGCAAAATAAAACCAGTGATTGTCCAGGGTTTTCAGGTGGGGGAATGAATAGGTGGAATATAGAGGATTTATCAGGCAGCAAAACTATTCTGTATGATACTATAATGGGTTGGATACTTGTCACTGTAAATTTGTCAAAACTCATATGTTATAGGTTTTTAATTAACATGGTCCTGATATCAGTTCCCCTACATTGAACCCAGCATATATGGGGTTAAAACCAAAAGCACTCATCTCCTTTCCCTGCTTCTTTAGTTACACTCATATATAAATATCTGCTTCTTTAACCTTTGACTCCCCCAGCTGTACAACCAAATAGACATTACAAATTGTTAGAGCCCAGGCGGGCTCATGCTGAGCTCATACTAAAGTTGTGGCTAATCACAGGTCCTTGAAGTTTATTACGGGGAAACTGATGTCTAGGGAATAGCAAGAAGCTGAAGCTTCCCAGGCCCCAGCTCCTTGGCTTCCTGGCACCAAAACCCACCATCCACCATGGAGGCAGACAACCAAGGATACCCACCTGCAGATTCTCTTATCTCACCAGGCCAAATACTGGCCAGTGGGAAACACTCACCAGCAAGATCACAGGTTCCCCCTTCATACAAGCAGCAAACCTTTGAAACCCTTTACTCATTTCTTAACTGGAAGCCAGCAGTTCCTAAGGCATTAGCTGGCTGGTACTCCCTTGGCCTGGCAAAGAAAACAATAAAACTGCTTTTTTCCTTTTCACCCCAAACTGTTCTCATTATTAAAATTGGCACCAAGTTCAGCGACTGAACTCTCAGTGACACAAAGAATTTCAACACCAAGAATGAACCATAATGTAAACTATGAACTTCGGGTGATAACGATGTGTAAATGTCAGTCCATATCTTGTAACAAATGCACCACTCTGCTGTGGCATATTGACAATGGGGGGGGGGCGCTGTACCTGTGTGAGGGGGTAAAACAAAGCATAAAAAATAAAGTTTACCCATCCAGCATGTAAGGAACTTAGAAGTCACCATTCTATCTGAACAAGTAAAAAGCTGAACAAACTGCAGAAATCAACAAATCTTGATTAGTTAGAGAAATGAAATCACAGGACAAATTGTTATGCAAAAATTGGCAAAACAGAAAACAGGAAAAACAGGCAGATGCAAAAAATCACAACTTACTAGGGCAAAGGCCTATGAGCAAAACCCTTCATGGGAACCACTGCCAGGATAGGAAAAACTACAATAGAACTGACTAACTGCTAGAGGCTCAGTCTGGACAAATCTGATAATTAAAATCTCCATGAAGACCCCATTACAGGGAGTCCCCACACTTGTGACTTTCATCTTCTGGAGCTCTGCTAGATTCTCACAGTGAATATTGAAGAAAAATCCATTTGTGCTTCCTGCAAGGGGAGAGAGAAAAATAACCCTTTTGAAACACACAATTGCATTCCAGTCTTCTTAACAAGGCCCGCCCTCAGGAGAAACTGTTTTACTAGAACCTAAACTGCTAGGGTTTTAGGAGAGCCTAATCTCCCCAGGGGAAGGAAAATACCAAATTCCAGCCAGTTCTAGCCTTCCACATGGGGGAAAGGATATACTCAACTCCAGCTCACTCTCATCTTCCTTGTTGGAGAAGAGAAGTACCCAGCTCCAGCCATCCTGTCTATAGCCACTCTATAGCCATCCTGTCCCACCAGAGAAAAAGACCTGACAAGTGCTGGTGAAGTTCACAATCCATGGGTACTAGCTCACCAGAAGACTGAGTTCTTTTCTCAGGCTACAGAATGCTTCTCCTCCCTCGACACCTTATGACTGATATTGAACCTGAAGTGAGTTCAGTCACCTGTTGCACAGCACAGCAAACCAATTTCTGACACCAGGTGTGGTGGAAGAAAGTAGGAATTTTATTATTGCACAGCACTGAGCAAGGAGAGAAGGCAGCTAACGCTGAAATCCCAAACTCCTCGAAAAGCTAAAAGGAAGGGTTTTTATTTGGGGTTTTAGGTAGGGGAAGGGGAGCATAAGGCCTTGCTTGTCAGAGCTTTCCCACCAGCCTGTCTTTGGCCTTGAGACACTTGCAGAGAGGAGGGAACCCATGACCTTGCTGGTCAGCTGCTTTCCCACTAGCCTGTATCTCTTTGTGGGGAGGAGATAATGAATCCAGGTGCTTGTCCTTGGAGGTGTCTGTCTCCATGGATGTTAGTGGATTCTGGAACCAGGAAGCCAGGGAGTAAGCAGGGAAGGAGTGTTTTGGTTTTAACCCCATATATGCTGGGTTTAATGTAGGGAAACTGATATCAGGGTTGGTATCACCACTACGTCACTAAAGGTGTATTTACTGGATTTGCTTAAATCCAGTGCATCAGGTCTGGATTTTAGAAAAATATTACAAAACACACTAAAAGGCAAAGAACACAGCTTGAAGAGGCTGAACAAACATTAGAACCAGAGTCAGATATGGCAAGGATGTTGGAATTATAAGACCAGAAATTTAAAACTATTATGATTAACATGCTAAAGCTCTAATGGAAAAAGTAGACAATGTGCAAGAACAGATGGATAATATAAGCAGAGAGAGAAACATTCTAAGAAAAAACACTGCAACAGAAATGAAGAATGCCTTTGATGAGCTTTAGTAGACTAGACATAGCTGAGGAAAGAATCTATGAGGTTGAAGATATGACAACAGAAACTTTCAAAACTGGAAAGCAAAAAGAAAAGACTGATAAAAACAGAACAGAATATCCAACAACTGTGAATGAACTACAAAAGCTGTAACATATGTGTAATGGGAATACCAAAAGGAGCTGAAACAGAGGAAGGAACAGAAGAAATATTTGACTCAATAATGACTGTGAATTTTTCCCAAATTAATGTCAAACATCAAACCATAAATCCAGGGAGCTCAGAGAATACCAACCAGGATAAACACCAAAAACACTACCTATGCATATCCTATTCAAACTTAAGAAAATCAAAGACAAAGAAAAACTCCTGAAAGAAGTCAGAGGAAAACAACAACTTACCTATAAGGAACAAAGATAAAAATTACATCCAACTTTTTCTTGGAAATCATGAATGCAAGACTAGAGTGGAGTGAGAGTGTTGAAAGAAAAAATCACCAACCTAGAATTTTCTGCCCTGTGATATTACCCTTCAAAAGTGAATGAGAAATAAAGACTTTCTCAGACAATTAAAAATTGAGGAAACTTGGGGCCGGCCCAGTGGCACCGCAGTTAAGTGCGCATGTTCTGCTTTGGCGGCCCAGGGTTTGCCAGTTCAGATCCCGGGTATGGACATGGCACCACTTGGCACACCATGCTGTGGTGGGCGTCCCACATATAAAAGGTAGAGGAAGATGGGCTTGATGTTAGCTTGGGGCCAGTCTTCCTCAGCAAAATAAAGGAGGATTGGCAGCAGTTGGCTCAGGGCTAAACTTCCTCAAAAAAAAAAAATTGAGGAAATTTGTTGCAAATAATCTTGCCTTATAAGAAATGTTGAAAGAAGTTCCTTATAAAGAAGGAAAAAGAGATAAGTAAGAAATTCAGATCTACATAAATAAAGGAAGAACATCAGAGAAAGAATAAGTGAGGATAAAAACTTTTATTTCTCTTATTCTCAATTGGTCAAACATAATTTGTTCAAAAATAATAATTGCAACAATGTATTCTATTATATATGCTCATGTATAGGTGAAATGACAATAATCAAACAAGGGACAGGAGGCAGGAATTAGGAATTTTATTGTAATGTTTTTGCACCACCTGTGAAGCAGTACAGTGTTATTGAAAGTGGACTTGGAATAATTGTAAATATAAATTGCAAACTCTAGGGTAACTACTAAAACAGTTACAAAGATACCATTGCTATGCTAAGAAAGGAGAGAAAATAGAATCATAAAAAATGTTCAACAAAAGCCACAGAAGGCAGATAAAATGTGGAAGACAAAAATAGGAACAAAGAACAAGGGAAACAAACAGAAAACAGTAACAAATATGGTAGATATTAATCCAGCTATATCAATAATCACTTTGAACATCAATGGCTGAATACTCCAATAAAAAACATAGATTGTCAGAGTAGATTAAAAAAATGTCTCAACTATATGTTGTCTATCCAAAATACCCCTAAAAATTAATGCACACATAGATTAAAAGTAAAGGGATGGAGGGGTTGGCCCCATGGCCTAGTGGTTAAGTTCCTCGTGCTCCACTTCAGTGGCCTGGGTTTGCAGGTTCAGATCCTGGGCATGGACCTACTCCACTTGTCAGCCATGCTATGGTGATGGCCTACATATAAAGTACAGGAAGATTGGCACAGATGTTAGCTCAGGGCTAATCTTCCTCAAGCAAGAAAAGAGGGAGATTGACAACAGATTTTGGCTCATGGCTAATCTTCCTCTGCAAAAACAAAAACAGTAAAGGAAGGAGAAAGATATATTCTGCTAATAGTAATCAGGAAACCTATACTAATTTGGTAGAACAGACTTTAGAGCGAGGAAAACTATCAGGCGTAAAGAGAGGCATTTCATAATGATGAAGGTGTCTTATCCAAGAAGACATAAGAATCCTTACTGTGTGTGTGTCTAACAGCAGGACATCAAAATATGTGAGAAAAAAACTCATAGAACTATAAGGAGAAATAAATAAACCTATTATTATAACTGGAATGTTTAAAATCTCTCTATTAGAAATCGATCCAGCAGGCAGAAAATCAGTAAGGATATAGTTGAACTCAATAGCGACATCAATCAACTGGATATAGCTGACATCCATAGACTGCTTCATCCAAAAATAAAAGATTACACATTCAACTCAAGATGACATGGAACATTCAACAAAATAGACCACACTCTGGGCCATAAAACAGACTTTAACCTATTTAAAAGAATAGAAATCATACAATGTCTTGTCTCACACCATAAAGGAATTAAATGAGAAATCAATAAGAGAAAAATACCTGGAAAATCCCCAAACACTTGAAGATTAGACAATACACCTCTAAATAACACATGGATCAAAAGAGAAATTTTAAAATATTTTGAAGTAAATGAAGATGAAATACGACTTTCTCAAATTTGTGGGATGTAGTGAAAGCAGTGAGTAGAGGGTCATTTATAGCATTGAATGTATGTACTAGAAAAGAAGGGAGATCTAAAATCAATACAATAAGCTTCCACCTTAGGAAACAAGAAGAAGGAGAAGGAAGAGAACAAGGAGGAGGAGAGGAAGAAGGGGGAGGAAAGATGGGGGAGAGGAAGGAGGAGAAAATAGAAGAGAAGAAATAGTAAGAATTAGAGAAGAAATTAATGAAATTGAAAACAGGAAATAAACAGAGAAAATCAACAAATTTAAAAGCTGGTTCTTTGAAAAGATCAGTGAAATTGGTATGCCTATCGCCAGGCTAACTAAGGAAAAAAGAGAGAGGAGACAAATTACTAATATCAAAAATGAAAGATGGAACATCTCTACAGATCTCATGGAAATGAAAAGGATAATAAAGGGATACTATGAACAATTCTCTACCCCCAAATTTGATAATCTAGATGAAATGAAACAACTCCTCCAAAGATACAAGCTGCCAAAACTCATACAAGAAGAAATAGATGATCTGAGTAGGCCTATTCAATAAATTGAATCAATAATCAATAAATTTCCAAAACAAAAAGTACCAGGCACAGCTGGATTCACCAGTGAATTCTACCAAATATTTAAGGAAGAAATTTAACCAATTTGCTGCAATTTCTTTCAAAAGATAGAACCACAGGGACTACTTCCACGTTCCATAACATAATTCAGCCAAGCATGTCCTTCTCTGCTTCTGTCTGTGGTTTTCTTTGAAGTTGTCACTTCTGAACAAATGTTGCATGGAAGGTGATAATGGGAGAAGGAAGTTGGAAGAGAGGCACCACACTGGCTGTTTTATTATAGCTGCTTCTTTTTCTCGTTTGTGCCTATTGTGGATTATGAGCTATCATCCAGGCTGCAGGAAATTAATATCTCTGTATCTTCTTCAAACTATCTTATTTGTATTATCTTAAGCAAAAATGCATAGATGATCCTCATTTCAACTCTACAGGTCTTGCATCTCTCAAATTTTTACAATAGGTTGGCTATGAATTTTAGTTTCCATTGCTGTTTTTCTTTATGCCTGTATTAACTTGGTATTTTATTGCGATGTCTAGAGAGCCTACATCAAGACACATGAGCAAAATATGGTTTAAGTTAGAATTCCTGGTTCAACTTAGGATTTAAATCACTTCATTTTCTTTTAAACCATGCATTTCAGTCTCAAAGACTTAGTATATTACTATTCTTTGAACTTGTACTCTTATTTTAAACAAAATATAGCAGCTAAAACTATTAAAAAGTAATGTTACTGGAACTTTCATAAAGTAAAGATGTATCTATTAATTTATCTTTTGGGCAAATCCAGATTTCCATACAGTATAGTATTAAAGAAATTATCCATTATAGTAGTTTGTTTTTCTCTATATTGTGGAAAACATTTATTCTTTTAATTATCAATTTCATCCAAAATTGCTCTTAATTTGTTGGGCCTCTACCTCCGTTTCCCTTCCTGGTGAAGTTCTCTGTTCTACTTATTCTGTTCTATTCTTGGGTTAACTTGCTCTTTTTTTCTTCTTTTAATGTGCTGGAAGCCTTCCTGCCAATTTGCAAGGAAGCAACATTCTTTGTTGAATCCCCTTTGAATGAGAAAAGCAAGCTTCTAAACTAAGAAAGATCAAATCAGCATAAAGTGTTAGTACACTATTATGTTCTAAGGCAATGAACCTATCTATCACTAAGAAACACAGTCAAAAAACACCTGGAACTATTTCTTCTTCAATAGTATGCAGAAGCTATATTTAACAGCAACACTTAAAATAATAAATTTTATGTTTTCTTTTTACTGTTGCAGATTCAAAATATTCAATAAATTGCTGGAAGACCTAAAAATCACAGGTGAGAAAGGGAGTGGAGGGGAGATCATTCCACAATTTGACCAATCAGCAAAATAATACACCTAGGTGCCTTAAATATTATATAATAACTTCAAAATTTATCAAGACTTTTTAAAAGGAGCAAAACCGTACAAGAGGCATTTGTTTTTATTTCCCTGTCTCTATATATCAGAGTGAAATCAGCTGCAACTTATTAGTTATGAGATAAAGCACACATTTCATATATTCAAAGTCAATATACAATATACATTTTGAATGTTTTCCATTGTAGACTTTAAAAGGAGAAATATAAGTACTAATTCATTTATAATTCCCTGATGTAAATATGAAAAAAGTCTTTTTTTTTACGTTCTAGATTTCCAATTATTTTAAATACTTGATTTATTTTTCCTTAAGGGCCAAGAATAATTCTATCAGGGCACAATGATGGCTGTTTTTAATTGCTCAGTTACTCTATCCAATGATCCAACTTTGGCTTCAGGTTGCTATAGCAATTAAAACGGGAAAACTGGCAACAAAGCCTAATAACCCTTCATTCAATCCATTATATATGGTTACAGCAAACCAAAAAGCTTCCTACGGGTTCTGAAACGGATGCATCACCTTTGCAGATAATTAAGTGTTTTGGTGGGAATTTGTGCGAAAACCTGATATACAATTAGACAAATGTGTTCACATATCATGTTTCATTGGAGTTTGTATGAGCCTACATGCTTGTCAATGGGTCCTGATCCTAAATGCTTTTATGCCTGATTAATTGTCAATATCAGGCAGGAGCTTGCTCATTAGCTCTTTGCAGGACCCATTTTAGATTGCAATGAGCTTCATTTAGAGATGATATGCTAACTGTTAATAAACGGAATTGAATTTTTGTCCTGTGTGAAAAGACCCTGTTGAAAAAATATGTATGAAAATCTTCCA
Source organism: Equus asinus (assembly GCF_041296235.1). NCBI lineage: Eukaryota > Metazoa > Chordata > Mammalia > Perissodactyla > Equidae > Equus > Equus asinus. Next base: position 10,714,513 of record NC_091795.1, read on the forward strand.
AGAGCACTGAATAAATTCAGATTATTCTCTGTTATAAAATTTGCTGCTATATTGTCTATGTTCGCTTAGTTAAATTAAAACTTTGTGTTTCCTCTTTATTTTATACATTATGTTTTCAATCTATTTGGTACCTCCCAGAGATATACTGATACGTTCAACTAATATCACTTCTATATATAATGAAATTTATTTTAAGATTCATTGGATCTTAGTAATTAACTTTTTAGGTGGAAATTGAATTGAAATAGGCCACATTTACTATAAAAATGTATATTTTAAACCATTAATCAAAACTATAACAAGGTACCTTGATCAGTATTTTTCCTTTAAATTTGTTAAAACTGTTAGAAGGCCCAATAGTGGACCTGCTTTATGTTGAATATATGTGGAACGTGACTATGGGGTTAGGAAAAATTCCTCACAAGCACAGAGGGAGGTCATGTTAATAGGTACGGCCAAGTTAGCTCAAGCAAGAGGACTCAGAAATGGGTTATGCTCAAAACTTTTCCTAATTCATAATTTTCAGATCATAATCTTTTGTCTTTTTTTACTTTCTTTTCTTTGTTTTTTTTTTTTTTTTGTATGAAGCCAGACATGGACTAAACTTTGTGATAAAGAAGACTATCCTCTCAATAATCACAAGTTAAAATAAAGCTGAAATTTTTTAAATTACCAAAGCACTACTAAGAATAGTTATTTTATTAAGCTCACACCTACACACTAAAAATAGACTAAGTTCACTAAATAATCTATTGCTATTCTCATCTTACCTAAAGTAAGAGAATTAAAATTTAAAAATGTGATAAAATACTTTTAGTTTGAAGCTCCTATAAGAAAGAAAAGAATGGTGACAAGGCATAGAATTTTGTTTCAGAAAACAGTTGCAAATATACTAATTAAGGAGTCAACATTAGAAATAATTATATATATTTAAGGATACAACATTAGAAAAAATTATCTGTATTCAATAATCATCTCTAATCATAAAAAATAAAGACGATAACCATCATTAAGTACAACAGAATCTTTTCCTATTTTTTAAATCTTTAAGACCTTGGAGATTCTACTGAAAGATATGGTAAAATATTAAAGAGAATTCCAATTATCTCACATGCACAATAAAAAGACTTCATGAGTAGATAGTAGTGACAGAACATTCCTACTGGCATTTAGAGGATAATCAAAGATTTTACAGACAAATCATTCATGTGGGTAAAGGTAAACTTCCTCGTTCAGTGCTTTTGTATGGTTTATCACCATAAAAATCTCACGAAATAATAGAATTTTCTTATTTGGTTAAAATTTACGAAATAACATGGATACATTCTTGGAGAGGAGAGCATACTTTCTGATTGGTAGTTTATATTCAAATGACCCACAGACTATATTTCTTTTTGTGTTTTTTTTAAAAGGAAGTCCAGGAGATAGAGAATTTTAAATTATCATAGAAAGATCCGAACGCAGGGTTCTGGAGTATCTGTGTTTCTCTAATAATTTGTATTTTTCTCATTATTTAATGATTTAAGGAGTTCTGTGACAGTTTCACCAACAGCCAAGGTTAAATTAATTATATATTAATTTGTATCACATGTTAAGATAAATATACATGAAAATATTGCGTTGTGCCCATTTCCAAATACATGTCATAACAATAACCTGACACATTCTTTGAAAGTAAAATGAGAGTTCACAACAGAATCTGAAATATGCTTATTGGAAAATAGAGCTTCAGAAAGCTTTGAAGTAGTAATAATATCTCGTCAAGTGGAATGTAAATTCCCTACTCAAAAATATGTTAAGTTTGATTCCTAAAGTAATGAGATCCTTCTGTCCATTCAAGAGATTCCCTTGAAGTGTATGATGCTCTCTCACCAACTGGAGGTCAGGTCTCAATTCACCTTTCCAATAATCACAACTTTTCTTTCAGAGACCTATTCACTGAAAATTGTAGTAATTGCTGTTTTCTGAACATACAACAGGCATTTTCTCTTCTGTGCCTTTTCTTATGAATATCTAGAAAAATAACCCGTATAGTGGATGTGAAGTTGTGTCTCCTTGTTTTTTTGCTTGGCACTTCCCTAAGGAGTGATATGTTTGCAGCTTTTCATGTGATTACTAGCCATCCATTTACCTTCTTCGAGGAAATATCTATCCAACTATTTTACCCATTTTTAACCTGGGTTATTTGGTTTTTATTATTGAATTATAAAGTGTTCTTTATATATTCTGGAAACAAGCCCTTTTTCAAATATGTTATTTGCAAATATTTCCTCCAAGTTTGTGTCCTGTCAGTTATTTTCTTGATCGTGTCTTTAAAAGCTTAATTTTTTAAATTTTGGTTAATTCCAATTTGTCTTTCTTCTTTGTTTTATGGATTGTGGTTTGGGTGTCTGTATTTTTCCCTAAACCAAGGTCACAAAGATTTCCTCCCCAAGTTTTATGGGGCTGGCTTTTGTTATTAGGTCTGATTCATTTTTGAGTTACTTGTGTATGATGGGATGTGAGAGTCTATATTAATCTTTTGACATGTGGACATCCAATTGTCCCTGTACTATTTATACCAAAGACTATCCTTTCTTCATTGAATTGCCTTGACACCTTTGTTGAAAATCAATTGGCCATAAATGTAAGTGCTTATTCCAGGACTCTCAATTCTGTACCATTGATCCATGTGTCTATCCTCACACCAATAGCACTCTGTCTTGCTTACTGTAGCTTTATAGTAATTTTGAAAATAGGAAGTGTAAGCCCTCCAACTTTATTCTTCTCTTTCAAAGTTATTTTCGCTACTCTAGGTCCTTTGCAATTCTTTATAAATTTTAGGAACAGCTTGTCAATTTTTGTAAAAAAAAAACTTTCTGAGATTTTGATATGACGTGTTAAATCTATAAATCAGTTTAGAGAAGTGACATCATAAAAATGTTGATTTTTCAATAAAAAAATATGCAATGTCTCTTCATTTAGGGAAATCCTCTTTAATGTCTCACGGCGTTGTTTTGTGGTTTTCAGCGTATAAAAGTCTTGATCTTCTTTTGTTAAATTTATTTCTAAACATTTTATTTTTCTTGATAATTTTGTGAATGGAATTGTATTATTAATTTCATTTTTGGATTGTTTGTTACTAATTTATAGAAGTACAATTGCCTTTGTTTATTGATCCCTTAGGGGCAACCGTGCTGACCTCCTTAATTAAGTTTTACTGTGGATTACTTAGGATTCTTTTACATATATGTTGATATCATCTGTAAGTAAAGACAGTTGTACTTAATGCTTTCCTATACAGATATATTTAATTTCTATGATTATTATTATTTGCCTTTTCACACTGGCTAACTTCAATTAAAATGTTAAATAGAAGTGATGTGTACTGAAATCCTGGCTTTGTTCCCATCTTACAGGGAACACATGCAATCTTCACCATTAAGTGTCATGTTAGCTGTAGGTTTTATGAAGATATCTTTAACAAGCTGAGGAAATTGCCTTCTTTAAGTTTCTTGAGAGTTTTTATCATAAATGTGTGTTAAATTTTGTCAAATGATATTTCTGTATCTATTATGTGGCCTGAATCATTATTTTCAGATGTTAAAACAACTTTGAATAATATATGCTCAATAAAATCACCTTTAATATCTAGAACAATTTAGCACACTTAAAATCATTGCTTATAGGTGATTATTTCTTTTACCAGCTGTTAAGACCACTTCTGACTCAAGGAAATGCTGGACTTTAATCCTTAACACTAGAATTTTGGACATTTTCAGAAACAGACATCTTTTGTGGCTTAGTGTTATATCGTTAAGGAGTGAGAAGGGTTTCCTTTTTTGTGTGTGTGGTAAAATGTATGTAACATAAAATTTACCTATAAATTATTTTTAAGTGTATAATCCAGTGGCATTAAGTATGTTCACAAAGTTGTGCAACCATCAGCACTATCCATTTCCAGAATATTTTCATCAAACCAAACAGGAACGATGTGCCCACTAAATGAAACTACCCGTTAGTGCTTCCCCGCAGTCCCTGATAACCTGTATTTTACTTTCTCTCTCTGTTTGCCTGCTTTAGGTACTTCATTCATATAAGAGGAATCATACAATATTTGTCCTTTCATATCTGTCTTACTTCACTTAGCATAATGTTTTCAAGGCTCATCCACGATGTAGCATGTATTAGAATTTCATTCTTTTTTAAAACTGAGTAATATGCCGTGGTATGTATGTAGTACATTTTTTTTTATCCTTTCACCTGTTGGTGAACATTTGGGCTGCCTGCACCTTTTGACTATTGTGAATAATGTTGCTATGAACATCAGTGTACATGTTTCTGTTTGAGTCCCTGCTTTCAATTATTTTGGGTATATACCTAGAAGTGGAATTAATGGATAATATGATACTTCAAGTTTTCACTTTTTGAGGAACATTTTGAGGAATGTTTTCCACAGCAGCTATACCATTTTCCATTAGCACCAACATTGCATGAGGGCTTCAATTTGCTCACATTGTCTCCAACATTCGTTATTTCTTGTTTGTTTTTTTATTAGCCATCCTAATGGGTGTGAAGTTGTATCTCATTGTCATTTGAATTTGCATTTGCTCATGACTCATGATGTTGAGCATCTTTTTATGTGCTTGTGGTCCATTTGTATATCTTCTTTGGAGAAATGTCTAGTTTAGTCCTTTTTTTCTTTGTTTTTTTTCTTTGTTGAGTTGTAGGAGTTATTTATGTATTCTGGGAATTAATCTCTTATTAGATGTATGACTTGCAAATACTTTCTCCCATTCTATAGATTGTTTATTCATTCCTTTGATATACAAACATTTTACATTTTGATAAAGTCCAACTTATCTACTTTTCCTTTTGCTGCCTGTGCTTTTGGTATCATACCCAAGAAATCACTGGCAAATCCAATGTCATAAATTTTTGCCTCTATATTTTCTTCCCTCTATGTTCATATATATATTTAGGTCTTATGTTTAGGTGTTTGATTTATTTTGAGTTAATTTTTGTATCTCGTATAAAGTACAGGTCCAACTTTATTCTTTTTCGTGGATATTCAGGTTTGCCAGTATCATTTGTTAAAAAGAATGCCCTTTCTCCATTGAATGGTCTTGATACCCTTATTGAAAGTAATATTTCTGGGATCTCTATTTTATTCCATTTGTCTGTATATCTGTCCTTATGCCAGTATCACATTGTTTTAATAATGGTAGGGTTGTAGTACATTTTGAAATTTGGAAGTGTGATTCCTCCAACTTTGTTCTTTTTCGAGATTGTTTTGGCTATTTGAGGTTCCTTGAGATTCCATATAAATTTTAGGACAGGTTTTTCTATTTCTGCAAAACAATGTTCTTGGAATTTTGACGAGATTGAATTGAATCTGTAGACCTCTTTGGGTAGTGCTGTCACCTTAACAATATTATCTTCCAATCCATGAACATGAGATGTTTTTCCATCTATTGGTGTCTAATCTTTCAGTAATATTTTTTCATTTTCAGTGTAGAAGTCCTTTTGTTTCCATGTTTAAATTTATTTTTAAGTATTTTATTCTTTTTGATGCTATTGTAAATAAAATTGTCTTAACTTTCTTTTCAGATGGTTCATTGTTAGCGTATAGAAACAGAACTGCTTTTTGTGTGTTGATTTTGTATCTTGCAAGTTGATGAATTTCTTTATTAAGTTCAAACTTTTTTTGTGAAATCTTTACAGTTTTCTACATAAAAGATCATGTCATCTGTGAACAAAGATAACGTTACTTTTTTCTTTCCAATTTGGACACCTTTTATTTCTTTCTCTTGCCTATTGCTTTGACTAGAACTTTCAACACTATGTTGAATAAAAGTGACAAAGGCAAGCATTCTTGTCTTATTTCTGATCTTAGAGGGAAAATTTTTGTCTTTCATCACTGAGTATGATGTTAACTGTGGGGTTTTTATATATGGACTTTATTTTGTTGAGAAATTTTCCTTCTATTCCTAGTTTATTGAGTGTTTTTATCAAGAAAGGATGTTGAATTTCGTCGAATATTTTTTATGCATCAATTGAGACTATCAAACGTTTTTGTTCCCTTTATTCTACTAATTATTTTTCTAGTTCCTTAAGGTATAGAGTTATATTATTGACTTGAGACATATTTCTTTTTTGGATGTATGCATTTACTATTATGAATTTCCCTCTTAGTATCACTTTTGCTGCATCCCATAAGGTTTGCTATGCTGTATTTTTGTCTCAAAGTATTTTCTAATTTTTCTTTGATCAGTTGGTTGTTTAAAGGTGTTATGTTTAATTACCACGTTTGGGAATTTTCCAGTTTTTTTATTGATTTCTGCCTTTATTTCATTTTGATGAGAAATGCTACTCTCTATGATTTCAATCTTTTAAAATTCATTAAGACTTGTTTGTTTCCTAACTTATGCTCTCTACTGGAGAATGTTTCATATGCACATGAGAAAAATGTGTATTCTGCTGTTGTTGGGTGGAATGATTTTATGTGTCTGTTAGGTCCAATTGGTTTATTGGTTTATATTCAAGTCCTCTAATTCCTTATTGATCTTTTGTCTGATTGCTCTTTCTATTATTGAAATTAGGAGTATTGAAGTCTCCAACTACTTTCATAGAAATTTCTATTTCTCCCTCCAAATCTGTCAGTGTTGCATCATATATATTGTGGCTATGATACTTGGTGCATATAAGTTTATAATAATTATATCTTCTTGGTGAATTGACATTTTAATCATTATTTAATGTCCTTTATCTGTTGTAACAGTTTTTGATTTAAATTCTATTTTATCTTGTTTTAGCATAGCTACCTCAGCTCTCTTTTAATTATTATTGAAATTGAATATCTTTTTCCATCCTTTCACTTTGAGATTATCTGTGTCTTAGATCTAAAGTCAGTTTCTTGAAGACAGCTTATAATTGGACCATATTTTCCATCCATTCTGCCAATCTATGATTTTTGATTGGAGAGTTTATTCCGCTTATGTGTAAAGTAAGTACTTATAAGGAAGGGCTTCTGCCATTTGCTATTTGTTTTCTGTATGTCTTATACCTTTTTTATCCTTGATTTCCTCCATTACTGATTCTTTTGTGTTTAGTGGATTTTTTGTAGTGACATATTTTGTTCTATTTTTATTTCCTTTTGGGTATGTTCTATAGCTGTTTTATTTGTGGTTGTCATGAGGATTACATACAACATCCTAAAGTTATAACTATTTAATTTGAATTAATACCAAGTTAACCTCAATTTCATACATAACTCTACACCTAAAAGTTCCAGCGTCCTCTTATAGTATTGATGTCACAAATTATGTATTTATATGTCATGTGACTAACAACATAGATTTATAATTATTTTTTATATCTTTGTCTTTTAAATCCTGTAGAAAATTAAAAGTTTGAGTTACAAACCAAAGTCATAATAATATTGGCTTTTTCGCTTGCGTGTGAATGTACCTTTACCAGAGAACTTTACATCTTCATACTGCTTCAAGTTACCATCTACTCTTTTTCACTGCAACCCAAAGGACTCCTTTTAGCACTTCTTGTAGAGCTGGTCTCATAGTAATGAACAACCTCAGCTTTTTTTTTTTTTTTAAATCTGGGGATGTCTTAATTTCTCCCTCATTTTTGCAGGACAGTTTTTCCAGATATAGAATTCTCAATTGAGCGGCTTTTTTTCTTTTTCTCTTTCAGCGCTTTAAATATATCATCCCACGCCTGCTTACCTCCAGGTTTCTGATGAACAATTGGCTGATAATCCTACTAAGGATCCCTTATACATGTCAAATCACTTCTCTATTACTGCATTTAAGATTCTATATTGTCTTCAGCTTTCAACAGTTTGATTGTAATTTGTCTCAGTTAGGTTCTCTTTGGGTTTATTCTACTTGGAATTCATTGAGTTTATTTGATTTGTAGATTCATATCTTTGTTCCTGTTTGAGAAGAATGTGGTCATAGTTTTCTTTTTAAGCTAGGATGAATTTTTTGTTTGTTGTTTTTTTTTTTTGCTGGGAAAGATTTACCCTGGGCTAGCATCTATTGCCAATCTTCCTCCCTCTCTCTTTTTTTTTTCTCCCCAAAGCCCCAGTACATAGTTGCATATTCTAGCTGTAAGTCTTTCTAGTTCTTCTATGTGAGCCGCCACCACAGCATGGCTACTGACAGATGAGTGGTGTGGTTCTGTGCCCAGGAACTGAACTCAGGCTGCCAAAGCAGAGCACACCAAACTTTAACCACTAGGCCATCAGGGCTGGTTCCATAGTTTTTTCAAATAATCTTTTTTCTCCTTTCTTTCTCCCTTCTTCTGGTTCTCCTATTTTGTATGTTAGTCAGCTTGATGGTTTCCCACAATTCCCTTATGCTCTGTTCACTTTTGTTCATTCTTTTTTCTTTTCTGCACATTAGATTCAATAACTTTAATAGTCCTATCTTCAAGTTTGCCAATTCTTTTGCATATTTGCTGTTGAACCCTTCTAGTAAAGTTTTTATTTCAGTTACTGTACTTTTCAGCTGCAGAATTTCTGTGTGGTCTCTTTTTATAATTTCTATCTGTTTGTTGAAATTCTCATTTTGTTCATATATCATGTTCTGGATTTCCTTTGTTCTTTGTCCATGTTTTCCCTTATCTGTTTGAGCATATTTAAGCTAGTTGTTTCAAAGTTTTTGTTTATTAAGTCCGGTATCTGGGCTACCTTAGGGACAATCAATTATTTTGTTCCCTTGAATGAACCAAAATCTGTTTCTTTGTATACTTTGTGATTTTTTTTTTGTTGAAAATTGGTATTTGATTTTTATAATGTTGTAACTCAGATTGTCTCCATTCACTAGAGTTTTCTGGTTTTTGTTTGTTGTTATTGTTGTTTTGATTATTGATGACTATTGTAGTCCATTTTGGGGGAAACTTTTCCAAACTATTTTTTAAACGACTATTCCTTGATGTGCATCTTCACTGCCTCTGTTCCTTTAGCTGCGTTCAGCAAATGTTTTGACAGAGATTTCCTTGAATTCCAGGATCTGAAAGAGACAAATGAACACACATGCACACACGAAAAGAGGACAATACCTCTCACAGTGTTTACAGACTAGCTCTATGTGGATATATTCCTTCATCAATTAACTAGGCTTGCTATGAGCCTAGAGATCAGCTGAGCTTAAGTTCTTTTCTGGAATTTTGAGCATGTGTCTTGCCTGATCACACACATGACTTTCTAAACTCTGCTGTACATGCGATTGCTTTTGCCTGTCCTAATTTCCCAAAGATTCTTACCTCAGTTTTGCCTCTGGGCTTTAGTCAGCATATTGTAGATCTCCTCCCAGAATCTCTTGCTCTAGGCGTCTGTGGAGTTGTGGTCCACTTGTAGCTTTTACGAGCAAAGCTGGTTGCTTTTCCTACCTATATTCTAAGCTTTGTGAGATAGAGATGAGCAAGTCAGTTATTCAAGTACACCCCACCCAGGTTAGAATGAAGATACAGAGTAATTTGCAAATAAGATCTGCTCTGCTTCCTTCAGTCCAAGGAGAGGAATTGGTAACCAGGCTTCCATTGCTGAAGATCAAAACTGCTGTGTGCTGGGGAGAGGTGAGGGAATGGAGAGCAAAAATATTGCAAAACTTTCTTAACATTTTGAAGATGGCTTTTTCTTGATTGAACATTTGCTTGATTGTTGTAAACCTTTGATTGCGTTCCAGAGCTCCTACAATGTTAGTTCACGTGCTTTCTGGTTGTTTTCGTTTGTTTCTGTTTGGGGAACAAGTGCATGGAGTTTCCTAGTCAATGATTTTGCTGACATCACTCTCCCAATAATTCATGTTTTGACATGTCTAGAAACCTTTTATTTATTCCCTTGTTATCTTCTGAGACCTCTAAGAGAGGCCCAACATCTCCATAATCAAGTTCAACATTTCATGGCCATTTCTTTTAGTTTTTCATTGTTACTAGCCGTTTCCAGTGATTACCTAAAGTTATTTATAAGTTGCCAATCTTTAAACTTCAACAACTATGGAAATAAAACATAATAAGTTCATTAGTTTGTCTTTCCATAAACACATTTTTGATGGGCATTTCCTGGGACTAAGGATGTAAGTATTCTTTCACTATTTATTAATTGAGTTCAGGTAATATACCGGTGGGATTTTATGTGGTTCTCTCTAAATTCTGATTTTTTTCCCCATAACCTGCTATTCTTTTGCTGTGATTTCCATTCCAACTTTTATTTCTCTAATTATTTTAAGCATTATTTTATACTCATTTATAGAATATGATATTAATTTTGGTATTTGAGTATATCAAGTCTCCTATTCGTTGCATCTGCTGGTTCTCTCACTGCTGGTACCTTTCCTTATGTAGTTTGTATCTTTAAATCATGAGCTCATCCTTAGCAGCACTATTTTTTCACAGATTAACTGGATATCCTGAGTCGTGGAATTTTATTATAGACACTTTTGTCTTTGCTTCTTCTGGATCTCTTGGGATATACAGCTTAAAATACCCACATGCAAAGCATCTCAAGTTAAAATGAATTCCAGCCCCAGCAACTGAGTGTGGCATAGATTTAGCATTTTTATTTCTCATAGAAAACATTTTCACATCAAAGATTTGAAAAAGAAAAGCTTATTTTCTTCTACTATGTGATGGTGGAGTGGATATTTTATTTGCCCTTTTTATGAAGTGGACAAAACTTCTGAAATCCTAATTTTATGTAGGAGGTCTCATTTGCAAATCCCTACAATTTTTTTCAACCGAATGAAGTTCCAATGTTTTTCTTGTTTTCTCTTCATTTCTCAAGTTTCAATTTCTATTCCAAACAGTTGAAGGGCATTTCCCATGAGAAGTCTTTTCATTTCATTGATTAATTACATCTCACAAAAAGCAAAAAATTTGTATACACTCCAGACATAGTTGAATAATGTCAGACTAGAACAGTCAGCAAATCTTCACTTTGTGCAATTTCAGAGATTTTATCCAAAGCTAATGAATGAATACAATTCATTTTTAAAATGAATCAGGCAGACAAATATGCATTATTTAAAGTAATACTTTCTCTATATCTAGATACATCTTAGCTAATACACAAATAATTATAATATTTAATATTATTACTTTATGATTTACCTTACTGGCCATGCACATCTATACACAGAGATGTTTAGAAAAGGTTATGAGCGAAGGGCTTCTTCAAAGTTTTCCTAAACTCTTTTATCCCTTATTCTCACTGAAAGGAGTAATATGTCTCCAAAAATTAGGACCTCTTTTCCATGTATTCCATTTACTGAAACTACTTGGACATTTCATTTTATTTTTCTACTTAGTGTCCTGTGATATCGTACAGCATCAAATATTTATTTTAACCAGGAACGTTTGTGTGTGTGTAGCTCTGTCTGTTTCTATCTCCCTTTCTATATACATGGATAGCACAAGTGACAAATATTGACCATCACTTTTAAACCTATATGTCCTACATTGCACATTTCTCCTTGTATGAGGATAGTAGGGCATTATTTTGTGGCCATTAAAATTATTGTAACGTCCACATAAAGGACCTTACATGAAGTTCCAGGAGATGTTATCTGCATATGTAGGATTTTACCTCACAGAAGTTCCACGTGCTATCAGCCATCTATTTTGATTCCCTTCCTGGTGACTATACCGTTGGATAGCTCAATGGTAGAAAATGGTATAATTATATCTTTGTGATTTCCCTTTACCAAATTTAATTGAAATCTCCATTTTGTTGATATTTAAAGTTGCTAAGCCTCTGATTGAATGTTGTAGAAAAAAACTACAATTGCTGAATTTGTCGTTGCTAAGAACACATCAACCAGCTGAATTAAATAACTCATGGTAAGTATTCAATAAACATGTGTGTGTGTGTGTGCGAGTTTATCAAGATTCTTCTTTCTTGTTCACATGCCCAGTGTAAATGGCTCTTGGGATTGTGTAATTTTCTATAAGTCAATATTGCCAATACTGAATGGTTTTCAGCTACAATTGGTACAGGACTTTTTCTGAGACAGATCTTCTTTCCCATTTCTTTCAGTTGGGAGAAATGAACCTAGGGGAAATAAAGGACAGAGGAATACTGGTTTAATTCTAGGGGCATGACGAGTAGGGCCAAGGGGTTTCACACAAATGTGACCTGTTCTCATTGCATTTTTTTCTGACTCTGAGTTTTTGTCACACTTGTATATCACATAATCACATTTCACCAACTTTAATCATGCTCAAACCACACACACACATACACCATTAAAAGTGTGGGTGCCTTTTCAGTACAGATAAGTACTGTGATGCTCCACATGTCACAATTCTTAAAATAGAGAATTACTTGGGACTCTAACTTTTTATTCTTTACTTTGCTCCTATCCTTCCTCCCCAAGGAAGTTGACAGACTACTTTTTAACATGGAGGCTCAGTAATGAATTTGAGTTGCCATTATTACAAACTTCTTTTTAAATGTGCTAAGGTAGTAAGACTCTTGACTACTGTTTGTGAGCAGGTTTTGGTGTGACTGATTTTGGGGTTTATCTTACAGTTTATGGCATCCCTTCCTGAGCTTCAAGCAGGATTCTGCCATTATGCACCAAACGAAAGATTTTATTCTTTTAGAATAAATATGATTTTACACTAAGGGGCTTTTTTCATCATAGTCTGTAGTTTAGGAGATTGAGGCCGGAGTAGATGCTGTCCAACACATGGGCTCTAGATGTGAGGATAGCAAAATAGTTTTGTTTCCAAAGAATTCTTTATGTAAACTGTAGCTTTGTAGATTTGGTTCTAGCTGGAACAATAGCCGAGGTAAGATAATTCGGCCTTTACAGCCAGGGTGGAAAGCTGAATCAGTCTGGCTCTTCATATTAGGCAATACATGAAACCCACCTGGGGATCTTGGGAAAGTCTGTTCCACACTCCCACTATGCTCTGTTTTGTTTTTCTTATCCCACTGCCAAACCTCCGTGAACTTCCAAGGACATTCAATCTCTCCAGTTTTCCCACCTGTAATGAAATATACAAGTGCAAGAGCCCCATTAAAAGAATTCAAGTACAATTGCTCTTGACCATTAAGTTTCAACCAGTTGAAAATCCGGTTAAGCGGTCTCATCAGAGCTGGTCACTGAACCACAAATCTGGAAGCAATTTTTTTTCCTCATAAATGCCATTCCGTATAGGCTCTTGGATGTTGTCAAATATAAATTATCAAAGGAAAACAAAGCAATAGCATGTGCTTGACAATGAATGTCCCGTGGGCTCATGTTATACCCACATGTCAATAAGAGAGCCTTTTATAGCAATGTTTCCATGGCTGGTCTTAGTCCATCATTTTCCCTAGCTGCACAGGACTTGAGCATGCTTCCACGGACACTGCCACACAATTACTAGAGTAGAATTCCAATTGCATTGCTTTTTATATTTTTAAGCAAAGTTGGAAATCAGAAATACAACCTATGAGGCCAGGTTTATGTTCATACAGACTTTTAAAAGTGTAAGGTTTCAGGAATGGTTTTACAGGAATCATTAACTTTTTAAAAGGCACCCAGTTTCCTTCTGTCATTAATGATATGCGTAACAGTTTAATGTAATGCTACTTTTAATTATCACAGCCCTTTCTTTTAAATATCAAATTTCCCTCTCTAAACTGTCCTGCACTCTCTTTAGAGTCTCATCTGTCACTGGAAATGCCATCACTTTATTCCTTTTTTAGTTGCACTGACAGGCCCACTCTTATCCCAAGCTTTATCTCTTTTTCCATCCTTTATTGTACTACAAAGATCCCTTTTTCATAGTTTACAGCTGTATCCGCTTTCCACACGTGGCAAATGATTGCCTCGGTAAAGGTATTTTCTGTTTCAATCTTACATTTTCCCAAGGGAGAACAAAAGGGACAAGCTTTCTGGAGTTGGTTTCACTGAGAAAATTGTTTAGAATTGCCTCATTCCTCAGCAGATTAACGAATGCATACAATCCCAGCTTAAGTGCTATTGTACTGCACAATTTGTCCATTATACTTTGTCCTTTCCATTTAGAAAACCCCTCACCAATTAAAGTAATACAGCCTTCCAATACCTGCTCCCAATTAAATCTGAGCTGTATTACCTGCCCCGATGCAGCTGGTCACAGATTCCTACCACTTACTCTCATTCATTAGGCCTGTTCATTATCAAGGGGATGGTGGCAGGAATTCAAGCCACTGCCTTTCTTTTTGGGCTCACCAAAATTATCAGCTTTGCACCCAAGGCCCCAATAAGGACAGGATTAAGTAGAAGGAGAAGGAATTCATACAGTAGCAAACTTGCATTGTTTCTGCTCTGCTCATGTCCTCTCTACCTCAACACATCAAAAAGATACAGTACAGGTACAAAAGAACACTCATCTTAATTAAAGGATCACGTTGCCCTCCCTTTCCAGCCTGAAGCGTACCCCAGCTTTGTTCCTCTGTCTTTACTGCCCTCCCCCTTCAAGTCCTTTCTCCAAGACCACAGTGAGACCCACAAAGAAAGCCTCTGAAAGTGACCAAGAAGCCCACTTACTGAGAGCTTTGTCATTTAAGAGCAGGGTTTTCTAGCTTCAGGCTGGACTCCATTTTTGAGAAGTGCTATTTTTCTATCCAAGGCTTAAAGCGACCCTGAGAAAGGAGGAGGGTGTGGAGGGAGGGGAGGTTCTGGGAGCTGTGATTTAATTACTAATGTGGCATTATTGTGTTAGTGGAGTCTCCCCAATAAATCTATTAAGAACAATAAACAAAAATATACAACCAACACTCTACTTTCATTTTGAAGAAGGAAATACAGCTTTCCCAATACTCCTTGGGAACTCCTGCAGTTTTCTGTCATGAATGTTGACCAGAAAAAAAAAAATCAGTAGGGGGACATGCCACAGATGGAAAAAGATCACAGATTAAAGAGGGGAAGTGTATTAAAAAGCACTAGAGAGAAAACACAAACTAGCTGCCAGGGGTAGCAAAAGTCAGGTCTTGAGACTATGGGGCAAAGCAAAAATTATGAAGTGCTGAACAAGAAGTGCTCCCTCAGCCCCGAAGACACCAAACCTGAGAGGTGACTCCAGCATGGGTGGCCCTTGAGGGCAGGAGGGTTTCACTTTCATAGGAGGACTCAGAGCAAATCCCACCCATCTTGACTGGAGAGAAGAGAGTGAGGTCCTGCACCAAAATGTCCCTTTAAAAAGCATTTAATTAAGAGATGGAATTAATATATAGCCTCTCCTGAATTCGTGCATAACCACTCATCCTTTAGTAACATTTTTAAAGGGACTTCAACGACCTCGTGCCTCTAATGAGCAGGCACTGTGGGGAAATCCTGATCCTAGAAAAACTCTGGACATTCACAAAGGAGCAGATATATGGTGGGTGGATAATCAGTGAAAATCCATCCTAAGCAATCTTGGGATCAATTTTAAGTCTTTATTGTATACATACAAATCTTATCAATGAACAGCACCGTATGCATATCCATGGCTTTTTTTTTCTTAAGGGGGGAGGTTGTATATTAATGTTTTCCTCTCAATTAACTTCTAGGCAATTTTCCCAGCTAAATGCATAACATCTTTGGCAAGATGCCAAACAAAACCTTAAGACCCAACACTAAATTCTGCACTTATACAGGCAGCTTAGATTTTCACGCGGTGAACTGGAAGAATGCCAGCAACTCCCACTATAAACCCAGCAGTGGGAAAGCTATATATTTTTTTATCAAGAAACTCTACTTTAGATTTCCAAGACCACTTGAAAATTGTACTATTTTAATGTGCCTTTTAGACAAAATAAAAGAAAGATTTAACCTGCTATTAAATTAACCCAATTAGCTATTTATTCCATGTAACCTTACACTTTGGATGATGTTAAATCAAATAAACTGGCAGCCAATGAATTTTTTTAGTAAATTATGGAAATTACGAGATGCATTCTAGACAATAAGTTCTTGTGTCTTTTTCCTTATCCGTTTCATTCTGACAAGATTATCAGAATACTTATCTTTTTTCTAATTTCTTTTTTTATATACAAAATGGAGTTACACAGGATACAATGGGGCTGAGGGGCTGAGGAGTAGAGGCTGGGGGAATTAACAAGTAAAGGAAAACTAATCAAATAGAAATTTACACAACAGTCATTCTTTAGAAGGCGTGCCATCAATCCTTCAAACTTTGCTTTTTGGTGTGCTTTTACTTGTACATTCCATTCAACACACGTGTTCTTCCAATAATGTAGTACTTTTCAAAGGACTAACTGTGGTCAGGCTGCTTTGGATCTCAGTCAAGCTTTGTTGACGTTAAATTTAGAACGAAACTCTACGAGTTTGAGTTCATGTCCAGTGGGATCTACAAGTTGAGGTAAAAAACACTTTTGAGAACTTGTATAGTGTCTGATAAACCTCTTTCAGCACTAAAAAGCTTTTGGAAAACAACATTTTGACGATAAAGAGGTAGTGAACCTGAAACATATGGATTAAGTTTCCCCCGAAATACTCAGGGGTTTAAAAATTAAGGGGAAAGTGCTTGGCCAAACAAATTTTGCCGAACCAAAAAAATTTGCAAGACACTCCAACATAGTTTGCCAAACCCGAAGTACTGATGAGCTTTCTTTCCTTAATATTGACCATTACTATTATGTTTTTCAAATTTTTGCTTGACAAATCTGGAGTTTTAAGCACATCTGGAATGGGTTCAGAGAACAGCAGTTCACATCAAAGTGATTTTGCAATTTCAAAAACAAATCATAAATCACAACCAAACAACACTGTGAATTTGTCCACATAAATTCGAGAGCCAGGATAGTTTGGCCATGTACTGGCACAGAGTTGCACCCATGGCAGGGGTGCCCAATGTCTGCTAAGCAGGCAAGGGGCCCTCAAAGATGGGAAGACTCTAGTTATAGAAGAAGTGAGAGCAAAGGCACCACTTATACAATGGCCTATGGCACCAGCTTGAACCAAACAGACGTAAGACAGATGGTAGGCACTACTAGAGGGTTCAATATAAAAATGTGCAGAAAGGTGACTTCCTAGGTCACCTCATTAAACTTTGTCACTTAAAGGCTTTGAAATCTGCCTAAGAAGTTACTAAGAAGCTCTTGATCCCAAAAGAATTCTTAATGTTTATTTTTTGGTTTGGAATTGACACAGTGGCTACTACTGCCTATTTGACCTCTAAGTTTTAGTGGCAACAAGGGTCTCTTATTCCACAAAATAACATGACGGAACATAAGGGTGAAATAAACTGTCTCAACCATTTTTTTCGCTCTTTTCCTATATTTGTCATCTGTATTCTCAAATCATGGTTGGAAGAAGGCAGATTCGGTGCTGTGTATGGCAGATCCGATATTGGAAGAACCAGAATGAGCATGGACCCTAAAACTAGGGACACCAGAGGCGAAATAGAAACAAAAAAGAAAGAAAGATGGGACAATGAAAGAACAAACAGAACAAAAAAAGGAGGGAAGGTAGGAGGAAGATAGACACTCAGCAGACATATAGTATTAAGAGAAAGGAGACTATAGCCAAAGTGATGAACACTTGCTATACACGTTGTCACAAGTAATTTATTTGCCATTGATTTATTTCAGCTTTTAACTACCATTCTTCAAGCAAGTCAATTACAGTTGCATGTGATATGATGGTGGGAGAGGTGGTGGTAATGGTGGTGATAAGACAGGTCAGCATTCAGAAACTGGAAAACTGTCTCTAAGAAAGAAGTGACAGTTTGATGTGAAAAACTCCCTTTAAATATTTCAGAAGACACGTAAGAGTCATTTGACATGTAAAGATACAGTAGCAGTTAACTGGTTGACTATGGAGAGCGATATTTTTTTAAAAAATGTATTTGTGCTGCTGAAACTTCACAAAATCCCTGAAAAACACTGGAGGTATTTATAAAGTTCGCTGTGTTGTATACAGTCTATTCGACATGGGCAACCTTTGTGTCCACAGAATATTGTCACTACAATAAAAGATCTTATATTATTGATAGAATAGTAAATTAACTTCTGTTTGAAACTCTTGGAAAAATGGAAGAGACTTGATTTTATTAGTGGATGAATTTCTTAAATATGTATTAATGAGTCAAATGGCAATTGAGAAATAGCTTAACACATCATTTTTTCCATCTCCTAACTAGAAAAATTTCTTTTTTCTTCCATAAGGGCAGTCTAGAAGATTGGGCATGATTCATACTGCATCTTATTACCCCCCCTTAATTTGTGTCTATTTATATAAAAATTAGCATAATTTGACTTAAAACTTCTATTACTTTGTAAAAGAGTTATTTCACATATTTCTCACCACAAGTAGCAGCAGGCTCTTAGAAAGAATTTTCTGCTGGGAAGGAGTAATCTGTGCTGTGTTTATATATAACTTGACTCTAACCTGTACAATCCAAAATTGCAGGGAGACAGGCTAGAAAAAAACTATATTCCCTCAGGATTCTTTGTAAGGATTTTTAAAAATATTATTTATTTAAAAAAAAAAACAAAAAAGTAATCTGATTTTAAGCTCATTCACTTCTATTTAAAATGCATTTTAAAAGACCCACATCAAGTTTGTTTTAGAAGTATAGCAGAGCCTGCTTGCCCTCTGAGAAGGAGCCATCCTTAGGAATCGAATGTGCCAGCTTCCACCTAGCACAGCACGTATAGTAAAGTTACATGCGGCAGAGCACTGCAGTGTGCATGTCTTTGTCCGGGCTGTGAATCACTAGAAATCAGGGTTTATCTTTATTAGGAATAAAAGCTGTTTCACAACACCTAAATAAATAAATAAATAAAACCTGGAAGTTGTTCAAGTCTGGAATCAGTGTCAGAATCCCAGGTGGGGAGGCTATGTCAGAAAGCCAAAATCAGAATTTCTGATAAAGGTAAATGAAGGATGACATGTAGTTCCCAAATCCAGCCACCATCAGAAACTAGAGAGGAGGCGCTACCTAACCTTGACTCAGAATCGAAAATCAGGGTCACCAGGAACATGAAGGGGTAAGCCAGGAAGTCCACACGGGTCAGGACATGGGGACAGCACACGGCCAATGAGCAGCCCAGGGCTTCTCAGGCCTTTGAGAGAGAGAGGGGAAAAAAGAGGCAAGGCTGGAGATAAAAGGCAGCTGGGAAGCCAGGACTGGGGGTGGGGTCAACAGGTTACTGTGCCCTCATCAGTCAAGGTCCACACCTGGCAGCCAGGCCCTGGACCCTGGCAGGCTTCAACTAAAGGGGAAAAAACCTTCTACAGTTACTGGAGTAGTAAATAATATAGATCTGGACATACAGATCTGTTTACCCAGCTATTTGTTTATTCAGTAACTAGTCATTATTAAAAGGCTACTAACTACAAGGAAAATGCTACTTGCGTCTATGAGGCAATTTATTTGTGTACAAAATTACCTCTGAAAAACAAAGATCTCTTTGAACTGAGAAGAAAAGATGATTGTAAAATATGCATTACTTAAAGACCTTGTTCTCCTGTCTTTGTACTGATCTTTCTGCTCTTTTATTGATTCATGTCTCAGTGTCCAAATATAATCTTGTCTTTTTCAGCAGAGTTCAAAGCAGAGGAGATGTTATCTCCTCAGTTTTCATAATTTCCATATGATTCACCATCTGGCTCTCCCCTCTCTCTGCAGCATCGTTCCCCACTGTACCAGGGCTCCACTTACCGCACATCCCAGACACACCTGTAGCTCCTTCCCCACCTCTGAACCTCACGTGTTCTTCTCTCAGCTGGACATCTCTTCTCACCCAACCACATGTTCAGTCTGTGCTAGGAATTGACAGAATAATAAGGTGACCTCTGGAGCTTGCCTGTTTCTAACAGCACCCATCTTAGTCCACCAAGACTCACTTCTGCCTCCCTACGGGAAATCTACTCTGCTTCCTCACTTTGAATTTGTCACTTTTTTCTAAGGGCCACCACAGGAAAACAATGTATCCTTAGCATGATTTCACTAGAGTCAGTAGTATTCTCATTAATTATTTGCAAGTCTCACCACTAGGGGATAAAGCACGCTCACTGAGTCTTATTCAGCACCGCACCGGCACCAGGGCTCTGCACATTGTAGTTCTCATTTTCATTAGCTCTCGGTTAAATGAATGGTTGGTGGCTAGATGGATGGATAACTATTTGGATAAGGGCAGTTGAATCTCCTGCGTTTTTTGTCTCTTGAATTCACGGTACACTGTCCATCACTGTTCCAGACAACAACTGTGCATTGCTTTCCTGTTTCTATCTGGAATTAATGACTTTTTAATTTAAACAGTACTTCTCTATCAAACAACAAATAGGATAATTCCTCCTGTGTTTTGTCATAGATAGAACTACTCACTGTAAACATTACCGGCTATATCACAGTTTTCTGTTACTGCCCTAAGCTTTTATATAGAGTAACGGTGTATATTTGTTACTCTAACAGTAAAGTATTAATTTAATAACTAACAAAGGCGTAACTGTGAAAAGAAGGTCTGAATTATAGTTGGATGTACTTTTATATGTTTAAGAAAAATATATTTGTATAAAAGGGTCAATTAAGCATTAATAATGTCGAAGGATATAGCAATGATTAATTAATATTTTAGTTAAATATGTCTCCAATTTGTTTTGGTTAAACAAAATCGCTGAACCCGAATTATCAATTCGTATCTCTTTAACTTTCTTTTAGAGATATTTCAAAATGAATACATTTAAAATTCATATACAGTTGATATTCATATTTTAGTAGATCCTATGTGGAAAATGGAAGTTTGCTCTATCATGTTTTGACAATTTAAAAAATTCATTTCTTCATCCAAAAAATCCTTGATACAGTAGACTGATTCTGGCACAGGTATCATAATTCAGAAATGTGTAAAAAAATGCTCAGAGAAAGGCATATCTAATATCTCCGTCCTAACACGTTGCTATAGATATAGTATCCCCCGGCTCATTATAGCAGACCCTATACTATAATTATATTACACACATTTTAAATTATCATCATAATTTAAGTCTGCAATTTTGTTTGGGGCTTAGATTTTCCATATTTGTTCTCACATGTGAATCATTTAAATTGTTGAAGTGGAATCTGTTTAGCTGTTTTGAATTATATGAATGAAAGAAAAAATACTTTCTCTTGAAAGCAAATTAAGATATTTGGGGATTCAAGTGAGACTGTCTGAATTTATAAGCCTGAAAATTTTGGAGTCAATATGAATTTAAAAATATTTCCTAATTTCCCTCAAACACATTTAAAATTACAAATAAATTAACTCTTTGATATAAATCAGATGAAATTATCAATTTATATAGTCATTTTAATTTTACTATACCAAGACTATTGAAGCTAAAATTAACATCATAAATTATTAAATAATTTTAGACTGTTTTTGGTTATTACACTATTTTGGTGTGTGCAAGTACATGATTTTTTTTAAAAATTTAACATTTGGCGTATGACATTCAGAGGTACAAATTAAATAGCTCTCTATTACTGTTCCATTTATGTTCGGTGTATAAATATATAAAAATGCAAAAGTCAAAATTTACTGATCATTAATTTACCCTGAACAAATTCAGTGTTCGTTACTGCTAGTGGAGCTTTTAATTGGAGGCCTGGATCCATCGGTCCTTTAGACCATGCGTTTATGTATTTATACTTTGTGAAGAAACTTGGCAAAAATTCTGAATAAACAGAAAAGATTTAGGTTAAGGTTTTAAGGAATGGAGATTTCTATCATCCTTTCTAAAAATGACTTAAAATACAGGCTTTCAAATATTTTTAAAAATCACTTAGTCCATGTCTACAGTCACCTTACTACATGTTTTTCATTTCATGATACAACAATTCTCGTATTGTGTTTTCCCTTACACGTTTACCTTTGGAAGTCAGCAGAGAGACATAGTGATCCCCCTGAATTTTCGCTCTTGACAATATAAGTATTTCAGGTCATAATAAAACTCGCATATTAAAATTTGCTCTCCTGACATTTATTAACAACAGCAACAACAAAGGGGCACTTGTTTACAAATCTTCGAAGACTCACAGTAGCAGCCGAATCTTTCAGGTTCTCTAGGTCTTCGGCGTTCCCTTGTCCTACCTAGACCAAGTCAGGCGGAGGTGGCTGAAACAGCTCCTCAAACACTGGCCAGAGGCCCCAGGGGGAGCTGGGGCTGCAGCTGCGCTGTACACTTGGGAAAGGGAAGAGGCAGCCTGGATAGGACTGCGGAGACAAGATCTTAACGTTTGGCATCCTGTACTCACTGCTTAATCTTCTTTTCTGTATTATTGAAGAAACTTCATTAAATGTCTGATAGACAATAGGACACATTTCTCTTTCTTGAGCACTCCAAATAGCAGGAAGCCCATAGAGCTTTTATTATTGTTAATGAAAGAGGAATGAACGCGCTGTCATGAGAGCTCTAACATCAATGCCCATTCAAAAAATCCTCTAACCCAAATAGAAGGAGATTTCTCAGGTACAGCGGGCCAGCATTATTTGGAAAGACTTTATACATTGCATGTCATAACAGAGATTCAAATACACCTTATGAAGCAATTAATTTAGGTTTAAAATTAGAATTCTGAAGGTCCGTTAATCTTAGGCAAGTTGCACAGATAGTAAGTTTCCCTAACAACGTATATTACTGCATGACAACCTCACATAGAAATCAGACTGCCGTTTAAAATTTGAGCTCACTGGCTTTATTTTGAAATGCATTTGAGTACTACTATGGGTAAGTAAAGTTGCCATTTTGTTTTTGTTCTTAATGTTGCATTTCAACTAAATAACCTTCTAACCCTGGAGACTTTGCAATTTAAATGAATTCCACTGTGCAATCTTTTATAAAATAAAGAATATTTGTAGTGATTGTTAATTTCTAATTTACTATAAATTTTTTTATTTCCATTTACCAAGCTTCAAAATTTATCCTAATTTTCAATTTTAACTTAAATATATGTAACATCGTTTGTTTTTTTAAATTGTTTTGAGATTACGGTGTTTATGAGATATATCACCAATGTTCCAACTGCTATTTAAGGATTAAAATGTGAATAAGCAGAAATTTTAATTTTTAAAAAAATTTTTTAACTGCAATTTTGTTAATCCCTTCACACTTTCCTGTGATCCATCTTTTCTTGATGAGACAGGAGTTGGCAGTGCTTTTGATTTGGTTAATTGTTTCCTCAAATTTTCATGATATTTCAGGCATTATTAGTATCTATGTGTAGAATGTGCTAGTTGTCACTTATGTTTTGTCAATGAAAACTTTTTGCCTGTGTAATGGCTATGTTATGATAAAAAACAAGGGAGAATAATCAGCAAATTTAGTAATGTGGATATCATTTTTAGATTAAAGTCATTTGTGATTATAACACCCTGCAATTTAAATTTTTCTAGTGGTTGGTAAGGCAGGATAATCTAGAACAGATTTAGCTGGTGAAACTGAGAAACCGAATTTTTAATTTTCTTTAATTTTAATTACTCTGTATTTATATTTAAATACCAAGTGGTCTAGAGCCAGAGCACGTGCATTTGAAATCTGATTCCATCTGTTGCTGTATGATTGGAGGAAGTCATATTCCCTGAGCCCCAGTTCCTGTATCTGTGAAATGGGAGAACACCTACCCCATAGGGTTATTAGGAGGATTAAGTAAGACACCAAGGCTGAAAACAGTACGTGCCACAGGTTAAGCACATAGTCAGTGTTAGCTGTTACTGTCAAACAGGCTTGAAGGTTGCATTTCAGAGCAGTCAGTCCAGCTTAGCTATGATTTTCTTAGGTTGGCACCTAAAATAAGTGGGATATAACTGTAATTAAACCAACAAATAGATTTGCATCCAGCCTTTATTTATAGCATAAGTAAGTGTAGAATTTTAGGACATTCTCTGACAAAGGAGTACAAGTGACAGACTGACAACTTTTTCTTCGGTGGAAATGATGATATGTGTTGATTTTAATAGGTTTGTGCAGTCTGCTTTAAAAAGATTATTTTGTGAATTTGACTAATTTTGGAGGTCTATACATTAAAACAAAACCATAAAATATAAAAAAAAAATTCAGTTTATATTTATTCCAGAAAATACACTGCTCCTATATTAAGTGTATACCTAGTGGTCCTCAGAATATTAAAATTAAGAAAAATATAGTGTTTAATTTATATCTTTATACCATTGGACACTTAAACACTATCCACAAATCTATAATTTATATGAGACTTCTCTTTCTGTGATGAATAGGGATATATTTATCTAACTAGCATCTCCCATCGTCAAAATTAAGATTTGAGTTTTAATGGATAAAACTCTAGACAGAAGTAACCTCTGAAACTAAGGAAGCCTGGAGGGAGAAGGAAAGTTAGAGCCACACAAGTCGCTTTCTTTCTTCTACTGTCTTATATTTGATTGTTATGATGTTAAATTATTTCAAAGCAGAAGATGAGAAATAATGAATTGCATAAAATGAATGCTTCATAGAAAGTTTGATTGTGACTTGAAACAAGAATATTTTAAAGTATGAAAGCAGGAATCTGCTCGTGATGTGTTCAAGACGGAATGAGCTCAGCCTGCTAGGTGTTTCCTCAGTCTGGTCTATTACAAAACGCTCTCAGAAGCATGTTGAAAGTGGGAATTCATTCCCTTCCAAAATGATTTTTTCATGCTGAATTTAGGTTGTTTGAAAATGCCTATCAAAAAGCAATGTCAAGGAAGACAAATATCAGATATCATTATCAACAAATATTTGCTGAGTCCTGAATATCTATAATGTACAGTGTTGGGAGTTTACAAAGCAGGTGGAGGATGTGATTCTTTTCTCTTAAAGCTGGTGTTCTTAAATCTGATGAATGAAAGCCTGGGCATCACATCCAGGAAACCTGAAATTATGCAAACTTTGATGTGTGAGCACATATGCGCTTTTATGTGGGTGTGGACCAAAGGTAATGCATATTTTGAGAGTATCAACCTTTTTTTTTTGCTAGATCCTCAAAGTATTCCATGATTACAAAAATGTTAACTATTAATCTCTTTTGGTCACATCTAAATGGTAGCTGAGAAAAGCCCAAATACTAACCTGATTTCACTATGATGCTACTATGTTGAATAGTCCTAGATTTTGGAGTTTCTATGTAGTCCAGCTTCATCAGTGATCACTAGTATTTAGCCTGGCTTCTGCCCTGCGAAATTAATGATAACCTGAGCTGCCATCCCAGTGCCTAATCAGCCTCTTTCAGACAACCAAGAAGATATTTGCTTTGTCCTGAAATCTAGGGCAAAGTGAGTTAGATCGCACTATAGCTCAGTGGATTTCCTTTTTTTTTTTTTTTTTTTTGTATTCACATAGTACCTAAAAATTTTGGACATTGATGTACCTCTAGGATATAATAAATAGACGTGCAAAATCTTTTTTCCTAAGTTTAAATATTTTCAAAGAATGTCATTTCGGGTATATTGTAAATATTGACACAAAAATGAAACTGTTGCACTACTCTTTAAAATGTATCCAATGAAATATAAACCTCATGGGGATTTGATGTGAACCATCATCCATTTAAAAAATATATACACAGGATGTTCTGTAAGTCAAGAATTTTATATCGTTCCTTCCTCTTCTTGAATTCAGTTTCTATTCACTCCCCCTAAAGAAGTTTATCCTAATTTAATATATTTTTATGCTTAGAAAAATCTTTTATTGATCATGGAATCTCGTAGTAAAAGAATGTATGTAATTAAAGTTCTAAAATAATATTCTGTGACCATAATTTATGTTTTATAATGTTTCTCTGGTTGGAGTTATCACTATAACTGTATTTAGTACATCGTTGGTGAAAATAATATGAACATATTATGAAATTAATAACAAGAGCATGGAGCTTTGCAATGAGCTGAAGTAGGGTGGTTGGCCCTGGAGTATTTCCTTCAGATGTTCTATGTGTTTCGCTCTTGTAGGGTTCTCCCCTTGAAGTGATGTGCTCTTTGACAGTAGTGCAGGTAAGAAAAAAGCAAAATCCTTTAAAAAGTCACTATCACTTTTCTCTATAATATGTCTGAATTCAAGAATATCAAGGAGTCAGTCTTCGCCAACAATATTTTGGATGTTCTCTTTGGTTAGCACCCCAGAATAATATGCCACAGTACAATGACGGATGGGCAAGAAATCTGCTTGATTTTGTAAAGTGAGGAAGATTGGTTGTGATAACACGCTATTCTTAAGAAAAAGAACGGAGAAGTAGAAAAAAAGTTTGTTTGAAGAAGGCCTGTAGAGTCTCTTACTAGTTTTAAGACTTGTGGTGATATATCTAGAAAATAAGGGCTCCATTGAATTACACCTTCCTGTGTCTCTACCCACTTTGCAATATGCTGTTGCTAGTCTCTTCTTTCCGTTGAATCCTGGCTGTCTTTTTCACTTGTTTAAACAATAGAAAGTCATGAAGCTAACACAGTGCGAGTTCTGGTGTAGAGGCTTTAAGTGCCCTTGCAGCTACTGCTTGGATCCTCTTGGAACTTCAATTCAGCAGGCCCCGCACAAGCTCGGTGTAGCCTGCTGAATCCTGAGCAGTCATGGATAAGAGCCACAGCACCTCAGCCAGCAGCCCACATCAATTCTCAGACATGTGAGTGAGGCCATCCTACACCTTTAGGCCAAGCTGACTCTCCAACTGAATGCCAGGGAAACCAGCAGTGGATATGCCCACATTGCTCACCCACAGAATCATGAAGACTTGTAATTTATTGTTATTCTAACGCGCGAAAATTTGGGACAGCTTGCCATGCATCAATAAATGACTGATACACTCTTCAACTTGTAAGATATTGTCTAAAATTTTAGGTATATCTTTTAATTGATAGTCCCTCTCATGAAATAAATGAAGTTGTTTCCTTTTTACAAGTGAAACGAAAGATGTTCTAGATATTTGGTCCAAAAAGAATTATGCCTTAGCATTGAAAAGCTACGTAAAAAGAGCTTCTTTAAAAAAAAAAAAACTAACATATATTAATGTAAGTGTCTAAAGCCAGGTTTTGGAAACACACTACACACACACACACGCAAATCCTTTCTATAAAGTCAGTTAGATGTCATTTAGATTCAATTTAAAGTATTGAAGTCAGGTAAAATTTTCATGTGTATAAAAGAGCAAAATCTGGCTCATAGTATATACACAAGAATATTACAGGGAATAATCAAATAGGCTATTTTATTGTGTGAATAATATTGACCACTTCTAACAAAAATGACATTGATTTGGGAATTTGGGACACAACCACAACATCTGTAATAAAGTATTATTTTCCATCTTACACAGACAACATCATAAAGTATTTCTTTTAATCTAAGCCACAATTCTTGTAGAGGTCTAAAAGGTTTTATGTAGTGTATTAAAAAGCCAAAATAAAAACCAAATGATTTGGAAGGACTATAAGCTAATTTGCAAATATAAAGTTAAAGTTCTTCTCTTCGCTTTATGTCTAAATCAATCTTCAATTGCTTGAAATTTCAATATTTTTCTTTGTGGACACTCTGGGATTAAGAAAATAAATCCCCTAAATAAATTCATCACACTATATTTGACAGGCATGAAGCTATGTGGTACGAGGGAGCTCAGAACTATGCCCGTCCCCTGAAGACTATTCTGCTTCAAAGGAGACACTATGTGGTATTAGAAGTTAATAAATGTGGAGAATTTAGAGGATATAATGTGAAAATTAATAAAATCAGAGAGCACTTGAAGAGGAAAAACAGACCTTGGAAGTCTGTGTGTCCCACACGCCACACTTGACTTGCCAATGAAGGAAATGGGGCGCAGGGAGGCAGAATTACAATTCAACAGTGGGTAGCAATCAGTATATCCAGGATTCCACTGCAGATCTCTTAATTTTTTACTGAAAAGGATGCTTGTCAAGAGCTATGCAATTCCTTATTGCAAACCCTTGGGGACAGATGTTTCGGATTCTGGATGTTTCGGAGTGAGGTATTAGCTGCGCATCTTCTGTACTTGATAGCGTCCCCAGTAAGATCTGAGGTAATACCCCATAAAAAAATATGCTAACATCTCTGCAGTGAAATGTATGGCTATTCACACTAAGTGGGATAAATAAACATTGAAAAGGTCTTATTGGCTCAGGTTGGGTTCTGCTGCCAAACTTATAGAGAAAAAAATTAAACAGCTCTCCTTTGGATTTTAGAGTTCCAAACAAGGGATTCAGGACCCCATATATTTTTCATTCAGAACCTTCTTTTAATCCCTGGCCACATTTTAGCTTTTGATCACACACTGTTTCTGGATTACAGTTCAATATACAGCATCTTTTTTTTTTTCTAATCTTGTTTAGTATTTGCTCTTTTACAGTGCCTCTTTTCCCTGCATACTCTATGGCAATGGCTACATATGGTGGCTTAATGTTTTTCTGTTCCACTTATTATATGCAGACAGTTCTAATGAGGAGATAGGTGAGTCATTTTTTACAGACACCCTGGATATCACCCTTCACACACAAAGTGAGGATTACAGACCGAGGGATCCACATGTACTTTGACACTAACAAGGCTTCAGTCTTTAGATGCGGGAGGCGGTTTAGCGGAAGGATAAACATCAGGGTCAAAATCTGTTCGAAAGCACTGAGGGATTAAATGATGCAATGATTTCACACGACTCAGGGGTCACACAAGTGTAGGAATACTGAATCTGTCACATATAATGGAAGTCTAATTTAATAAAAAAATATATATATAGAAACAGTCAGGACAAGCCATAGCAATGTGTGACAATATGGTGGACATTTTGGGTAACATCAGAATTGAAATGAAGGCCTATGATGAGGAAGAACCCTGTTTATTTACTACAGATTTTTAAAGTTCTTGATTAACTATTCAAATGTTTTTTGAAAGATACTTAAAATTCTAGTTTAATAATTGGTTACAAGAAAGAGCTTGTAATTAAAAAAAATCTTCTTATACTTTTTCTAAAATCCTTAATACCTTTAACACTCATTGTATTGGTTTCTATGGGAGACATTACAATTTTACCAACCTGTCCTATTCTCCTTTCTTTCCAGGAACCTGGAGGTTACACTTCTATGCTCCCATGAAGTGGGACAGGGTTATATAACGAGCTTCAGTCGGTGATATATGGAAGAAATGTCATGTGTCACTCCTGGGTGAAGCACTTGAAAGACAAACATAATCCCCTGTTCTCACTACCACTCTCTCAGCAGATTCCTGTGTTTACATGTCAACAACATTAGATGGTAGAGCCTCTCTCAGTCTGGGTCCCTGAGTGCCTTGATGGAGCAGAGTACTTTCTTCTTCCCTTTCTGATACCAATCTCTGTTGGACCTTTAGTAGGACTCAAAATTAGCTATTGTTTTAGGATATTGAGATTTTTCAGACTGTGAGATTGTCTCAGCATAATCCAGACTACCTGAATGGAATAATAACTTCTCTAGTAAATGGCTGGGTATCCATCTATCATTCTGACTCTAAACGTTCTCTAGAAAGTTTCAAAAAGTCTTTTTAATTCATATTCTAAATGCCAAAGCCTAATAGAAAATCTTGCTCATTGAGGTGAATAAATAAAATATTGATATACCCCCCTCAAATGCTCAGGTAAACTACAGGCCAATAGCACTTCCTATTTTTTCAAGACCATTGGGGAAGGGCTACATTTGCATAACAACGTTGTAGGTGTAGATCCACAGATATTGACGTTTTTCGGGTTTGTTTTTGTTTTTTTATTCTGCATCTCCATCTGACTCATTACCAAGTCCTTTTGATTCTACCTCCTAAATCCCTCAACCATTTCTGCTTCCCTCCATCTCATTGCTTTATGCCAATCTTGGCCATCATCATCTTTCACTCGGATGATTGTATTCCCTTCTTAACTGGTTTGCACTGATTGAGTCTTGCTCCCCTCCCATTCTTTCCTCACCTATCAGCTAAAATGAGCTCTTTCAAGTAAAATTCTGAACAAGTCACTCCTCTGCAAAAACGTTTTAATGATAATGAGGGCTTAATGGCATATTTTTTCACTCCAATTTTTAAGATGAGTTGTAGCAGTTACAAGTTGTAGTGATCTGTTTAAAATAAAAGGAGTTCTGGAAAAACATGAGAGGTGAAGTGTTATGTGAGAAAAACCAATAGTTGTGCATAAATTTAGAAGAAAGAATTTTGATATTAGAGAAGAAGAGAATCAGCATATCTAAAACCCAAAAATAGCCCAAATCCCCACATTACATTAAGTGAATATCAGTTTCATCCATGTATTACAAAGCATTTCAGGAGCTTAGAAGAAGGAAATATTTTAGTAAGAACTAGCTATTTGAGCAAAATTCTTCCACAGTCACTCTCTTCTATATGACTTCAACATTGGATTCTCAAACTGAAACCCCTAGAGTGGCTCATACTGTCTTCACAGCATGTGTGTACTAGAAGTCTAACGTATACAATATTCCTCAATCCTTGAACTTCATAACTCCCAATTATTGCTTTTTAAAAAATCTTCCGAAGTCAGTGTCAGCTGCTACGTTTTGGCTCAAGAGAGAATAAAATTGGAATATTGGAAAACGCAATGAAGTTGCATTAGAGCTTCAGTGATACGTGTGTGTGTGTGTGTGTGTGTGTGTGTGTGTGTGTCAGAATTAGCAAAGATTCTTAAATTGCTTTAACATGAATTTAGATTTGTTGAAATTCGATTCTTGCCTTAAATAGTGATCTGAAATGAAATTCTTGAGAAAATGACCTTTAAAGTCTCAATATTAATATGTGCAATGAAGACACTAAACTGTGGAAGGATGTATATGTATACATGCTGGCTGTTTCGTTATCATATGAAAGGAGTTGAATCAATGGGAAAAGCTAAATTTTTCAGACTTACAACATACTAAGTTTAAGAATCAGTTAATTATCATCTTTTTAAAATAAGAAACAAAGTCCTAATAATTTATGAGATCAAGGTTTATTTCAAAGTATCATTAAAAACATGCTATACTATTCAATCTGTAAAATGGGTATAGTAATTTCCTCTTAAAAGTGATTGAGAATCAGATGAAATAAAATATGTGAAATGTTTTGCAATGAGAAATCAACTTACAAATGTAAGATATGGTTTTAATTTTCTATTTTCCTTGGCGACAACTTTAATGTAATTCAATATGTTTTCCTCATCAATCTGCATTTTTATGTAGGAATCTACTTCTTCATGTTAACTACAGACAGGTTGACTGTTTGCACTTGTCAAGGTTGTCAGTACTAGGCAAGCTGAGTTAACCCTCCTCCTGGCTAAAGTGAGTTTATCAAAGTGAGATTTGTAGATATGAAAATTGTACTGCTTTATTCCAAATCCTAAACTTCATCATTTTCAAGGAAACACAAGTCAATTTCAAGAACATACGTCACATCCAACTTATCCACACACTTAATTGACCGCTTGCATACAAATATAATATGGAAATATAATTTTAATTATATTTTAAAAATTAGAATCCTTCAGTTCCTCTGTGGTTATCTTTTATTAATTGCTGCATACAAGTCAATTATGTGAGCAGACATGATCCTGTAAAATTTTTAAAGGGACTCAACATTTTCTCCAAGCTCATGAGAATATTTGTATGAGTGCTGTACTTTTGTATTATTTAAGTTGACTCACAGATCCACATATATAAATTCAGCTACAGTTTGCATATTGGCAAATATCACAAAGACTTCCTGATAACTAGAATTCGTCTGTGTACAATATTTAAAATCTAGATCTTTGAAGTGCACTGGTGAATGTTTATCAAAATTCTAATTGGCAGCCAGCGTCATACCTAAGATGCTAATTCTATTCCAAATGCATTAGGGACCTCTCCATTCTGCTCATTGACAAGTCTTTCTTTTTTTGTTTGTTTGTTTGCTTCCACAAGTAGTTGCTTCCATCAAGTTCATTTTGCTATTTCCTTAAATCTTACCTCCCCCTGCTGGCTGTGCAACATGGAATGTGTTTAGATAGAGTGAAAAATAGTTTTCAAAGGTTGGAGACCTTTCAGAAGGGCAACTAGTAAAACGATAAACCTGCATACACGTGTATACAAATATATGTACACAGGCATACACACACACACAAGGAAACTAGACTTTTTGGTAAATAAACTGAATCTTAGAAGTTTTTAGACAATAATCATTAAACAAAATTTTATTTGAAAGAGTAATATCACAGTTTTAACAAGGTAATCAAGATACATCCCACATTTGTACCTACTGGCATAGTAAAGTGTACTTTAATGTAGTCATAGTTTTATTATATTGTCACAAACACAATTTGCACACTGGCTAACTAGGAATACGAAGAAGATAAATACTCATAGTCTTATATGTTGATACATACGAGTAGGCCCAAACCATTGATTATGTAGCAATAAGTCGAATTGTTACGTAGAACTTTTACTGCCTCATAGTGGCAGAAGTAAGTTTACAGGAACTTCTGACCATCTCCCACCTTTCTAAATTATAGGCTGGTCTTTCAACCAGGATATCTAATCCGTAATGCTGAAAATGCTTGCTAAATCAAATATATACAGAACCACAGGATGCATAATTTTCAGAACTGTGTCTACATGGTCTGCAATTTACATTAAATTGCTATGTTTTGGTTAAATGGCACCTTAGCTTCCAAGCAACTCTTTCAATAGTTGTTTCTTTAATTATTATTTAATTTTGTGGTTATGACTGGTTTTCAGTTAAAGAGGGTACTACTGACAAATTCAATTAAATGAAAATACAGGACTTAATGGTCCATGCTAATGCTTCATTTCATACATAATATTTTATCATTTTCTGTGCAAATTTGTAATGAGCGCTTGGTTTATATTAATAAATGCTTACATTTGGCCACATAAAGTACAGTAATTAAAATACTTTCCTAATAATATTTACTTATAAGTGCTCTAGAAACAATTAACCCATTGATTCCAATTACTTTTACTAAACTAACTTCCAAGAATACAATTCTTTGGCATCAAAAATATTATTTTAATGCGACTTTTAATAAAGTGCCCTGGGTGCTATTTTATTATATTTTAATAGAGTATGTTATACATCTGCGCTTTCTGGAACACAGATTTCATAGAATAATGGCAAACAAAAATTTTAAATTACCATTTTTTTGGAATTTTGAACAAAGAACACATATGTTATAGATCTCCTTTCCAAATATTTAAACTGAGAAATGTAACTGTTTATTGTATTGGAATGAGTAAAAGTTGGTTGTCTTTTGCTCTTTAGAGTCAATGCTGCTCTATGGTATTTTTGCTTTTAACCCATAACAGAAATCATCTGCAGATGATTTACATTCCTTCTCATATGAAAAGAAGATATGCTGCCTCGCCAAATGAATAAAGATCTTATTTACAAATATGTTGCAGAATATGTATTACACATAATGCGAGGAGATTGCAGAGTTAAAAATTAAATATACCTATACAAAATGTAAAACAAAAATAAAAGATAATTTTATTTCATATTTTGGAAAGTTGGAATTAAATTTGTATAGGATTATTCAGTTTTCTAGTCCACATGAAAAGGGAACAATTAAAATATTTTTAAAATCCCACTCTGGAAATGTGGTCAGTAATTGACTGATCAATACTTGAGGTTTTCATGAAAGTGCAATCTGCACTGGATGCCAGCAGGAGGAAATTTGAGATATTTCAAAACAAAACAACATTCTTTTTTTAATACTTTTTGCTATTGATGTTGAGTCCAAAACCTAAGAATAAGGAGAAGCAAAACTCCAAACTGACAGACAGTATTGAGATTATAAAAACAAGTTAAGGAAAGTGAAAGAAGTGTCTTGGTGTAATCTCTTCCTTTAAGGCCAACAATGAGAAAATTATGACCCAACTAAACTCTTCAGATGACTAAAGCATTAGATGTTGGCTTTTCAAAAGGTAAGAAGACCTGGTCCATGAGGAAAAGCCCTCACTTCTAACAGCAAGTTGAAAATGATAGCCTTAGTTGTCACACCGACATCCAAGGTATCCACCATGACAATGTTTCATTAGAAGCACTACTTCAAACATTTCCTTTTAAAGAAAAAGCCACTGGGATCTAACATATCAAAGGGAATTATTACTATTTTAAAGGTGAGAAAACAAACACAACTTTAGGTCAAACACTGAATAATAGGAAGGCTAAATTTGTAACTCAGATGTACCTTGGCCCACAATGTTACCATTTTAACTTGTCTCCTAGACCCTTGTGAAAATATAAGCCTGTAAGTTTTCATTTAAGAGTGATATTTTCAGTAATTTTGATGGGATTGGTACATCTAGTGAGATATATATATGTATCTCACTTGATGTATGGTACATCACTAGATGTATATATATACATATACACACATATATATGATTATTATAAATATAATTTAAAATAGAAGTGAGAATTAGAACGTTCATGCATATATATGCACGCATAGAAAAGGCATGTTTGGTCACTGGAAATGATAAATGTAGCAGTTAGTTCCACCAACACTAAACAGGAAGAGGCGAGGGCATCCACATTCTCCATGATGTTGCATGTACACAGTTTTGAGGGTTCATGGAGGAAGAGAACCAGAAGTAATTCTAATCACTCACCATTATCTACAAGGGCTTTGTTTCCCAAGACTATGTGCTGCTGACTAAATGACCAGATGTTATAGATTTGGGCAAAATAGTTTACCCCAGTAAAATGGTAAGTTAACTACGTTCTACTGTTTACAAAATCAATAAACTCCTTCTCCTTTCACCCCAGAAAATTCTGCATCTGGCTAATTCTCTTCAATAATATTCAATACTGAGTAAAATTTTCAATATGCTTTTTCTTTTTCTACACTTTGAAAATAGCTCTAGTATATAAAATACTTTTGTAATCCCTAAAATAAATTTTATGGTAGGGAATGCTTCTGTCAAAGTATTAATGGTTGAATCATTCCTCTTTCTGAAGCTACTGTTGGTACAACAAGATCTTTCTGCCTCTTATCTGGTAAAATACGCCAGAGGAATCAGGAAACTGGTGTTTCAGTACTCAGGTTTGCCTGCTCTTCTCATCTCATGCACATCACAGTAGCTTCAGCAACTATTGCTCAAAACATGGGATGTGTGAAACTTTTCTGTCTGATTGCCTTTGGAGAAGTGGATAAGTCTGCCAGCTAGAGTCCAGGACATAGTCTTGTAATCACAGAGAAAAGGAAACAGTATGTTTTACTTCAGGCGAGGGGATTTCAAAGCATCCCCTTACTGGACATAAGAAGACAAGCCTTGTTTGTTCTTTGCTTTCTTTTTAAAATTTCCAGGGCTTGGAGTTTTACAGTCCATAAGCAAAACTTTTAAATGTATGTATTTTTGAATGAATGAAAAAGAGTGCTAATCAACCACATGATCATACTTAAAGAGGGGCAAACCTAAAGACCTCAAGCTGACATTTGAATGCTACAGAGTACAAATAGGTGTTGGCAATCTCAAAACACCCTCTTTGAGAAGCATTTGTTAGTAATAACATTTGTCTTATGCATTTGTTTAAGTGATGTGTAAGGCACAAAATTCATCTCATGAAACTCTGCTTTGCTCAGTTTCATCTGAGTCCGTGGCTCTTCCAGCCTTCATCTCACTCGGTACCCTGAGATTTTACCTGTTGCATTTCCTTTTTGCTTCTTTCTACTTACTTCTTTAAATTTATGCGTCCCTTTACGAGATAGTGACCGTGGATTTTTGCTTGTGTGTTTTCTCTTTCATTGCACACTGTGATGGGGGAGTCAGTGATTACGCTAGAAGCCTTGAGTGCTAATTCCTCTTCTGCTGGTCAGTAGTAGTGGGGCTTCGGCTGGTAATCAGTTTCTACATTTCTCACTTAAAAGTTACCAACTTGAGATTGGCTGGTTGCCTTTCTAGTTTTAATATTTCAGGATGATTAAACTACATGTTGCACTAAAGACACATGACTGACAAGTACTCCTTCCTGATAAGATGCTGTGATGCAGGGGGACTGGTCCTAACCACTGGCTGATCGACTTATTCCCATGCTGAAAAATATCAAATCAGCGCTTCTGTTGCGACACAAATTGCTAAGTAAAGCAATTTAGTTAGAAGCAAAATATATCATTAAAGAAAACACTCAGTCTTCAGAATAACTTGATCAGCTATTTCATTGGCTGAGAAGTTAAAAAGGAGTAAAATTAAACGCATAACTCCTCTTCTGTAATTCACAGTGATATAGCTCTGTACAGTAGTTACTTCACTGTCAAAGTAGTTTTGTTTTGTTTTTTTGGAGAGGGGTATGATGGAGAAGCTAAAAAGAGGTAAAAGAAGGAGGAAAAATATTTTACTTTTTAGGTAATGATGGGGAAAATGAGCTGATCTGTGAGATATTTCGATTTTATAGTGGTTGGTTTTTGCTACATTAATTTGAGTAGGTTAACTAACACATATAAACTTTAAATTGGGAAGCACTTAGAGCAACTAGTATCTGGCAGAAGATAGAGAAGCTATCAGAGGTAAATCATGGCTTTTGGGGGCAAGATTGGCTTGAGGATGTTGAGTAGAAAGCATAGGAAAAGAATGCAAGTGAAATACAGTTGGGGGTAAAGAAAAGGAAATAAATGTTAATATACTTAGTATCTTTTAAAGTGCAATGCAATGAAAAACTCTCAACAGAGCAGGTACATAGTGTTTAGGGCACGGCTGAATGAATGAAAGACGCTAAAACGAGGGAGCACTCTGAAGCAGGCAGGTACAGCCATGTCCAATGGCCTGGCTCTGGACAGGACTCATAGTTTACAAAAAAAAAGAAAAAAGTGTTTTCAGACAATGCTGTAGATATTGACAAAGTTTTTGTGGCTTAACTAACTCAATCATGGTATGTTTTCTTCCAAAGGTTGTATATATTATTATTAGGACCAGCTCAGGCTTTACTTAATAGAGATTTTGAATAAAATGTAATTTATAATGGATGTTTTATGGTCAATTGTTTGCATTATGCACTGGCTTTTTGGTAGACTTTCCATGTTTGGAACAAATCCAGTGCATCATACCAGGGCAGTTGGAACATGTCTGTTCAGTAATGTCCATGTGCTAAAAATCCCCCAGAGAGCTCTACTGGGAGAGGATTAAAACTTGTCATTACGCCAAATAACAAATCTTTGTTGGTTCTCTGCAGCGAACAGCGATGTTAGAGCTCATGTTACAGGTTAATTGCTTTCAGTGGTAGCCTGAGAAAGGTTTTCCTTGGCTTAGCAGAGTATTAATAATGAAAGCCAACACAACGTGACCACCAATACTAGGGACAGATCCCTGGCCGGCTAATGCAGCACAGGGCCAATGGGAAAGCTTCAGCACCGTGGGACCATCTGATATGCAGAGCACAAAAGTGTTTTACCCTGACATGGTCTACCAACCCCAAGCAACAAAGACCCCCTTCCTGAAGAGTTTGTGAGATTCAGACAAACAGTACACAAAGATTGTGTTTCAAGTGCAAAGTGGAAAACAAAAGGAATGCAGGTCATCAGCCAGAAATCCAGAGGGTTTAGAATCCACTTGCTAGATTTCTTTAGCCTGGAAATAGCCTCGATTATTTTGCTTTACTTCAAATTTTCTTAAATAAAAATAAGATTGCCCATCACTGAAAATCGGGCACCAATTTTATCTACAGCATTTTTTCTAGCCTGATTATAAACCCCTGAAAATCATCATTCTCGGTATAATGGGATTACTGTGTATCTTTCACTATTACAGCCTGAGCAGTACTAATTACCCATTCTGTACTTAGAAAGTAGAAGTATGGAGACTATATGCATTTACAGCACCCATGTTTGCAGAGGTAGCTAGCCCGTCAGCATTTTCATTCCGTATGAAATGCTTGAGAAGATTTTAGAAATGGCAAAGCTGCCTCTTTAGCATCAATCTGCATTGCAATTTTAGCAAACCAGCATTACTCAGAACACCATACAGTATATCCCAGTGTACATAGTCAAAGTCCAATTTGAATCTGTGGGATGAATTAAAATACCATATACTAAAGAGCCGTTCAAAAATAGTAAACTACCGTAGCTACCAGCTGCAATCTCTTATTTTTCTTGAAAACTCTTTTCTAAGTAAGATCAGCATATGACTTATCCAAATTATACCTTTTAATAACTCCAAAAAAACTGACTTCTTGGAGCCTTATACAGCACAGGTATGGAGAAGGGCTGATAAACTGCTTCTTATACAGGGGCTCTCTACATGCTAAAAACTGTGCAAGCCCAAGATAACAAGATAAAAAATATTTATCTGATCTTTTGCCTTTGCATTCTTCTGCAAGCGTTGCATCCAGCATTTCTACTCGGGCGATTTTGTAGCAAGATACATACACAATAACAATTGTCAGACCCCGTGCTCCACAGCTGACCACCTAGAAAGAAACGTTCTCTGCTGTGAGTCCCTGGCCTGCGCACAGCCGGCTGCGGTTTCTGCATGGCTTGTGTCGGACAATGTCGTACAATCAGTCTCAAAATGTGGTGTCAGTTAGCACTCTGGCACATGTGCAACCTCAAAGGGTGAAAGAAAACGCGACAAGGCCGTGGTCAGTGACTGGTGGCCGGGCTCGGCCGGTGTGTGGGTGAAGTAGGGTGGAAGGAAGCACGTTGGGGCGATGGCATTTGGTTTTCCCATGCTCGACAACAAGCAACCCACGGAGAGCTCTCCCTTTCTTGTCCTGCGTCTCCACCGTCCTCTCCTGCCCTTTCTGCCCCCGCCCCTCCCCCTTCACCTCAACCCCACCGCGTCCTGCCTTTGGTGAAAGAGACCAAAGTGCCACAAAAGGCCAAGGGTAGCTCAGTTTCAGACCCGAGGGCAACATGTGTTCAGCGAACAAGAGTGTAAGAAACACTGAATATAGCAGTTAATACTTAAGACATATGATTTTCTGACTATAGTTTTCTTTTTAGCCATGCATATTTATTGCCATTCAAAGAGACTGTGCTTGCATACCAGCAAACAGCTATTGAGAACACAGCAAATCTTAAAATGATTAAGGCACTGGAGTTTGCTAAAGATGTGGCATGCAAAGAATCATGAGAAAGCCATAGAATATTAAAAAAATATTAATAATGTCAGTTCTAATAATTCAATCTCAGATTTATTTTGCTACAATCCTGTTCCAAGTGGTGTACCCTGTCTTTTTTCTTAAGAATGAACAAAGATCATGAAACAGATTGTAACCTAGGTAAATTGCATGTCTGTTTACAATTGAATTTCACATATTCTATATATCATTTGCAAACTATTCCCCAAAGAAATATGTATCAAACTTTTGGGAAAAAAAATGAAGATTTGATGACAATCTGTTTTCCTTTCATTTGTTTCAGATGCAGCACGAGATTTCATTCATTGCTTAGATTCTTTGTCTGTATTTTGAGTATAGTGCCCTATCATGTTCATCATTGTTCTCTTTTGTTCTTTAAGCTTTTACATTCATAAACTACATTTCATGAAATATCACCACAATTAAGCAAAGAAGGAAAAAAGACCTTACAGAAGATTGTAGTGAAGTTTACATATGTAATGTAATCATGGAATTCTGATAAATGTGAACATCAAATACGTTTTTGTATCTCAGTTGATAAAAATCTAATTGGCCCCCCCCACTCTTTTACTTCTGAGAATATGCAATTTGTGAATTTTAGGACTTGTCATTGCAAAGATGTCTTAGGTTATACT
Organism: Equus asinus; assembly: GCF_041296235.1. Classification (NCBI taxonomy): domain Eukaryota; kingdom Metazoa; phylum Chordata; class Mammalia; order Perissodactyla; family Equidae; genus Equus; species Equus asinus. The sequence continues at coordinate 10,754,177 of NC_091795.1, forward strand.
TTGAGAAAAATAGTTAAGTATTGTAGCATATTTATGAACATGTTTTCATGGTCTGTACTTTTGAAATGGGAAATTATTCCCTAGTAATTAATTTCTGCAACTGTTTTAACTGTCAAAACTAAAGATAAATCTTGCAATAGCAGTAAACCAGGAGAACAACCAATGATAACCGCTCAGGAGTATGACTCAGAGAAAACACTCAGGAAGAGCAGAGATTCTGAACTACACACTAAATGGATCTAACAGCTCAATTCTAGCACTACTCACAATGTATTAATAGAAACATTTTACCCCTTGGTTAGCACTGAAGTCAAACAAAAATATTCTTATTATGAAGAGAAATTTCTATCCCACTACAAATAAGAGCCCTTAGACCACACTAAGCACCATTGTATACTAAATATTTAATTATTGCTTGCACTGGAATTTAAATCATTGGGATAAAGCACATTTTTAAAAATGTCTTCAAAAAATAACTACGAGAAACACAAGTCAATATTACTATGTAAATGTGGCATATAGGCATGTAATAAACATGTATTGTATAACCAATCATTGTGATTAATTGTAATAAAGCTAGGGTGTAAAAGTTGGCTTTGGCTAAGAAACTACATACATACGTTTAGAAATGAATGATAAAGCTCTCTGGGGAGGTACATCACAGAGCTTGGGAAAAGAGGCAGTTACTCAGTGAAAATGCTTTTGGCAACTCTTGACCTTTGAGTTCCTAACTTAAAGGACACACAAACAACACCATTCTCCAGCAAGTTTGCCTTGATAACCTGCTGGAAAGGAGACAGAATATCCTCAAGCCATTTGACATGCACAATTTAGCAATTACGTGGTCAGAGGAGGAACGATTCTGTTAAACCATTGGGAATTGGTGGTGTTTACAGCCTTTACACATTTATAGAAAAATCTAAAATCTAACACAGCATAATCAATATCAGAATGGATTCTGCTTTACAGCAATGGACAATATTGCACATTCTATGGGAAAAGCAAATTAGGAAGATTTCAAATATTTGATTCAACCTAAGCCAAAAAATAAAGAAAAAAAGGAATAAACAAAGGTGTAAGACTATGTGGTAAGGGGATATCCATTACTATATTTAAATGAGGAATAAAAATAAACCCAAGTCCATATCAATGTGATGATTTTTGTAACCCTTGACTTAAAAAAAAAAACATTTCTCCAGGTGAAAAATAATTAAGTTTATTTACCTTTTCAGCTAAAAGCAGTTGCTCTCTTTCTAAGTCATCCTTGATCTCATGGCAATTTTATTTATTTTTATTTTACTGTACATGCAGAAGCAAGGTTGCAAGACCAATAATGCCAATGCTTTAAGTATTTCAGTCTAATTGGAGACTCTCAATTCTTTTCCTCTGTGAATAATTTAAAGCTGTCTTCCTTTTGTTTAGTTCTCTTGATATGAATATACTGTATTTGCATTTTTCTTTTTAACAAATAAATAGATAGAAAATAGTTTTATTCCTCCTTTAAAAAGTACAATTATTTTCAAGCCTTTATAGTCACATGAAAGTGCAGCTCAACACTTTCGTTGTCAGAGCTGCACTTTAAAGGGTTGTTTCCCCAATTTCATGCATTCATCAATCAGATATCAATTGTAGCATGGCTGATTGGGTCCCCTTCCACCTCCATCATTCCCTTCTGCCCAGGCACTGCCTGCCAAATGTTGTAGGAAGTGACTTGAATAGCAAGGGCAGAGCCCGCAGCACCCTCCGTGTGTGCTGGTGGGCCACTGTCATCCCCACAGAGAACCCAGAACAGCTGCTCTCTAAACACAGAGCCTGACGCACAATCAGCTGACAGAAGACCATCTCTTATGGTGCATCACAAACCCTGGTACCAGGACTTATGCAATTAAACCAGCTACCCATGTCTATATCTTACTCCAATGTCTGCTCCAGGACATAACTGCATTTGGAACGCAGACTCTAGCTTTTAGTTTGTTTTCTTGCCAAAAAAAAAAAAAAAAAAAACCCTCGTAAACCCAAGCAATCAAAAATACATGATTTAAGAATGAATTAATGCCCTCAGTAATCTAATTGAGAGTATATACACACAAAATGCTCACAGTGACACAGGCGAGTTCAAGGGATAAGGAAAGGTTGGTTGGCATAGAAATTGGCTGCTGTTGCTCCAAGGATCCCGAAGTGCACTATTTCTCTGATGTAGTCTTCATATAAGTGTGATTTTTCAGCATATGGAATGTAGAAGGATAGGATCCCCAAACTAAGTCACACGAAATTGATGTTCACCCATCGGGACTTCAGAACTACCTGGCAAGGAAATTTATGTGATCATTCCTCAGAACGTAAAAGACAATACAGTGGCTCTTGAACTCTTTCCTTATTATGCTCATCTCCAACAGATGTCTTTTTGTTCATTGCATCCCTTGCACAGACATACTGGCTGTAACTTTCTGTTTTAGAGGGACAAAACCTGACGATTCCCCACATGCTGCGATGCTGAACAGGAGTGTGTTTGATTGCTTAATGCCTTAATGGCAAGAGACAACAGTAATGCCTTTGATAGTATTTCTCGTAGGAAAGTAGGAAAAGCAAATTTGTCTTCCTTATTTTTGTTATTAAAAATATCGTTGAATTATCTCTTATTCTTTTCTTTTCTTAACATATTAGAGTGAATTGCCAGTTCTATCTTAAACACTTACATACACACATCCGTACAATATGTCATCTGGTATAAACACGATCTTGCTGAATATAAAATCACAGATACTTTGTTAACAAGAAGGCTACCTAGTAAACAACCAGGGTGCACATTTCTGATGCCTTTATATCTTAGCTCTGTGACCTTAAACAAGTCATCAAACCTCTCTGAACCTCGTATTCCCTAAAATGAGGTAAAGTGAAATCAACTTTGTAGGTTTGGGAAGGTTCAGATGAGATAAAACATATAAAATGCTTCTTAGAACGACTGGCACCATTATCTTCTTTATGTGTTTTGTTGGAAGTACCATACACTCATTGCCCAACCCCCATTCCCACTCCCAAGACACTTTCTCTTCTCCTTTCTTGATTTGTTTTCCTTTAGAATGCTTTCCCCCTTGAACATTGTCTATAATTTCCATTTGTTTCATTTATTGTCTGTCTTACCCTCACTAGAATATGAGTTCGTGAGTGCAGGTGTTTGTGACTCTTTTGTTTATTACTCTACCCACATTACTAGAACTCCATAAATACTGACTGACTGAGTGGATAAATGAATAAATACATTAATAAATGAATGGTTAGATTTATTTAAAATATCTCTTTGCTATCCTGTGGAATTAATTTATTGAAAATATGTCTTTCCAAATAGAATGTTTTCTCACAAATGTAAAACGTCAAGTCCATATTTTCAAACCTGTTTCCTAAGGCCCCACTGATGTTACATCTAGCATGGAAGTTAGCCCTTTGTCCACTCGAAAAAATGCTTCCCTTATTGAAATTGGACAGCCTGGTGTAAGAACCTGACTGTGTGTCTTCCCAGTCAGTGAAATGGATGGGCGTTATCATACCCAGCAATGTGGCACAGAGACCCAGGGTGTTAGGGTCCAAGTGATGGAGCCTAGAGCCACATTCTAGTCTCTGCCTGTCCTGGACAAGCTGTCTCACATTTGGAGTCAGATGAACCATCAGGGCTTCGGTTTCCTCATTTATATAAGTCATGCACTCAATTGATGTCCATTCTAGCTGTACGACTACTCTTAGGAACTTTCAACATTGCCTTTTATACTCCTTGAACCAGATCGGTCAAGAATGGATCCTGGTAATCATTTTGCAATATATAAGGGTACCAAATCAACATGCTGTACACCTTAAATTTACACAATGTTGTGTGTTAATTATATCACAACAGAGCTGAAAAAAAAAGAGAATGGATTCTGCCTCATGTCTAATACCATTCCATGGTGAGCAGTGTTTTCTTGTGTGTTAATATCATTTGGGATTCCCTTTTTTGTAGCTATCCTGATCACTGGGAGGCCTGAGAGGAAACAAGTACCTGAAAATAAAAACAAGAGACCATGACAGTGCCTGGGGCCTGTAGTCCCACATATTTTTTTCTTTTCTTTAGAAGAGCATCTACAGATTTATTAAGTCAGGAAAAGCAAGAGAGAGAAAAAAAATTCCTAATTTTGAATGCATCCCTTAGTGCCAACTATTCTTAACGTAGATGAAAGGTAAAGTAAGCCTGCACTGAAAGGCATGATTACAATAAAGGGAGGGAGGAAAACCCTTTTTCAGGAGAGAGGTTGTAACTTACACATGTTTAGAATTACCAAGAGAGCCATTTGTCCTCCTAATGCACACGGAGGGTGCTCATGTCATCGCTGTGCACACTGCCTTGAACAAGTCCTCTGCTCTTTGTGAAATATCTATGTCACTTACCTTAAGTGGGAGTGTTAACACCTTTGCTATTTCTCTAAAAATGGGGTTTGCTTCTTTTTGAGTTTAAAAAAAAGATTGCTATAAAAGGGAGCATTAAGCAAGTTAACAAAGTACTTTTTTAAAGGATCGGGCTAAGGAAGGCAATACTTCCTTAAAAGGCTTTACTTCTTATCTCCCACCTTACTTAACGGTGTGACAGAACACCCCATGGAAAGGCTCAAAGGGGAAATATGTTGAAACTCAATTACCTGTGTTAGTGAACCACCTACGGATATTTAAAAATATCCTCTTCTCACAGGTACCCAGTATGAACCAAGTGCTTTATTTGTGTCTCTCATGCCCCATTAACATAATGAAATGCCATATGCCTTTTTTCACAGTAGGAAGAAAGGTCCAAAAGGGTGATAAAATATCCATACTAACTATAAGCTAGTGGACAGCACCTTTAACTGCTTCCTGGCTGTTTAGCCTGCTTGGAATACTAAGCAGGCCTGGATGGCATCTCTGTCTATAGTTCCCAGGAAATCTGAAGCAGTCTTGAGTCTGGGTCTGGACAACAGTCCTTTGGTCTGCCTGATTTTCTGAAACTTGTGAAATCAGCAGACTGGATTTACACCAGAAATTCTTGAAAGATTCAAGTCTCTACATACTTTTATTTGAAATAGAAAGGTTATGAGTATGAATGCAGTCTCCCTGGATGAAACCTTTAGTTTTTGCCTGCAGATCTGATCACCTCCAATTCACATTCAAGGGAGAAAAATGCCCTTAAAGAGGAAAGACTCCATATACCAAATACTCAGTCTTTACACAAAATCATTCTTGAAGTTTCAGACACCGAATATTCACATAGAGCCACTTGGGCGTTCTTTCATTCACTTGCTCTAAAATTAGTTTAGGAGTGCCTGCTAGACACACAATATCGTACTGGAATACTCTTGTTTCAGCTGTTGATTTTTCAAAGATTTGTTATTGATTATTAATTCAATTTGTGTGTTCAACAAATATTAACACAATAAATCTTGAGAGAAAGTGAGTGAATTAATAAGTTCTTGCTGTGTCCCAGAAGCAATATAGGCACTCCTCACTGTTACCCATGCCCACTCATAGAGCCAGCTGACATCACAGGTCTCATAGCTTCTTCCAGTCTGCCTCTCTACTCATTCTCCATCAATCCACCCTACCCATTCTCTCCTTATATCACATTCTTGATCAAAATTCTCCAGCAGTTCTCCACTGCCTGGCACAAGATCAAGTTCAAGTCCTAAACCTTACATTCTAAGCAACTTCGTAATCTGGTCTTTCCATCCCCATGTCCTTTCGTGTACTTGCACACGCATTCTGCTCCAGTTGTTCTGTTCTCTTTACTGCACGTGTTTGGTCATCTTCCGCTTCCCTGCCTCTTTGGTGTGCCGTCCCCCTCCCGAGAATGCCTTCTTCTGTCTTACTCTTATTAACACCCCACTCAAGCCCTAATCCTCCACCAAGTCTTCTGGAATAATTCCAGCTGGAAGAGGCTTCATCTTCTACACTTTTTGTGCTCTAAGCACTTTTTTTCTATAGCACCCAATCCAGTACAGCTTTTGATATATCTTTTTTATTTGTCTCTGCCCTCTCTCCCCAAATAAATTGTAATCTTGCAGAAGGCAAGGCTCAGGTTTCATTTTCGTACATGTATTTGCTTCCTTGTCCCCGCCCCCCTACATAGTGAAGACGTGAAAGAAGCTCATTTCAAAATGAAAAACAAAATAAACTGTCAATTGACATACAAACAAATAATTGAAAATTTTGAATGTGTTCTTTATTTGAAAATTGATTTCTCACAATATGTATTCATTTGCTTTACTAATAAAATGCATTATTTATTATTCCATTTTATTTTTAAAGCACCTCCACTAGATAAATGCAAAAGTATAAGAAAATAAACAAGTCTATTGAGTATGAGAAAATAAACAAACAAGTTAATAAGATAAATCCCCAAAGAACAAAGTTAAAATTCTCTATGAAACAACTTAAAGTTTGATGACCTTTCAGTTGATTACAAAGAAACAGTGTCTCGTAGATTTGAAGTTAAAATGTTGTGTGTGTGGGAGGAAGGGATGGATGTACACTTATATATTGATAGAGATGTTAGTAGCATGGAAAATTGAAGGATTTAGCTCGGGTTGCAGCCCCGTAGATAATGACAGAGCAGAACGACAAGTGCTGCCCTTGTAATTTAGACTATCTAAGCTTTAGGAGGGAGCTACATGCAAAGGAGTATTTTATATTGAGGAATCCAATGGATCAGAGGCTATGGGATGTATTACGGATCTTCAGGCACATGGCTCAGGAAATCACCCAACAAAATTCAGGCAGGGAGCCAAAATAAAGTAGAGAAGATAACATTCAAGTCAGAGTAGACTAATTCCAGGAGCGGAGAACATAGCAGGGAACAATTTCAATAATTCAGGTAAGACTCTTTTAAAACAATGCAAGAAGTAGCAGAGTAAAAAGGAAAACAAGAATAAAAACAAAGTAGTCCATAAGAGGAATGGAAGCATTTGTTAACCAAACGCATCTGCCAAATATAGTGCCAAAGGGAACAGACAATTAAATTACATAATCAGTTAATCAATCAGAATCATTTATTCATGTATTTAGAAAAGCTCAGCCTAGTGGTGGAAACAAACATACAATCATGACTGTCTCCCCTGTGACAATGTCTTTATTAGACTTATTTATAGCCTTTTCTGGGAATGTAGAGCAGGAAACAATTTTCCTTGGAGATTCAGGGACTGCTTCCTAGACATACCAACTTCATCTTTCTATCCATAAATGGGCAGAAGTTGATCAAGTAATGAATTTACACTCAAAGGCCTATGAGAAAGAGCCCAAGACAATTGAGAAAAATATTGTTTGATAGAAATATAATGTAAGTCATGTGTATAATTTTAAATTTTTAAGTAGTCATATAGAAAAGAAAAATAGAGCTGAAACTAATTTTACTATTTTAACATATCCATATAAAACAATGTTAATGACTTTTTTACATTTTTTGGGGGGTAGTACAAAGTCTGAAATTCCATGTGCATTTTACACTTACATACATCTCAATTAAAATCAGCTATAATTTCAAGTGTTTAATGGCCATACATGGTCAGTGGCTACTGGCTACTGTATTGGACAGCACAGTTCTAGAAGACAGCAAGAGGTTAGGTAAGACTGGAGCTTAATTCTGAGTCTTGGCAGGAAATGATATTGAAAGGCATCTCTTCCACATCAAGGATTTTTAATTTTGCCTTTTGGGCCACTGAAGAGTGTGTGTATGTGTGTGTGTGTGTGTGTGTGTGTTTAGTAGTGGTAAGGAAGTGACACGAAAAGTTTATATTGCAAGAAGCTAAGTTGGCCTAAAAATCAAATATAAATTAAGCATCTACACTGTCCCAGACAAATCATGGGAAAGGAAATAGAAATATAAGTTGCAGTCTGCACATACAAAGGTTTACATTATAGTTAGATGGGCTGTTTGAACAATGGTTAAGATCAGGTACTAAATGTTAATTAGATAGTAACGATTGTTACGACATTTTATGAAAATTTAGAAAGTTAGAAAAGAATCATAGGAAGAAGAAAAACTTCAGTAGAAACTCGGGAAGATAGGTGGGGGTGGGATTAGACATATAGATGGACATGAAAAAGACAATTCTAATCTAAATTAACATAAGATTGCCAGATAAAATATAGGATGCCCAGTTAAATTAGAATTTATATAAAAAATTTTGAGGATTATAAGTCTCTCCCAAGTATTAATAATTATACTTAGAATATATTGGTGGTTTATCTGACATTCACAACTCTGTAACACCCAACCAAAATCATGAAAGCTGAGATTACAAGTTCATATTAAGAAGTCCATGAAGAAAATTTCTAAATCAGCTCACGTACATTATTTCATTTTTACATCAACCTTATGTAACATGTCAGTGGTCACATTGCTAGTGAATGACAGAGCTAATATTTGAATCTAAGTATGTTTTCTATCACAAAAATGTTCATTTCAGGCTGAATGATACTGGAAAGAGATGGGTTAGAAGTTCAGAAAGACATAGAAGTTGATGATTTCTAAGCTCCCTTGTGACTCTAAGATTCAGAATCCACTTCTGGCAAAGATGTAATAGATGCTGGCTAAGATCAGATCAACCCTCCTGCCAAGCATAACCAGAAAATTTGGGGAAAATGTGGACTCAAAAATCTACCCAGACAGCCAAGCCTTGAGGTGCTAAGATCTTGGAAAGGGAAATCCATTAAAGTGCATCAATATTGACTCTGCTTTTGTTCTGGAGGCATTTGCTTCTCGGGTAAAATGAGCTGAGAGATTGAGCATTCAAGATGAAGTAGCAGCTAGGAAGCTGAGGTGCTGAGCAAACTTCAAGTGTCCTATAGAATTGAGAAAATACTATATTTCAGATCTATCACTGTAGCAAGGATTAAGAAACCAGAATTCTAGAGAGACATGTGTGCAACATTCCATTCCATTCCATTTTTTCTTTCAAAACATTTACCTATTTATAACTGATAGCCAAGTGACAAGAAAGTGATCAGAGGTTTTGGCAGTCTCACAGTGCTGGGGAGACAAAATTTGGTGTCCAGGGGCCGCCAAGGAGCAGGTACTGAAAAACAACCCAGACTATTACTTGGGATCATTGATGGGCTACATCTTAGCTGTAAGGCTGGCTTGAAAATGAACTAGCACTCACAAAGACTAAATTCAGTGTCAAATCAGATCAATCCCAAACTAGACTAAAAATAAAATATTTCTATGCTAACAGACTCCAAAGGCAAAAATAAATGTTCTCTGGGGAAAGAAACTTTATTCCAAGCCACTATCATATTTAACATCAAGTTTTCCAACAAAATTTCATCAAAAATCATTGGACATACCAAGAGACAAGAATAAAATAAAGAAAAAATGAAATAATAGAAGTAGACCCACAGACGATATTGATATTCGTGTTATTAGATTCAGATTATAAAATATAATTAATATGATAAAAATGTATGACTAGATGGAAAATCTCAAGAGGAAAATGGAACCCATCCAAATAACCAAATATAAACTCTAGAAAAAGTAAAAGAATTAAATTTAAACTCAATAAATGAGTTTAATAGCAGTTAAAACACTACTGAAATGAAGGTTAATTAACAGAAATAGGTTAGTAGAGAATATCACAATGAAACAAAGAGAAGAAAACCTATGGGAAATATTGAAATGAGGATAAGAAATTTATAAAGCATGAAAATATATATGTAATTGGAGTCCCAGAAGAAAAGGAGAGACAAAATTTGACAGAGTAACATTTAAGCCATGATTTTGGGGAATTTTTCAAAACCAACTAAATAATTTGAGTAGATTCTAGAAGCACTACAGATCCTAAACAGAATCATAAAAAAGCAAATCAAAGTAAAGCTGTTGAAACCCAAATAGATATTAAAATATTCAGAGAAGGGAAAAGGAAGATCACCTTCAAAAGAGCAACAATAAGGCTAAAAGATAACTTCTCAAATAAAAAACTAAAACTAGAAGACAATAAATAAGATTCTTCAAAATTTTAAAAGAATATAATTGAATCTAGAATTCTATAGCTAGCCAAAGAATCCTTCAAAAATGAAGGTGAAATTCAATCATTTTCAGAAAAATAAAAACAGAGTATTTTTTAACCAGTAGACCTGAATAAAAATGACCCAAAAGATACTCAAAAGTAAATGTGCAAGTAGAATGAAAATGATATCAGGTGGAAACATGGAAATACAAGAAGAAATGAAGAGTAAAAATTTGTGATAAATCTAAATAAATATTTGCTATGAAAAAAATGATAGTCTTCTGTGGTTTAATATATATATCTATATACAATTAAAATAAATAATTAAAAAACATAAGTGGTAGGAAGAGATACATTGCATTAATGTGTGTTAAAAGTCTTTGCACTGTCCTGAAATTGAAAAAAGAAATGTAATTTAAAATAGACTGTAATATTTCAAAGATAAATGCTGATGTGTTAGGAAAAACTTAAGACAACATGGTAAGGAACTATAAAATTAACAGCTTATGAAAAGAGACAAAGGAATGATAAAAAATAAATATAATATTAGCTAATGCAATAAGACAAGAAAATGTAATAAAAGATAAACTGATTGGGAAGGAAGAAATAAAACTATCTTTGTTTATAGATGACATGATTGTCTATGAAGAAAAATCTGAAAAAATTTTTAAAAAAACCGTCCTGGAACTAATAAGTGATTGTAGCGAGTTTGCAGGACAGAAGGTTAATATATAATAGCCAGTCACTTTTCTATATATTAGCAATGAACAAGTGGAATTTGAAATTAAAAACATATTACCATTTACATTAACACATTACATTCAAAAAATGAAATACTTAAGTATACACCTAACAAATATGTATACAAACTACATGAGGAAAACTACAAAACTCTGAGGAAAGAAATCAAAGAGCTAAATATATGGAGAAATGTTTCATACTCATGAATAGCAAGGCTCAATATTGTTAAATGTTGATTATTCTCAAATTTATCTATAGGTTTAATGCAATCCCAGTCAAAATTCCAGCAAGTAATTATGTGAATATCAACAGACATATTCTTTTTTTTTAAAGATCACTTTTGAAATTAGAATCTTTTTTTTTATTTTTTTCCCTTTTTCTCCCCAAAGCTCCCTGGTACATAGCTGTATATTCTTTGTTGTGGGTCCTTCTAGTTGTGGCATGTGGGACGCTGCCTCAGCATGGTTTGATGAGCAGTGCCATGTCCGCGCCCAGGATTCGAACCAACGAAACACTGGGCTGCCTGCAGCGGAGCATGCCAACTTAACCACTGGGCCACGGGGCCAGCCCCCTCAACAAACATATTCTAGCATTTATATGGGGAAGCAAGACCCAGAATAGCCAACTTGATATTGAAGGAGAAGAACAATATTGGAGGACTGATATAACCCGACTGCAAGACTTACTACAAACTGCAGTAATCAAGACACTATGGTGTTGGTGAAAGAATAAACAAACAGATCAAGGGAACAAAATAGCCAGGAAACAGACCTACATAAATATAGTCAATTGATCTTAAACAAAGAAACAAAGGCAACACAAAGGACATAAGATAGTCCTTTCAACAAATGATGTTGGAACAATTAAACCACCATATGCAGAAAAAAAAAAGAATCTTGACACAGACTTTACACTTTTCACAAAGTTAACTCAATGGATAACAGATCTAAATGTAAAATCCATAATTATGTAACTTCTAACAAATAACAGAAAAGGAAACCTTGAGGATCTTGGATATGGTAATGACTCCCTAGATATAATACCAAAGGCACAATCCATGAAAAAAATAACAAACTGGACTTCATTAAAATTAAAACTTCGACTTTGCAAATGACAATGTCAAGAGAAAGAAGACTAGCCACAGACGGGAAGAAAATATTTGCAAAAGACACATCAGATAAAGGACGTCATCCAAAATATTCAAAGAAGTCTTAAAACTTAACAATAAGAAAATGAAGAACCCAAATAAAAAGTGGATTAACAGACACCTCACTAAAGAATATATAAAGATGGCAAGTAATGTATGAAAAGACATACACCATGACATGTTATTAGGGAATTGCAAATTAAAACAATAATGAGATACCATTATGCTTCTATTAGAATTGCCAAAATCAAAAACACTGACAACATCAGTTGCTGATAAGGATGTGGAGCAACAGGAATTCTCATTCATTGCTGGTGGGAATATAAAGTGGTAGCCCACTCTGGAAGATTGTTTAGCAGTTTCTTACAAAACTAAACATACTATTACTGTATCATCTAGCAGTCATGCTTCCTGGCATTTAACCAAATGAGTTGAAAAATTCTGCAGACTGATGTTTATAGTAGTTTTACTCATAATTGCCAAAACTTGGAAGTGACAAAGATGTTCCTCAGTACATGAATGAATAAATAAATCAGACAATGAAATATTATTCAGTGCTAAAAAGAAATTAATCTCAAGACATGAAAAGACATGGAGGAAACTTAATGGCATATTACTAAGTGAAAGAAACCAGTATGAAAAGGCTACATACTGCATGTTTCCAACCATGTGAAATTCTAGAAAAGGCATAACTATGATGACAGTAAAAAGATCAGTGGCTACTAGGAGTTAGAGGGGAGAGAAGTTTGAGTATGTAGAACACAGGATTTTTAGGGCCATAAGACTTTTTTGTATAAAACCATAATGGGGAATAAAGATCCAAATACATAAAATGTACAACACTAAGTGTGAACCCAAATGTAAATAACCGTCTTTGGGTATAATGGGACAAAATGGTTTATTGATGGTAACGTATATACCGCTCTGGTGGCGAATATTGATGAAGGGGGATGTGTGCAGGTAGAGAGTGTTTGGGGACTCACTGTACCTTCCTATCAATTTTGCTGTGAACCTCAAATGGCTCAAAAAAATAAAGTCTATTTAAGTAAATAAATATATGGTTAAGTTTTTAAAAGGCAGGAAGTGGAGAAAAAGAAACAGAAGAGATGGAACAAATATAAAACTAGTAGCAAAATGGTAGACAAACTGAAATATGTAAATACTTAAAAGTAATGAACTAAAAAAATTCAAAATTAAAATTAAATATTGCAAACTAGACTAAAAGCAACAACTATATACTGCTTATAAGATCTATATTTTAAATGTACAAAAAATATGTATTCTGAAACCTCTATCCATAAAACGACTGATGTGAGACCAATTAGAGATACTGATATGAGATTGATTAGACATTAAAGAAAGAAATATGACTTGTGACTTTTGGTTCAATCATCAAGAAGAGACAATAATTCTAATTTTGTATGCATGTTTAAAATATATGAAAGAAAAATTGAGAGAACTAAAAAATCAAATAGATCACTTATAATCATTGTGGAAAATTTTCAAACACTATTCTCATTAACTGGCAGAACCATGGACACAAATCAGTAAGGATGTGGAGGACATAAAGAACATGATTAATGAAATGACCTAATCAACATACAAAGAGCACTGCAACTAACAACTGCAAGATACATCCTCTTTTCAATAGAACATGGAATCTTTCCTGTAATTGACCATAACATCGGCCTAAGAAAGCAAGTCTCACTAAGTTTACAAGGATTAAAATTATATTGGGATATGTTCCTTGACAAGAGTAGAAGCAACTAGAACTCAGTAACAAAAACATACCTAAAGAATTCTAGAGCTGTTTGGCAACTTTTAAATAGCATGTAGGTCTAGGAACAAATCAAAATGAAAATTTGGAGATACTTTTAATTGAAAAATAATAACAAAATGCAACGTTTTAAACTTGTAGGATGCAAATAAAACCATACCTACAAGGAAATGTTTATCCTTACGTGCAAATGCTAGAGAAAAAGAAAAGCTAAAAATCAATTATCCAAATATCCATCTTAAGAAATTAGACAAAGAAAAATAAGTTGAATCAAAAGAATTTGGAAGGAAAACTAAGATGAGTACAAATTGAAAAATTCTGAAATAATTTATATATATATATCAATTTAACAGAGCCACACTTAGTTCTTTGAAAACTAGTAAGTTAACAAAATGATATACAAACTATTCAATAAAAAAATAGAAGGCACAAACTACCAATATCAGAATGAAAGAGGCTATCACCAGAGATCCTGCAGGCATTAAAATGATAATAGGAAAATTTCAACAACTCTTTGCCAGTAAGTTTGATTATTTACATGAAATAGACATATTCTTAGAAAATTACAATGTACCCAAACTGGCAAAATATAGATAGAAATTACATTAGTGATTAAAAATCTTCCCAGAAAGAACTAATACAAGCTCTAATGATTTGGTTTTATTGTTGAATTCTTCTCAATATTTAAAAAGGAGATATAATGAATCTTACACAATTTTTAGACAATAACAAAAGGGTAGTCCTTCAAAACTCAATTTATGAAGCCAGCATGAGATGCTTTCAAGCCCTCCGGAACGCTACCAGTAGGAAAATTACAGATTAATCTCACTCATTAACATAGATGCAAAAGTCCTAAACAAATATTATAAACAAATCCTAGAAATATTAGAAATTGAATTCAGGAAATATATATGTAAAGGAAAATATATCGCACCAAGGTGGATATATTTTAGGAGCATGAGGTTAATTTAACTTTTAAAAACCCATCTCTGTAATCAACCACATTAACAAAATAGAGGAAAACACTTATAATATCTTCTCAATAGATGCGAAGGGGCGAGAACGAGTGAGAGGTGGACAGAGAGAGCGAGGCTGAGAGAGACGAGGGGACACAGAGAGAGAACGAAATGGAAATGAAAAACATTGTGCATTCACGATTTAATTTTAAAAAATTGAAATAAAACAACAACATCAAAAATGCTTTAGTATGGTAGAAAAGGGAGGGAAAAAATCTGATGCAGGATATCTGAAAAAACAAATTTTATACTGAACATTAGAATACTAATAGCTTTCCCAAAACTAAATCGGGGAAGAGACAAAACTGTCCACGATCGCCACATTGATTCAAGAATGTGTCGGAGAGTCTACCCAGCGCAGCTGGCAAGAGAAATGTACCGATTTGAAAAATAAAATATATATATTTGCAGATGGCATGATCACGTATTTGGAAAATTTTTAAAATTTGCAACTTTTATGTCTTATCATATGTATTCAGTAAAGTCACTAAATACACGGCCAATGCACAAAAGTCAGTTGCATTTCTCCATATCAGCAATAAACCAGTTAAAATATTTTTTAAATGATACTATTTACCTTAATATCAAGAAACACCAAATGTCTAAAATACATCTACCAAAATATAGCTAAGACTGTGGCACAAAAATTCTATAGAATATTATTGAGACAAACTATTGTACATGGATTGAAAGAGTCAATATTATAAAGATGTTAATTCTCCCCATATTCAGTTGGTTTAACACAATTCCTTCCAAAATCCTAGAAAAGGTATTAGGTGGGTTGTTTTTTTTGTGGTGAAAATTCTAAAGACGATTCTAAAAAGTATACGGAAACGCACATGGCTGAGAACAGCTAAGGCAACCACGAGAAAAAACAAAGTTGAAGAATTTCACTTCCAGATGTAAATACGCGATAGTTAAGACAGTATGGTATTGGCTTAAAAATATAGAAACGGATAAATGGAATAGAGAAAAGAGTCCAGAATCATATCTATAAATATATATGAACATTTATTTTATGACAAAGGTGACATTCCAGGCTAGTGGGTAAAGCTTTGATAGTCTTCTCAATAAATGTTAGCAGGTCCATCTGCTATTTATGGGAAAAATGCATGCTGACCTTTGTCTCACACCACACACACAAATTAACTCTAAATGGACACAGATCTAATTATGAAAGTTAAAAAATCATAAAGCTTCTGGAAAATAACGTAAGGTAATATATTCACAAACTTGAGTATAGACAAAATTTCCTATGTAAGATACAAATTCTATTAACCGTAGGAAAAGTTTGGTAAACCAGGCTATATGAAAATCAATTAATTCATTTCTTCAAAATATACCAGTAAGAGAATAAAAGTTACGTAGTGATTAAAAACACTAGCGATGTGCATATCCAACAAAGGACATGTATTCAGAATATATCACTCCTAAAAACTGACAAGAAAAAGGCACGTAATGTTTTTAAAAAAGGAAAAGCTTGAATTGGCATTTGAAAGGTGATATCAAACTGGATAATAAACATATGAAGTTACTCTACCTCATTCCTGTTAGCAAATTACAAATTAAAACCACAATGGGATATTATTATGCTCTCATAGGAATTTCTGATATTAGTTAGACTAGCAATACTAACTGTTGTTGAAGGAGACTATAAATATTTCAAATAAGTTCAAAGAATTCTTGATGTTATATACTGAAGCTGAAACTATGCCCACTGCTACTGATCATATATCTAACAGAAATGCATGTGAATGTGGACTAGGATTCACAAACAGTAATATTAACAGCAGCAAGATTCCTAACAGGCAGAAACTGAAAACAACCCAGTATGTTTATTTAATGGAATACTCTAAAATAACAAAAATGAATGAACTACTGTAATGTATAATATTGGGAATAAATCTCACAAACAAATTGTTGAGAAAAAAATCCTGCCCGAAAGAGTACATACTATATGGTCCTGTTTATATAAATTTCAAAAAGGCAAAATTACTCTATCGTGATGGGTCAGGATCATCACTCTCTGAGGTAGGATGGTGCCCAGGAGTAGCCATGAGGGAACTTCTGGGTTATTACCAATACTTTGTTTTCTTCTCTAGGTGTTGTTTATGGGTATGCTGACTTTGTGAAAATTTATCGAATTGTACACTTGCAATGTGTGCAGTTTTGCCATTGCATTTACATTGCAATGAAGAAGTTATTTTTTAAAAAAAGAACTATGATTGTACTCCTGGTCGATATGTTATGTTGTCAATATGATAATATGATATGTTGTCAAATGACAAAAGTTGTAGGCATTTTCAATTCTATGACTGAAATTGATGTGTTAATGATTTCAAAGGAGCTTCCATTGGACTTGGTCTCACAGTTGGGATAGGAAAAGAAAGTGAAGAATGTGGTCCAGAGAAATCTAGAGTTTCTAATATGGGAGCAATGGGAGGAAGGCCATGGTGAAGATATGGATGGGGAGATGTTGGTTTCAAGGTAATAAACTAAGCCTTCGGGTTACAGCAGCATCTTCAAGTGGAAACACGTACCTGATTTAGGACACTAAAAAATGTTGACACTGCCCTGAGAAAGAAATTATGTAAAGGAAACAGTCATGGAACAAAGATTGACAACTCAGTCTTTTCTATGCTCATCCCGAGTTGATGTAATTATTGTCTGTCCATAGCATTTATTATATTTGTCACTCATTTTGACAATTGATTATCTGTATATTGTCTTGTGTTGTCACTTAAGTATTTCAAAATGTACTAGGTTAAACCATCTGAAATTGTCAATATTCAACAATTTTATTTTAACCCACAAAAATGGCAATTTCCTATGGTCTAACTTAATAATGCATGTGCCTTAAGACTCACGTCCATCAGCATTTTGCTATGGCTAGCACGTCTCTAAACTCTGGGCCTCATTTATTCCATCCACAAAATGGATATCCACAGAGCTGTCTCAATGATGAAATTAAACTTTCATGGGAAAGTGCTTTGTAAACTCTAATGCAATGTAAAGCCCTGCTTATTAATGCAGAGACTAATATAAGCTATTACTAGATAAATCCCGCCAAAGGAAAGCATTTTTGCAGTGACTATAACTGGAATCTCTGTAACTAAAGGGAATAATAGTAAAAGGCAATTTATAATATGTAATCCAGCAAAAATGGCAGAGGACAGATAAAAATAATGGGTAAGTGCCATTTGGAGCTAACACTGTGGCAATTTTGAAAATGTAAGGTCTCATTAGGCGACTTTCTTTCTTAAAACTTCCATGGACAAAACCAGTAGCCTGGCATGAAAATTCTTTCACAGCTAATCTTCACCTTTCCTTTCCAGTCTCATATTTCTGGCCATTCACCTCCTCAGAAGCCTACTATGTGTCAAGCAGTATGCTAGATGGTGGAAATACAACAGTGATTAAAGTGACAGTCTCTATCATCTCAAAGTATCCAATCTAGAAGATAAGGCAGGCAATTCAACAGGCAATTACAATGTAGCGAATAAAGCCTAAAGGAATGAGATGACGCTTTGTGAGACATAGCTTAATCCAATATCAGGAAAGTGGAGATTGCTTCCCTGAATTAATGTCAAAGGTTAAACCTGAAGGTCTAATGGGTGGTAGGCAGAAATATGCAAAGGTCTGGAGGGAGACCATGGGATATTCAAAATCTGGGAAGGTGGGGGGTAAATAGAGCAGGTGGGATGGTGGGATGGAAGACACTGAGGAGGTAAGGAGGTATTTTAGGCCACACTAAGGAGTTTGGACTTCATTCTAAAGGCCAATAAGAACAGGAGAAGGCATGACAGGAGGCTGGTAGCACAGGAAAAAAGGTCATTGTTGCAGTACTCAGATGTCAAATGTAGACCTGAACCAGGATGATAGGCATGAGAATGGAGATGAGTTCACAAGGTATTTCAGACATAGAATCAACAGGATTAGATGAGTGATGTTCTGTGGAAGAAGAGGGGATAGTCAAGCAGGATTCCCACATCTGCTCTGGGCAACCAAGTTCAGGGTATCAATCTCTGAGGTAAGCTCCAGGAAAAGAGCAAAGACTTGGGATGAGTGTCAGAGGAGAGAACAGAGATGGTGAGTTGAGTTTGGGACATTAAATTTGAAGAGTTTGTCTGACATCTGAGAAGAGAGGCTCAAAAGGAAGCTAGCCACCTGAGCAAATCTGGAGCTTGGGAGATCTGAGGGACACTGGAGGTTCAGATGGAAATGGAAACTGTACAAATGAAGGAGATTGCCCAGGGCAGAGGGCATAGTGAGAACAATAGAGTGTGTAGAGTAGTTGCTAGAGGAGCTCCAGCATTAGAGGGATGTTCAGAGAAGGGAGGACCACGAATTTGAGAAGAAATGGGGCAGGACAGTAAGAGAGAGCATTTTCCAGAGAACAAGATAAAACAGTATTTCTAGAATCTAAAAGCAGTTTCAGATGTTGCAAAGAGATTGCACTGATAACACTGAGAAGTGTGGTTAGATTTACAATAAGAATGTCATTGGTGACCTTTGGGAAAGCAATGTCAGTGGAAAGGGCCAGCAGTGGAAGGTGCTAGCTGAAGATGGAAATGAAGATTGGAGACATTTTATTTTTATGTTGGAAGACTCTTGAGCATATTCACATGCCAATGAAAAAGCGTTAATACAGAGAGGCTGAGCTTAAAGGAAAGAGAAAGCATTTCTTATAAGAATGAGGTTCTTAGAAAAGTGTCAGGGGGTAGAATTCAAAGCACAGGTACAGAGATAAGTTTTAAGCAGGAGGAAAGATCACCATTGTAACAGGAGGTACAAGGAACAGGGTGTGTGTAGGTGTAGATAATGGGATCTGTTTGGTGGGTGAGGTATAAAACCCTACTGTCTTGTTGCTTCTGTCATCTCTGTGAAATAGAAAATGAGAACAACTGCTGAAAGTAAGATCAAAGGTAACATTTGTGTAGAAAAGAATTTAACCTTGTCTGGCCTTTGTTGTTAGCTTCTGGGAGATGGTCTCTAAACCCTGGAATGTCATACCTGACAGGAATGTTTTTGTTTGCCTGGGGGCCTTGGGTCACATTGGATAGTCTAACAATGTGATTTAGGGTAGGTGCTGGCAATGCCAGAAAGACTACCAGTTGGATTTAGAAGAGGGCCTTTGAGTTAGATGTTATTAGTCATCCTGGAGACCGAGATCAACTACATGGGCCATCAGTCAATCAATCACGCCTCTGTGATGGAGCCTGACAAATCTCTGCACACAGAGGCTCAGGGGAGCTTCCCTGGTTGGCAAGGCTCCGTGCATGTTGTCTCTCATCAGTGTTAGGCAAGCAAAGTGTCTTAACTCCACAGGGAGAGGGGAATGGAAGCTCTGCATTTGGCATTTCCCCAGACCCCACCCTATGCGGTTCTTCTGTTGACTGATTTTAATCTGTATCTTTTCCCTACAGTAAAACATAGCCATGAGTATAACAGCTTTTAGTGAGTTCTGTGAATCCTTCTAGTGAATTACCAAAACTCAGCCTATCTTGGAAACACCTTGGACATGTAATTGGTGTCAGAAGTGAGAGTGGTCTTGTGTGGACTGTGTTCCTTCAAACTGTACAGGTAGTTAAAACTCTTGCAGCGTGATTGGGCTCAGGAAAATATAGAAAATGTGAAGTCACTATGTCAAGAATATGAGGATGAGCTGAGCAGGGAAGGAGAAGGGGCTTATTGGGGAGTTGAAGGCTGGGCCGAGGAGGGAGTGGCAGGAGGCAGTGGGGTAGCACGGACCCTGCAGCATCAGAGTGCAGATTACTGCTCTTGTTACTCAAATTTTCCTGATTCATGCCGCATCTCCTCCAATAGGTATTCTGTCTATTTCCCAGACCTGATATCCAGTCTCCTGCGCCTCACCTGAGTCCCCTATATCCTTTCAGTCGGTTCCTTATTTTGTTTAAGACAGCCATAACTCAGAGTTTATTTCTGTGGCGTGCAACCAAGAACCCTAAAACGGTTTCTTGTTAACATTCATGAGCATCATATTGCATTTCACTAAGTTTAAAAGTTTAAATTATAACATTTTCCCTCTTATTGCTGTCTATGCATTCAAGCTTTTATCACACATTCTAACTGAAACTCTGCTTGCTGAGTCTCAATAGGACCTTATATTGATACTTAGCGCAATTTGGATTTAGGCTTGCTGACTTTCCTCATTCCCTGAAAGTGTGCAGCCACGCACTTTTCTTCCCCCTCATTCTTTGTTACAGAACATCTGTGCCTTGCTCCTCTACTCAATCCAAGTATTATTCATTTCAGAAGTACTGTCCTTGCAACAGCTAGTGACAGAGTATTTCAAATTTTAAAGCATCAAAATGACCATATTCTTTAGCTTTAGGTTATGATTCCCAAGCCATGTTTGCATTGCTGTTTTTCATTAGTCATATGCAGAAGTAACAATTCCTTAAAGTTAAGAAGACTCAAGGCTTGAGTCAGGAACAAAGGAACAGACAGTACTGTTGGCTTCTAAAGAACATTTACTGGAATGCATTCTTCAACGTACAAATATGCAGAACCACTGCAGATAGACAGCAGTGTGGCTAAACATTTGTGACAAACAGAACTCAAATGGAAATGTACTTTTTAAAGGAGAAAAAGGCATCAAAATACGTTCGTCATTGAGCATAAGAACAATGCCAGTTTACAACATATGTCTGAGCAAATTACAATCGGATTGTGAAAAATGATGAATTTTTTTCCTCCATGAAATGCTTTCTGCAGTTGTCAGCATAGCTTGCTCGTCACCTTGTAATTTTCGGCCAGTGCAACTTTTAGCCATGACGAAAACTCAAAAGACTATGTAGCCAACTTAGGGTTGGTGGCCCAGGATGGATCCTTAGTCTGTAATTCTCATTGTGAACTCTACATACTAAGGCAGTAAGGGAGTTTTGGGGACTAAAGGAAAGTGAAGTTTAATAACAATGAAAGACAAAAGAAAAGAAACAAACATAGCGTCTCAAAATTCTTGAGGTAACATTTTAAAGTACTTATTTTTAAAAATTATGAGATTGGACAAGTTCCCATTCCTTTAGCATTTGTGTAATAGTAAACATGTGAATGTAAACACAGATGGGATATCACAAGGCAGAGTTAACATATTATAGTGCTATGGTTTTAAGACTAGAAAACTTTTTTTTTTTCTTTTTGGTAAGGAAGATTAGCCCTGAGCTAACATCTGTGCCTATCTTCCTCTATTTTATATGTGGGATGCCTGCCACAGCATAGCTTGATAAACTGTGTGTAGGTCCATGCTTGGAATCCGAACCTGAAAACCCTGGGCTGCCCAAGCAGAGCATGTGATCTTAACCACTACGCCACTGGGCTGGCCCCAAACTAGAAAACTTTGATGCTTGATGTCAATAAGTTAAATTACATGAGAAAGAGTGGTTTATCCTAAAATTAAAAATGAAAGAAACTATAAGAGACAATCTCTTTCTTCTGCCTGGAATGTCTACTACTTCATCTTTTCCTATCGACACATTACATGTAATCACGATCCTGGTCAAATGCTATTGCTTTATAAAGCCATGTTTACAGTGTAATTGTTATTATGACCTATCTATGCTCCCCTTAAATTGTCCATAAATTGGTTACCTCTTAAAAGTAGACCATGTCCTATTTGTTACCTTATTGTCTATAAGCCTCAGCTTTGTCATCACAAAGATACTCCTAGATATTGGGGAAGTGTTAAATATTGAATGCAAAATTACAATCCAATAGTTGAGTCTATCATTTCAAGACTAAAACAAGCAAATAAATATAGAAGCATCTACATTAAATGAAAAAAAGTACCAAATGGATTAAGTATTTATGTGTAAAAATGAACCATAAAAACTAAAAACATGTGAATATTAATATAGCATAATCATATGCTTAGGGCTTCCTAAGCATACTACCAAGGTAATCTATAAATGAAAATGTTTATTTGACTATATAAAATTTTTAAAGTTTTGGGGGGCAAAAATAAGTTAAAAGACAAAAAGTACACGTGTAGGATACATTCTTTCTCACACCCAAAAATATATAAGAAAGGTTTAATATCCTTGAAATATAAAAAATAATTTCAAATCCATAAGCGTAACACTAAGCATCTCGACAGAAATTGACAACATACTTGAACAATTAATTTAAAAATCACACGTACATAATAAACAATAAAAATTCCACCGTAATTATATGCAAATGAAATAAAGCACAAACACACACAGCTTTTCTATCTTTCAGGTGGATGAAGATTAAAAGGGTGGCGATACTAGGAAAGAGTATGGGAAAAGCAGCACACCAGTCCTCTAATGAGGATATCGCAGGGCAATTTGATACTGTGTACAATAAAACATACAAAGTACATACTCCACAATTCCACTTTTAGGATAAAATGTGACCACGGTATAATGATGTGGGACAAGGATATCTATTACAGAATTGCTTATATATACTTTCCCAGCAACACTAGACTGATTAATTATGATCAATCCACTTGATGCACTGTTAAGAATGATGATATGGACGCATATTTATCAATATTTACAATATGTTGTTGAATGCAAAATATGCAGTACTATATTTATAAAAATAAAAAGAGCACTTAAATATAAATTTTACAAGGGGGAAGCAAAATGTGGACAATAGTTGGCATTGGTGAGATGGTATATATTAGGGATTTAAAAAAATTTTTCCATGTTATTTAATTTTGATGTGATGAACACGCATGACTTTAGTACTCTAAAAATACATTTTCTCTCAAATATGATTATAGACAAGTGGGAAATAAACTTATTTATCAAGATTTTATTGATAATTGCAATTAAATACCGAATAATAGGAAAATAGTTAAATAAATTATGTTACTTCATATGGTGGAATGTAACATAGTTATTAATTTAGTTAAAATGTGGGAAATTTTTATATTATGGTGTTAAAAAGTCAGGCATCAATATTGTATATGTTTTGTGATCTCAACTATGTAAGCTTTTTCCTTTTTAAAGAAATCCAGAAGGAAATATCATAAAATTTTCAGTGATTGTCCATGTGGTAATATTGAGACTATTTATTTTCTTCCTTCTAGTTTGTTTCAGTATCTTTCAACTTTTTCATAGTGAGCAAGTTTCACTATTCTAATCTTTTCAAACCTTATCAAAGATAAAAAAATAAACCGATATATCAATAGCAAAGAGCATGCGCTCCACACTTGCCAGGAGGAAAGACTTTCATTCTGTATATTTCATTAATCTTTTTTGGATAATAATGATCCTGATAATGTCTGAATGGTGATGATAATGAGAAACATGAGGAATATCTCCTCTGCTATATACTTAATGATTACTAGTATTTGATTTAAGCTGAAACTAAATTAAGCTTTAAAATAGATGCCTTTATATGCAGGATAAATCTATCCTTGAAAAGTATATAAAGTTTCAGCTATGTAAGATGAATAATTTCTAGAGATCTAGTGTACAACATTATGCCTATAGTTAAAATGCTGTCTTGTACACTTAAAAATTTGTTAAGAGGGTAAATCTCATGTTCAGTGTTCTTACCACAAAATCATGTAAACAAATAAAATGTATACAAGTGAATTATGTTGGAATAAAGAAACAACTTCTATCTTTTACAAAAGAAAAGTTATTTGTATAAAAATTGTATACAGATTCCTAATTCCTTTCTAACTTTCTTCACAAAAATAGAAATGTGTTCATGTATAAAGAAGAACTGAAGCTCTGGCAGAAAAAATACGCTGTGCGTTATCAATTTGTTTTCTTGGAATATCAGACCCATGTGTCTCTTCACTTCAAAAAGGAAGCCCTTTGCCTGGACACTCTGACCCTCTCTCTCTGAAGGCTATCCATCTTGCTTTTTATTATTTGAATTCCATAGTTACTCTGGAGTCCATCACATTCTTCCCACTACCTTGAAGGTTATCTTACTATAGACATTCATAGCTAGAATTTTAGACCTCAGTGGTAAAATATAAATTTTATTTTACTGATTATTAAAATTATGTATGTTGAAATTTAAAAAGTTCAAGTGATTCCATTATGTACAAAGAAGACTAAAAATTTCCCATAATTTATATACCTATTGATAAATAATGTTAACTTTTAGTCATATTTCCTTCAAGTCTCTCTGTGTGTGCATGCATACATATATATGTAGTACATATAAATTAAATGCACCTGAAACATATAACATGACATTATTTTATATTGTTTCCATATAAACCTTCCTCAAAAAGGGGGCCGATTCTCCAACACTTTCTACCTTAAATACCAAGTCTGCAGCTTCACATTCAAGGATTCTCCTTCGTATGCTTTCACCTAACTTTCCGGTTTATTTGTATTTTTTTGGTGAGGAAGATTGGCCCTGAGCTGACATCTGTTGCCAGTCTTCCTCTTTTTACTTGAGGAAGATTGTTGCTGAGCTAACATCTGTGCCACTCTTCTATTTTGTATGTGGGATGCCACCACAGCATGGCTTGATGAGTGGTGCATAGGTCCATGCCCAGGATCTGAACCAGCAAAACCTGGGCCGCCAAAGCAGGGTTCATGCACGAACTTAACCACTACACCACTGGGTGGCCCCCAGTTTATATTTTAATAATGCTCTGAATTCAAACTGCATTGGTTCAGATCTCTAGTTCTATAAGAATTATGCAGCTTGGAGTTAACCTCTTTTCTTCAGATTCTTTGTTTATAAAGTGGTTACAATAATAATTATCTTATAAAATTATTTTGAGACTAAATTATGTAATATGTGGTTCATAATAATCACTCCATAAATATTAACTGTTATTATCGTCCAACAAAACTGTATTACTCAATTCTTCCCAAATACAGTCCATGATTCGTATATATCATCTCAGCTCACATTTGCATTATTATTCCTTTCCCCCTCCATTTCCACCTGTTAAAATACTAGCTATCTTCAATGTCTACCTCAGATAAAACTTCCTCCAAGTTCCTATTCAAATGACATATTTGCATTTTTTAAAACCATTTAACAGTTTCTTATATAATTCCTATTATTGCACGTATATTCTGTCTGGCATTATAGTTATATACAAATTACTTATTCCTCTATTAAATTTAAATATTTTAAGTGCAAGAACTAAGTTACACATAGTTTTAACCTTCTCAGAGTCTAGCACGTTTATTTGGAATATCATAATATGTTAAATGAAGTAGCCATTTAAAGATTGCATCTGAAGGAATTTTTTAAAGTGTCTGACTTTGAGTGTTTTTAGGCATTTCTAACCAGGTGAATTACCTGAATATACCTTCATTCAGTTATATACACATTCAGTCATTCAACAAATGTTTATTGAGCTCCTATCATGTTCTGGACTCTGGAGAAATATTGATGGAAAAGATAGGTCAAGTCTCAGCTCTCAGGAGCTAATGTTCTCAAGAAGGAAGAAAGACAATAAAGAAGAAAACAGATAAATGAGATAATTCCAGAACAAGAAGAAACTAACTCAGACAGAGTGGCATTCAGGTTGATGTCAAGAGGTGGCTTCTCCAAGATGACATTTGGAAGAAAAGAAGCCAAGTGAACTAGGTTCTAGGGGAGTTGTGCTTTGGTCAAAGAAAACAGCATATCCAGCAAACGCCAGAAGACAGTTTGGCCTGTCCCAGAAACAGCAGGAAAGTCAAATGCAGCTGTAATACAGTGGACAAGATGGGTGGCTTGTACTAGGTGACTCTGGAAAAGTAGACACAAACTTGTTGGTGTAGGGCCTTGAAAAAAAAAATGTGTTTTTAAATTTTATTACAAATATAATGAAAAAGCACCGGAGGAGGGTGGTATGATACTTTGAGTTTGGCCAATGGGAGGCACCAGCAGGAGTCTGGAGAGTGAAAGGAGAGTGGTAGGGGACTTAGTCCTGACCCCACACCCCCCACACCCAATCCTGCTCACACCAATCCTTGCGGTCTGGCAGTGACTACAATCTAATCTTACAGCTGTTGCCCCTTTCCTTCCTTCCTTGGGTCAACTTTCTCTAGGTTCCAAGCACACTGCTTTCTCCCCTTAAGCCTCCAGGCCTAAGCATGGTAATGGCTACTGGCTGTTGTGGGTCCCAGGGTACTTCACTATTCCTCCTTCCCTTGGCTCTGCCCACACCTTTGCAAAATGGCCTTCAAAAGCATCTGTTTGGTTACACTCTCTAAGCCAGTTCTTTCTACCAGAGCACTGGATGATGCAAAGGTTTAGCAATAGTGCCAGGTCTGCAAGACTGGGAGATTTGAAGCCTAAATTCATGAAGCTCTTTCCTCGTCTGCTACAAGCTGAAAATGAAGTCAACAACAGATCTATCCTTCCCACCATTTAATACTCTTTTCAGGTAACATTTTTAGGGAGTACCTTAGGAAGCCTGTCTCTGTAGGAAGCACTTTGCCATCTCCATCAAACTCTGGGGTAGCGTTGGAGTGTCTTGGCGAGTTGAGCCATACTGCAAACCATATAAGGAATTTCAGTCCATCAGCCCTAGCAGAGAGAGGTCCACGGGCCTGGTGACTCTGAGGCTGTTTCTTGTTGCCCTGTGTAGCTCAGCAAGGAGCAGATTGTAAGACTGAAAGGGGTTTCTACTACATTTAGTTTATATTATATATCTAAAAAGGAAGCCACAATTTTATAATTGGCAAACAGACCATGTGTGTCATTCTGAATTTATGCTAACAATCTCTTGAAGAACAACAGACAGCAATTATCAATATCCATTTCTTTCAAAATTCTTATTACTTCTTATACTCACACACACATTATTTTCTGGAAATCCTCAAAAATTTCCCCTAATTACTCACTAATAAATATGAATTCTTGGTGGAGGGAATTTACTCTGTTTATAAATGTGTATTTCCTGATATGAACTTGACTGCTACTTCTTGTCACAAACTACTGCAATGAATAGCATGGACTTTGGGAAACTCTCTATTTTTCAGGTTGAGTGCATGGTGCAGCTTCTTTCTTGATACGTTGACATTGCTTTGAAGTCATAAAGATAGGCTAGAGAAAGTGGATTCTAAGAAAAGCTTGGCCAATTAAGGCCATAAACAGACCTAAGCATGTCAGAAGATTCATCCCTCATTGAGAAAGGAAAGAAACTGTAAACTCAGTATTAGGACCATTTCTCCTCTATCCAGAGGGCCAGTCTAAGCACAAAGGTGAAAATTAGGTTGCTTTCACTTTTTCAGTTTTTGTTAACAGATTTCAAAATTTCCTGAATTATTTTTTTCAAATAATATGCTCTCAAACTCCTGATTGCTAACAATACCTTTTTCTAAAAAGTCTAACTCTCGCATTTCAAGAATTTATTGCAGGCTTTATGAAAGTATTCTCCCTCCTTCCCTCCGTTTCTCTCTCTCTCTCTTGCTCTCTGCTTGCTTGTTCGTTCTCACTTTCTGTCTCTAAACAATGTTAGAACCTCATTAAAGTTTGGGTAGTTTTGTAATGCCCCGCACACCTGCGGAGCTTGATCTCCTCACGGAATGCACAGATATGGTATTTACACGGAGGACGTTTCCTCTTCATCCTTTTCCAGTCTCAAGACTTATGGCAGAGATGCAGGGAACACGTTTCTGTTTCAGATGTCTTTTATTGTTACATTCATTCTGGCTCTTCACTGTCAAAATGTATCTTTACAGCAACAGGAAAACATCTGTAGTATTTGCCACCATTTCAACTTTACTTTTTCTTAAATTCTTTGCTGATTTTACCTTCCAGATATGTTAACATTTCTGTTATGAAAGTGGTCCCAATAGGTTCCCAAACTCCAAAGAGAACACAATTTCACCCAGAAATACTCGTGTTTTATTTTTATATTCCCACTACGTTTAATGTGTTGCAGGTACACTTGGACATGTATTCATTGTAGTATGATTTGTACTTTCCTCCCCAAACCCCCAAATCCAAAACATTCTGCTACAGTGTAAAACAAAATTCTTTTTGTTTTGGAGCATTGTGCTCACTGTCAAGTTATATAATTTACTTACATAAGGAAAATACATGATATATTTTTTTCAGAAATTCAAATCCAATGGAGATTTAGCATGTGCACTAAATATCTTATATATTCTTCATCAATATTTGGTAAACATATCTCTTAATTTACTTTCTATATTCTTGAAATTTCTAATGTAACTTTATTTATTTGCTTATGTATACTGGAATGTATGTGAAGATATATGTTTGTGTAGATAGATAGTTATATCTTCTTCACTCTGTTTGAAGTAGAATTTGAGGTCCCTATGTGAACCATTTAAACCTGCATTCCATTTATCTATTTAGAAAATATGGGTAATACCTACTAAAAGATGGAAATATTATGAAATAATAATAGGTTTATAAAGCTTATGAATTCTGTAAAAGAGTTAGGTTCTAAAAATGCAGGGAAAATATTTTCTACTCCCTGTTTTTCAAAGTAAAAACCAGTCATTGCACATTCCACTGTTTTCCATAGTTCCTGGTTTCATATGCTAATATTTCCGTATCACAACACTGACACTGAATTATTAAAATCTGGAGCTGTGCTATTGAAATATCATCCAATTTTGCCTGCTGAAACAATGAGAAATTCATTAATACTCATTAAACTTGTTCAATAAAAATTAAAGAACTGTTACAAGTAGTACTATCCCGGGGATTCATTTAGTACGTTTCATGGGACATTTTTTGTTTACTGCATGCTTCATTTTTGCCAAGGCATGAAAGTAACTTTCACATTTTGTAGGATTGATGAATGGTGTGAGGGATTATGTTTTCATGGCTCTGTCAAAACTTCATTAATTTGATGCCAATGACACAGAATTTGTGACAATTCTGCCTGCCTCTGGTGATATTCACCCATCAGAATGTTCTTAGAAACGTGATTGTGAGGCAAATTAATGGATGTAAATATAATTGCAAATATTGGATTGACTTTTTGTCAAGAGATCACGTCTGACCAAAATTAAATATCTGTATCTAAATATTCTTATCTTTTTGTTGAAATGGATTAAATGTGTTCCTAGTGGTTCAAGTGACTCTGTGTACTAGAAAATGGAAATTTAATTTCTACCTCTGCAAATCTCCTAATGTTTCTGTCCTCAGGGTGTTCTTCACATTGAGATTACTTTCTATTCGAAAACCCTATAATCCAGAGTTTTCACTATGTCAAACCGACCTCTAAAATTAGTAAGGCTGCATAATATGTATTATACAAAGTCACCAATTCTCAATTACCTATATTTATGATTATTAATAAACCTCAGATATCTAGGTAATTTTCACATTTAAAAAATATCTACATGGGGGCCGGCCCAGTGGCACAGCGGTTAAGTGCACATGTTCTGCTTTTTTGCCGCCCAGGGTTGGCCGGTTTGGATCCCAGGTGCAGACGTGGCACCACTTGGCAAGCCATGCTGTGGTAGGCGTCCCACATACAAAGCAGAGGAAGACGGGCACGGATGTTAGCTCAGGGCCGGGCTTCCTCAGCAAAAAGAAGAGGACTGGTAGTAGTTAGCTCAGGGCTAATCTTCCTCAAAAAAAAAATCTGCATGTTTTGTGAAACCTCCTAATATTGAACACAATTGATTTGTTGGGTTTCATATTCTTATGCATTCACTGATGCTAATAGTTAATGAAAATATTCTAAAGAAAGAGGAGGAAAAATGTCTAGAAAAATCTTCCACTAGATATTTAGTCTATGAACGTCCACAAAGAGAATTATATGCCCATTAAGAAAAAATTTCCCTTGAAAGGAATTCCCCCTCTTTGTGTAGAGCTTCATTCACAGCACTGAGCCCGGGATTGAAGTGGGCATCCTTGGGGGTCCTGAGCATTCCTAGTAGAATAGTTCTCATAGTGAGCCATTTAGAAACTGCTGTTCCACAGCCAACAAGATTTGCGTAAGGAGCCTCCTGAGTAGGAGAACTCGGGCTGCTGGAAGCACCATTTCAAACATATACCTTCTATGAACCATATGAATCCTGTCCCAATAAAAATTAGATATTCCTAAGCATTACGCAATAAAGTTTGATAATCGGAGGTCCAGGCTTTCCTAGCGATTGTTTACAAAAATTATTCTTTGTCACATGCATTTTCCAAAGGTTATTTGAATAATAGGGACGAAAATTCACAATTACTAAAATTAAAGACATTATTAAGGTGTTTATCCTGTTAATGGGTGTAACGTTTTGCCTCAGTTGGAGCGCACCTTCAGTTTTGGTATTGCAACTGCCTGTTTTTTCACTCATATATATTATAACTCTTCTCATAATTTTCCTTTCATGACAAGAGTTTTATCCCTAGCTAGTCTCTCACCAAGCATCATATCATCTGGAAAGGAAACCATTTCTTTCATTGATAAACCATATTTTCATACTAATATTCAGGATGAATGTCCTAAATTTGCTGAATATATAATAATATGTCAGTGATTGATGGAAAAACTTGAGACATGCTATAATGACAGAACAAACCAAAGTATTTTAAAAAATACGGTCCCATGGCCAAAATACTCAACGTCTGCTTTGACCAAGTGTAATGATTGATTGTGCCATCATTTTCCCCTAAGAAATAAGCAATTGACCACTATTGCTTTTTCTTTGAATAAGACTGTTGTGCTTTTATTCACAGCAGTAAGTTGTTAAGGGCAAAGTCATCATTTTAGTTAATTGAAAAGATATCTCTTGAGGGGCAGTTCTGTGCCAGATGCTGTGTAGGCAGTGAATATAGAGAAATGAAGGTAGCACAGTCCTTGGTATGGAGTTAAGCCTAGAGGAAGGTTTGCCCATGAACTGAAGCTAAAGGTAAATCTTTAATGAGGGCCAGGAATTGCTGGGGTGGGGGACGTGGGGAGTGGACAAGCTTCCCGTGCAGAGAGGAACTGCATGTGTGTGCCTTGTGCATATTTACATTCTCTGTGCTCACTTCAGCAATGGTTTTAGAGTAGCAGTTGATTATAACTTTGCTGAGTACAATTAATTCAGTAAATATCTAAATAACTTACCTTTGCTTGGTCTTGGGTCTGCTATCTCAGTCAGTGTTATAGAAGTTTCAAAGCGAGTATAAAGTGGCTTGTGTAAGAAGGACATAGGCTAGTTGGAGTGATTTTACATCCTTACAATACAAGTCAAATTATTTTCAATTACATGCCAAAATTAATGGTAAGTACAAGAAAATGTGTTTCTTCATTCAGTAAATAATTAATTGACCATTATGTATGAAGAACTGCCTTTTAGAGGCACAGCATAATTTATCTCTTATATAGATGGTCGATTTTATATAGGAAAACACAAGAATGGTCCTTGACAGAGTTTTTGGTTGAAAAGGCTCTGGTTCTGGGTAGAGCTGTCATAGCACAAGTCAGTACAAAGGAACATCTGACATGCAATGCTTAATAAAGTGGAAGATGAGCACAGTTTTGGTAGCCATGGATGAAGAGAGACTGGGCTACTAGAGAAGAGAAATTCAGAGAGAAAAATTATGAAGAGTATCAGTAGACAGAAGGGATTCAAGAAGCTGGCAATAGGAAAGGGCCTGAAGAAAACTTACCTCAAGGAAATCTTTATGTTGGAGAGGCCGAGACTATGAGGTGTGTGTTTTGCACACTTGGATCCTCTGTGCTGTGCTATCCCTCAGGCTCATTTCTCTCATTGCTTACAAAGTTTGAGGAATAGTCTAGCACATGGTGACATTTTGTTTTTATGAGGCAGATTGTCCCTGAGCTAACATCTGTGCCAATCTTCCTCTATTTTGTTTGTGGGATGCCACCACAGCATGCCCAGGATCTGAACCCCCAAACCTTGGGCTGCTGAAGTGGAGCACGCAAACTTAATCACTATGTCACTGGGATGGCCTCCCATGGTGACATCTTAAGGGGCAGTCTATACCAGAGAAACAAGGCTTATAGGAAGAGAAGAGTTGCAGGAGCCAAGAGCTACATTTTGGAGGTAAAGAACTCAGGAAAGCAAGTTGCCACATGGTCCAATTTAGAATTAGATGTGAAAGAAACATTCTTTCTCCAGATTATACTAATGAACTATAGAAGGGGGAGCAAACCATTGCCCGATTTCTTCCATATCAGGACTCATGCATACATATGATAAGAGACAAATAGATTAATACAATAATTATTACCAGGTTTCAAGCAAAGGATATTTTTAGGTTGGTGTTGTCACTTTCGGCTAAAAGAGGAGATTCCATTGGAGAAGGAAATTGAGAGACGATAAGAATAAAGTGGGAGTGATGGGGATTCATCCCAGAGAGAATTCAGGAAACAATGACTGTAGGTGTTTAGACTGGACTAGAGGCAACCCGGTAGAGTGTTTGGGGATGAACTTTGGAGTCAGACAGGCCTAAACTGGATCCTCACTCTTCTACTCCTCAGTTCAGTAACCTGCAGCACTTTTGTTAACATGTTTGTATTATGAAGGGAATTAAATGGTAAAATGTCTGCAAAATTATGTCCTTAGTGCTTGGTATGTCATAAACCTTATCAAATGAAAGTTACGTGGATTAGAGTTAGACAAAAGACAGATGACTGAGTGATGACCATGGGTGAAGAAACTACAGGGAATGACTAGGGTTTGTGTCTGTGGAGAGCTTGAGTAAGAGCTTCTGTTTAGTAAGGATCACTTGAGTAAGGGCAAAGACAAATGTAAAATGAATCCTGGGGAGAGGTGCCCCAAGCAGAGGGCTCATGTTGCTGATTCGGTAATAGTCCAAATAAAATTTCTGTAGGAACCTTGGACACCATCTTGAAACCAGACACGGTGGCTGCCTAAGCAAAAGCTAAAGGGGTCGACTTCGTGACAGCATTGAAAGAGTTTGGACGCAAACTGTGCAATCTCTGGCCTAAGTTTTTATGCAAAACTTGCACTTGGGAAAGGAATATCCTTCTCCAGATGGAGTGAAGCTCTGACCCATAAGGACTCAGCATGGCTGAGAGAAACTGTGCCCGGGGGCTCTTTCTCTTGTGGACACCTGTGGCTGACCCAGGGTTGATGCACTCTGTTGGGAAGGGAGGGCAGAACAAAACTCTGGGACTCACTTTGTGCCTTCAGAGAGTTAGTGGAGGAGAGGTTGGATGCAAAGAATGGTTAGAGGCAATTAAAGTATTCAGGTAAGTACCTGCTCTGTTGATCTCTTTTTGCATCTTAATATCCGAAAGAACAGTCTGCATAGCTATGCAATAATTTGAATTTTATCAGTTTCCCTTCTACAGAGAGTCTAAAATTTACAAGAAAATGTTCTCATTAGTCTATTGTACAAATTTTCAATGGGTTTTAAAGTAACAGAAGTGATTATTTTTATAGGATACTGATGTACATCCTTATGAGGCTAAAGAGACTTAGGAGTGTATTAACCTTATTGTAACAAAAAATCCGTCAATAACTTGAATTATAAAAAAGATTCCCAAAGGTTATAGAAAGAAACTGCCATGTTTTCATTGGAGCACATGGATGAAAAAGGGAACGTAGCTACTGAAAAAATAATCAGTCAAGACTTAAAAACCAACTACCTAGACAAGAAGATATAAATAAACATTCAACAATACCATACATACTTTACTTTAAGAAATTACAACTTTCTCATAAAATGTTATTATTTCTTTTTTCTTCACATATCCCCTCCGATGATATCACAGTACGGTTATAACTAGTCAGCATCAGAAAAGCCACAATCACGTCTATACTTGTAACAAAGTTTTGTTCCATCTCTGAAGGTTAGAGTTCTTGAGAGCGCTTCTCAGTTTGAGCCCCAATTAATTCAATCCACAAACAAGACAGTCACATCTTAGGGAGGGAAAGGAAAGGAGAATGGCTCTAAGCATGTCGACCTCATCAGGACTCAGCCCAAGGAAGACCACACCGTGACACCTGTGCATACGTTCGTGGGCTGATTAATAGGCTGTCACCTGAGTTGTTGACTGGTGAATTATTTATACTTATAAGCTGCTAAATAATTTAAAGCTGATATCTTAAATTACAGCTGAGAGTGACAAGGGGAAGGTGGACTTAAACTCCACTTGGAGAGATCAATGCCATATTTTTGGGGCACTGTCAAACACCATTTCTGCTGATTGTCCTCAGAAAAAAAGATGGAAAACAAAAAATATGTCGATTTGGTATAACATGTTAGAGAGAATGAAAAGCTCCAGCAATCAAAGAAAAAGTTTCTTTAATCAAAACAAACACAATATAACTCCGGAGGAGATGAATTTCATAGAAAATAAAAATATTTGGCTTCAAAATTTAATCAGGAAATCTAGACCTACTGTTATGTTTTAAACTTTGCATCAAAGTTTACCATGCTTGGTGATCACAGAAGGTCTGGACACAGAGTTATTCTTACCCGTGACTGTTGCATTACATTTTATTTCCTTTTCTAGTACAGCAGGGGCAGTTTAGAAATAAAATAGTTCACATGACATGGGGGGACAGGGCTGCAAAGTGATCAAGTTCAGATATTTTAAACTGAGAAGAGCAAAAGGAAGGGAAGTTGAGAAGGAGAAAAGTTAAGATTCTTACCATCTTATTAGTGCCACAGAGAAATTTCAGAATAACCAAAGAAACAGAAAAATTATCTTAAAAAGTGGTTATTGTGTGCAGTTTGAGGAAAGTAAATGCACAGTGTAGAAATAAGAGGTAAATATGTTTTAAGATTGTGTTGCAATATTACAACCATAGCTTTTCCATTAACTTACATGAGATTTTTTGTTTTTTACTTTTTAGTTGACTTAAAACTCGTGTATTTTTTGTTTTGTTTTGTTTCGTTTTTTGAGGAAGATTAGCCCTGAGCTAACTACTGCCAATCCTCCTCTTTTTGCTGAGGAAGACTGGCCCTGAGCTAACATCTGTGTCCATCTTCCTCTACTCTATGTGTAGGACGCCTACCACAGCATGGCTTGCCAAGCTGTGCCATGTCCGCACCAGGAATCCGAACCGGTGAACCCCACCCGGGCTGCTGAAGTGGAACGTGCGCACTTAACCGCTGTGCCACTGGCCGGCCCCTCGTGTGTTTTTTTAAGGTAGTATATCACAGAAAAGTGGAAATATAGGCTTGTAATTCCTCCGATTGCTATCTTTCTTCACACATTTTGTAAAAATCTCTTCTCCTGTTAGCTTTTTTAGGAGTATTCTTTTTGTTAATGCAGAGTCATTTTAAAATACCCGTTTACAATGACTATTCAACAATTACGTCTGTTGTGTTGGCTTGCTCTGAAATTACTAGAGGCTTGCCTTTCACCATAAGCTTCTTACAAAAGCCTTTTAACAATATTTGATTAAAATTGGACAGGCCCAGCTTCCCAAAGGCTAGTTCTTTCTCTGAAAGGGAAAAGTAGAACTTAAGTTATGCTCTTTCGTTTTTATAACAGATACTGCACTACAGTGGCAAATGAAGGAGAGTGAGTGGGTCTTGGGACTGCGCGGAGTCTGGGGTTTGCTCTAGTCTAGGGGCAGTCCTACTACTTTATGACTCTGTGTGAGATAACTGCCTGCCTCATCCTTTGCCTGAACCAACAATGCTCAGTGTCACTCTCTTGTTTCCAGACGGCCTCTTCTGTATTTTTTGTCTCCTACAATAAAATGGTAATTTTGCAAGTCTGTTCCTGATTTCTCATTTACTCTTCTCAGCACTTTGAATAGACATCCACTGTCATTTTGACTAGGAACAGGGGTGAAACTCTGGAGTGAAAAAGTTCTAAACAAGTTAATCTCCTCTCCCTGGATTTAATAGAATTGCTTAGTGACACAATTATATTCAGTTTCCAAAATTAGACATAATTATCCCCATCATTGTAAAGGTTAATAGACACTTAAAGACAACAGCAAGTGATTGGATAGGCTTCTAAATTTGGGATACCAAGATGAAATACCTCAGCTAGGTGTGATCACATATACACAATATTGAAATATTTACTATTTTAATATTATATTTGCCACATACATGCTGCCTTCAAAATTTATTTATTCAAACAAGATTCCTACCATGAGCTCTAGATTCATATAATAATCTGCTTATTTACTCCCTTAACTTTGTTAAGCGATAAGTACCTAAAACAACATGTACAAACAAAACCTTTAATGTTCATCTAGCCTAGGCACCCCTCAATTTTTCACCATCTCAATTAATGGGCCATTATTCATCCGGTTCTTCAGATACCAAATTGAGTTATATCTGATTACTCTCTTTTCTTCAAACTCCGTGACTAATCATTGAACAAATCCTATTGATTCATCTTCAAAACATACCTATAATCTGGACTTTCTATTAGGGCATGATTTTGATGGCATAATAGCCTGTATAGTATCCCAAAATTCCATACATATATATAAAAACCAGACTTCTGGTCCATGCAAAATTACGTAGGGGCCAGCACAGTGATGTAGTGCTTAAGTTCTTGCACTTGGCTTCAGCGGCCTGGGATTCACCAGTTCGGACCCTGGGTGCACACTTACATACCACTCATCAAGCCACACTGTGGCAGGCGTTCCACATACAAAATAGAGGAAGATTGGCACAGATGTTAGCTCAGGGACAATCTTCCTCACAAAAAATATGACATGGGCCTTTTTCTCCCTGGTCCTGTCTACTAAGTACAACTATAAATACTTGAAATAACACAAGAGACAACCAAATGAGAGTTCTGAAAGGTGGTGAGAAGAGGAATAACTGGCTTGGAAGCCCAGGACTGGAGGGAATGTGGTCCCTCCACCCAACACAGAAGATGACTCAGACCTAGTGTTTCTTGACCCCTGACCTAGTGACAGAGGACAATACAGATTGGCTCAATTTGCCCTTGAATCAAACTGAGGTCCCTCTGAAAACATCAGGCAAGCTAACATTCCAACAGCCAGGGGAAGTGCTCTTCCTCTGCATGGGGCCAGAGACCCCTCCCCACAGACAGATATGAGTTTGGAAGGTGGAATCAGCCAGAGGGATCCAGCCAGAACAAGAGGACCAGCCAAGGAAGCTCCTTGGGGTCTACAGGCCTGAGGCTCCTGTCCCCAATCTGGAGACACTAGGGGCATGCGGAATATCACCTCAGCAAGGCCCTGATTGGACAGAACCCTCTGTCCCTAACATGCATACGATTCTGCCACAACAAGTGCTCGCCTTGTTCTGATGGGCCTGAGACTCCACTTCCCCACCAGCAAACATCAGGGCTGGTAGACACAGCCACATGAGCTGCCTGCCTTGAAAAGCCTCTTTGTCCAGGCAGGCCTCACTCCCTCCCATGCTGAGAGATATCTAGCAACTTGGCAGGCAAATCCCATCTATCTCCTTCCACAGCACCAGCAGGGACCAGTGGGAGCCCTAGCAGCATCCAATAAACCATACAGATCAAAATAAAACCATAAAGATACTGAAGATTAAATTGTCATTGGAACTCTAGCCCGCAGAAGTGTGCTAAATATAACAGAGTGATTTCCTGCTGAAATACAAGGTTTAAATAGGATCCAGAGACTCATAACATAATAGACAATATGTGAAGGATATAACTGAAAATCACTCCTCATACCAGTACATGAGGAAATTGCAACTTGAATGTAAAAAAGCAATGATCTGATGCCAACCTCGAATTGAGTCAGATGTTGGAATTATCTGACAACGATCTTAAAGCCTTCATAAAAATGCCTCAACTAATAATTTCAAATTCTCTTGAAACAAATGAAAAAATAGAAAATCTCAGCAAAGATATAGAAGCTATATAAAAAGAGCTGATTAGGAATTATGGAACTGAAATATATAATAACATAATTTTTTTTAAAAAAAACCTCTCTGATGAGTCCAATAGTACAGTGGAGATGACAGAAAGTAAAATAAGTAAACTTGAGAACTTGAGGACAGATGAATAGAGCTCCCCCAATCCAAACAACAGAGAGAAAAACAGACTAAAGAACAAAGCCGCAGGAACTCACGAGCCAAATAACAGACTACTTGAAATCTCAGAAGGAAAGGAGAAATAGAATGGGCTGGAGTAATATTTGAAGATATAATCACCAAAAATTTCTGAAATTTGGTGAAAAACACAAGACTACATATTTGAGAAGGTAAGCAAATCCCCAAAAGAATAAACACAAAGAAATCCACACCAAGACACACAATAAATGAATTGCTGGAAGCTAAAGACAAAGAAAAAAATCTTAATGTTAGCCAAAGGGAAATGACAAATTATCCATAAGAAACCATGTTGATGACAGCAAATTTCTCATTTGAAAGTGTGGAGGTCAGAAGGAAATGGTACAACACTCTACCACAAAAACAAACACATGTTTTTTTTCAAGTGTCCATGGAACATTTACCAAGATAGATCATATCATGGGCCATAAAACAAACCTCAATAAATTTAAATGAATTGAAATTATACAGAATATGGTCTCTGAGCGTAGGCGACTCAAACTGGAAATCAGTAACAGAAAGAAAAGAGGATAATTTCTGAACACATAGAAATTAAACAACACACTTGTAAGCAATTCATGGGTAACAGAGTAAGCCTCTGAGAAATTAAAAATACATAGAACTGAATGAAAATGGAACAAAATATGCAGGATGCTGCTTGTGCAGTGCTGATGGGGAAAATCATTGCACTGCAGTGATTAATTTTATGTGTCCCCTTGGAGGGTGTTTTTGGATGAGACTGACATTTAAATCAGTGAGCACAGAGTAAGCAGATTGCCCTCCATAACGTGAGTAGGCCTCATCCAATCAGCTGAAGGCCTGAGTAGCACAAAAACGCTGGCTCCTCTGAGTAAGAGAAAGTTCTTCAGAAGATGGCCTTTAGACGTCATCTCTACCGTGGGATCCCCTGGGTCTCAAGGCTAAGGGCCCACACTGCAGGTTTCGGACTTCCCAGCCTCTATTATAGTGTTAGCTAATTTCTTATCATAAATCTCTCTCTTTCTCTCTCTCTCCCTCTCCCTCTCTCTCTGCATATGCGTATATATACTCCCTCTCTCTATATATATGCATATATATAACTGTAAAATCTCATCAAGGTTTTATGTAGACATAGAAAAGCATATTCTAAAATTTATATGGCAAGGCACTGGCCCTAGAACAGCTAAAATAACTTTGACAAAAAGCATAAAGTACAAGGAATCCCTCTATTTTATATCAAGTTTTCTGATATAGCTGTAGTAATCAAGACAGTGTAGTGTGAGAGAGAGAGAGGCATACAGATCAATGAAATCAAATAGAAACTCAGAAACTCACCTACACAAATATGCTGTGCTGATTTTTTTTTTTGGTGAAGATTCACTCTGAGATAACAACCGTGGCCAACCTTCCTCTTTTTATTTTTGG
The DNA here is from genome assembly GCF_041296235.1 of Equus asinus. Taxonomy (NCBI): domain Eukaryota; kingdom Metazoa; phylum Chordata; class Mammalia; order Perissodactyla; family Equidae; genus Equus; species Equus asinus. Next base: position 10,794,155 of record NC_091795.1, read on the forward strand.
CTTGGGGAAGATTAGCCCTGAGGTAATATCCATGCCAATCTTCCTCTATTTTGTATGCAGGATGCCGCTGCAGCACGGCTGATGAGTGGAGTAGGTCCAGACCTGGGATCCAAACCTGCGAACCCGGGCCATGGAAGCGGAGCACGCAGAACTTTAACCATGTGGTCACAGGGCTGGCCCCTCAACTGATTTGTTGAGAAAGATGCAAAAAGAATTTAGTGGAGGAAAGATAGCTTTTTCAACAAATCGTGCTGGAGTAATTGGATGTCCATAGGAAAAAAAATCAGCTTTGAGCTAAATCTCACATCATATACAAAAATCAGCTCAAAATGGATCATGGACTTAAATGTAAATGTAAAACTATAAAACTTTTAGGAAAAAAATAAAAGAAAGTCATTGGAACATAAGACTAGAAACAGTTCTTAGAGTTGACACCAAAAACACAATCCATCAAGAAGTAATGTAAACGCAAAATAAAACCTCTAAAGTATATCGCTGTAGCTATCAGAATGGCTAAAATAATACAAACAAAATTAGCCACAGTGTCAAATACTGGTGAGGATGCAGTGAAACTGGATCCCTCATCCATTGCTGGTAAGAAAGTAAATGATAGATACATCTACTCTGGAAAACAGTTTGGCAGTTTCTTATAAAACTAAAGATAACATTACCACACAACCCAACAATTGTACTCTAGATCATTTGTCCCAGAACAGTGAAAAGTTACATTTTACAAATGTTCATAGGAGATTTGTTCATAATAGCCAAAAACTAGAAAAAGTCCAGATGTCTTTCAACAGGTGAGTAGTTAAACAAGCTGTGTACATACATATCATGGAATACTACACAGTGAGAAAAAGGCATAAACAATTTGCAACAAGTTGGATACATTTGCAGGGAATTATGTGCGTGAAATAAGCCAATTTCATACTGGGTGTACAATTTATATTATATTTTTGAAATAATAACATTTTAGAACCCATAGTGTAAGAGGGTAGGGACATAAACTGGCCCAGCATGGCCATGTGTGGACTTAGCACCTATACATAAGTAGTAGAGGGAAGAGAAAGGGAAGTTCTAATAGTCCTGAAACCCCACAACATGGAAATCACCATCAGATAATCACCTTCAAAACGACAGAACCCATCTCTGAGTTGCATCTTGAGCAAGAATATCTGAAAAACCTAGAGAAACTGGGATAGATATCTTTGGCTGCAAAATGCAGGTAAATTCAAAACAGATTATGAAGTGCTCCTATGGGGTCATAGGATGAGTGATGATACTTGGGGTGATTCTCAAGGACCTCAAAAATGGCCCCATATGAAAAAATAAAAACCATCCCATTTAGAATGACAAAAATCCACCAAGAAGAGGGTGGGGGGAAAAACTCCTGGGAACGGAATTCATATTGGGCAGAGCTGGCATTCTAGGGACAAAAGGGAGAGAGAAGGTTCATATATTGCAGATTGGGATAGAAAGCAATTCAAAACGGTGGAAGTGGCTAACAAAGACAGACTTTTGCAAAAAGGAATTGAGATGGCAACAGAGGTAGTAGGCCTCAGTGGAGAAGCAGGGATGCTATGTTGCTCAACCCAAAATCTGTACACAGCAATCCCCTAAGGTACAAGGACTTATCTCATTTAATCATGACAACAGAAAAAAATTGCAAGTGAGCTCCAAACCACAGGTATTGTAGTAGTACAAGCTGCATAGTGAACCAATACATAATGGAAACATGGTAAAACACATTTTAAAAATTCAAAACATGGTAAAATTTTTTAAAAGATTAAAATTGTTACCTGGCATTACAAAAGGAACTTAAAAACTAAGGAAGCTATAGATGCCATAAAACATGAAATAAAACAGACATAGATGCACTCAGGAATGATATGCCTGAAAAAAACACCAGCAGATGAAAAAAGAGCTGAAAGAACTCAGGAAAGACTTTGGGAAAAAAATAAAAATACTTGCAGAAAGGAAAAACTAAATTAGAAGTAATATGAGAATGGAAAGCTCATAAAAGAATACAGAGGATAAAAAAAATTAAAACAGGACACTAAAATTATCAGAACAAGTAAAAGTAATTCAATCTAGATATAGGACAAAATGAAAGAAGATCTAGTGTCTTTGCCAGAGTCAACTGATAAAATAAAAAATCAGAGTCAAAGAATTAACTGAAAAAAAAAACAACCCAGAAACGATGGGAAAATTAAAGGTAACTTTATTTCTTGGGGAGAGGGGAATTGAATCTAGTTTTAAATGGGCACATTGTTTCACTGGAATATTTCACAGTCAACATCAAACATATTTTAATAAAATTATTTGATTTTAGGATAAGAAAATAACATTTTTGACATCCAGGCAAAAAATACCAGGCCACTAATGAGGGAAAGAAATCAGACTGACATCTTACTTACCCAGAGCAACACTTCCTATCCGAAAAACAGTAAGAATCATGTTTAAGATATTCAAGGAATAAAAAAGCCAAGTGTTTTATCCCTAACCAAATTGATATTCAAAATAGAGAAAAATTTGTGCAAGAACTTGAAGTATTTTTCCCACAGATTCTTCCTGAGAAAAGGACAAGTGTCAGACAACCTATGATCTTGTGAAAAGCACAAATACACTTAACTGCAGAACTAAGACTAGCAGGTGGGAATAAACTTGACCGAAGAGCAGGTAAATGTTACGTATTCGACAATATAGAAACATTAATAATAAAACTAACAAAATGGAAGAAAAACTGAGAAGACCAAATGGAAAGTGGAAAAAGTTCACTGATAATGTCCCACTATTAAGCAGATTCACTTTTAATTTGATAGTGGTGAAAGAAAGAGGAGGGGTAAGAACAAGTTTTGGGGCACCAATAGACAGTGTCTAAAGAAGAAGAGACAACCAAATGTCTCTTTATAAACTCATTGTGTAAACATAATCAATAGAACAATAACACATAGCTTTATAAATGCCGTAATATCCACCCAAACAAAGAGTCAGAATGAAATATAGTAAATACAAAAAGGAATCAAACATAAAATGGTATGTCACATCAACAAATGCAATTGGCTTAACTCAACGATTGCAATTAAAATGCATCCCTAGCTAGTCTCTTGCTGGTTGAAGAAAGAATTCAAATATAAGTAAGAGGAGAATGCTAGAATGGACACCGTGATGCTGGATTAGAGTCAGGATGCCAACATAAACTTGTGTTTATTTAATAAACAGATATTAGATATAACATAGATATGTGTGTACACCTTGGTTTATACATATGTATATTTAGGTGTTTGCTGAGTACCTAGAAACAGTGCACTCCAGTAGTGAAAAGAACACCCAGTGCCCAGATCTTGGTTTCTTAATGTTGTTCTCCGATAAAAGGAACTAGGACTTCTTGGAGAAATTGTTGGTTCTGGGACTGGGATAAGGAAAGTACAAGATGGAGCATCTGTGGTGCCAAAAAGTACAGAAGTGTACACAGTCACGCACCGCGTAACAATGTTTCAGTGAGTGACAGACTGCATATACAAACAGTGGTCGCATAAGGTTAGTAAACATATAGCTTAGGTGTGTAGTGGACTGTACCATCTAGGTTTGTGTACGTTCACTCTGGTTTTCGCACAACAACAATATCACCCAAGGGCACATTTCTCAGAACGTATCCCTGTTGTTAAGCAATGCATGACCGTGTATTTATACGTGCATGTCAACAGGACACAGAAGTCAACCCAGAAAAACTACCCATGTCCAAGATTGGATCAATCTGAGGAACAGAATAAATAACACTGGTATTGGACTGTAACCCAAAGAATAAATATCCATGAGTCTGTGTTGATATAAACAATGACTGAATAAATAAATACGTGGGGATATGAGGCAAATCTTCCTTACAGAAGAATTACAAATATTATAGGAGATATGCCCTCCCAGGAGATAGAGCTTAATTTCTCTCCCCTTGATTGTGGACTAGACTAGTGATTCACTTCCAAAAAATGGAGTAAGGAAAGGGAAAAATAGTGACTGTAATGTATAGAAACCTGTGGAAAGGGAATGCATCTGTAATCTAACCACTTTTTACCATCTTTACCTTATCATCCACACTTCTCCAAAATGCAATGGGTGGTAAAATAAAACGGAAGAAACTTGAGTCCTGAATGACTGTGTGGAGCAAAGCAGCCCACATTCTCACCTTGGACTATTACATGAGAGAGAAATAATGTCTTTGTTCTTTAAAACACTAATTTCTAGGATCTCTTGGTTATTGTACCTTAGATTTTGGTTTTTGCTTTTTGGTTTCCTTGGTGAGGAAGAGTGACCCTGAGTTAACATCTGTGCCAATCTTTCTCTATTTTGTATGTGGGTCACTGACACAGCATGGCTTGATGAGTAGTGTAGATCTGTGCCTGGGATCTGAACCTGCGAACCCAGGCTGAGGAAGCAGAGTACTCCAAACTTAACCACTACACCACCAGGCTGGCCCCTGCGCCTTGGCTTTTTAATCTTATTCATAAAATCTGATTAGTGAGCCACTTGCCCTTCTTATACTCTTTCACTTTAAGTTTCTTAAATTTCTTCTACTCAGCTCTGAAACTACATGACTTGCTTCTATCAGACAATTAAAGAGACCTGATAACCACTTACAAGGTTATGTTCTTTGCTCAGGAATAATTGTATTTTTAAAAAAGAGTGAATCAAGCACATAGTTTTGGATGAATTAATCTCTGTAAATGGTGAATTTAAAAAGTCATTATTGGAGGATGAGGAGAGAGCATTGGAGGTTGTTAAAAATGTATTTGTTGAGAATAGGCACCAACAAATGAAATCAGGTGAAGATTCTATAAGATGCCACTACCGTTGTTTTGCATGTGTCTGCTTTCACAGGGAAAATGGTGTGAGAAGCTACAATGTAGTCAACAGCAATGAAATTGATTCTTTCAGGATTTTTATTTGAAATTTTTGAATATGTAAATTTAAGAGTAAATGTGAATAAACCGTGCATGTATTTGCTGCTTGAAAATAACCGGGAGATTTCTATTTACCTTTAAACAGAAGCGTCCCCTGAAAATAAGTCATACAAGTGCATCAAGAACACAGACCATCAAAATCCATGATTAATCATTTGTACAAAGAAGTCTGGCCATGATAGTCTTCAAAGTTTCTAAAATTTCATGTCATGCGCCAACATTTAAAATTGTGAGACCTCGGATTCTTACTTTAAGCTCAGCAATTTTGTTTTAAACACTTAGATGGAATCATAGACTCATGGAATTTAGAATTAGAGAAGTGGGGAGGGTGTTGGAGAGTACATCGTGGATCATTCTGAGGTGCCTAAAGTACAATGCCAAGATCCCGATTCTCCTCTCTTTGCTGACTGGAGACAGTGCCGCTTCCACACCTAGAGTCTCTTGTCAGGAAGGTGGCTCCAGTTCTCCAATTGCTTAGCTGTTTTGCAAAACACATAGACACAACAGGATTTCCACACTAGCTGCTTTCCTCTGTCTAGATCAACTGATATTTTCTTGTCTCTTGGGTCTTGTTTTATGCCTCTTCTGCCCATGCAGAGCAAATACTGTTTTCCCCACTTATTCTTATTAAAGTGTTCCCTGGTAATTTTTTATTTAATTGGTCCTATGAATCTTGACTGTATTGCTTTCTACTCGCAGTGTTGAGAACAGGAGCTCTTTAATATTTGGTTAGATGAATGTTGGAAGATTCGTTTTAGTAACTTTGATAACTTTATCCCTCATTTGAATTTCTGTGTGTAATCTGATGTGGAAATCAGGGCATGGCAAATTTTTTCTGTAAAGGAGTAGATCGTAAATACTTCAGGCTTTGTGGGCCATACAGTCTCCATTGCAACCACTCAACTCTGCTCTTTTAGCACAAAAGCAGTCATAGAAAATATGTAAAGGAATGCATATTGCTATGTTCTCATAAAACTTTATTTGCAAAAACAGGTGGTGGGCCACATTTGGCCCAAGGGCTGAAATTTGCCAACCCCTGTGATAGATGTCTAGATGTGAGGCTGTTTTGTTAATATATCAAATTTGAACTAACCACTCCTCTAAATATTTTGGAAATATATTCAATATTTGCCCTGCTTTCATAACTAGATAATAGCATTCTTTGTGCATAAAGTATATCCCAACTGAACAAAATAGCGTATCTGCAGAGTTTGCATCATTCACAATTACCTTATTTGGCAATATAGGTAGACTGGTTGAGAAGGCTAAAAGCAGTCAGGAGACTTGGAAGCTATCATTTTTGTTGCTAGTTCATTTTCTACTTATGATATTATCTTGGGCAAGTCAAAGGATATTTCTGCTTTGCAATATTTGAAAATGAATGCAATACTATCCACATTGTCCTTGATCTCATGTTCATATGCTAGGTATATTTCCATTGCCCATGACTTTTAGAACAATCTTGAAGAGGTAACACAGTGGCCACTAGAGGGTTATAGATTTAAAGTTACCGTAAATAAGACGTGTCCTAGGTGCTAAGAAAGAAGGGACCTTGGTCAATATCAAATTGGTCAGTCTTGATTAATAGTGATTGTGGATAATACATATATTTCAGCATCAGTAGACTCCTAAGAGGAGAGACAAAGCTAGCAGAAGAATACTTAGGAAGGAATAAGGAAATTATAAATGTGATACAATTGGTTTACTTATCGCAGAAAACAGTGATTATTTTTCTGGGAGACTGAGCAAAACCGGTCAAACATTTCAGATAATTAGCAAGGGTAAGAGTCTGCATCAGAGACAGCCCAAATCTTTGAGATATGAAGGCAAGATGTGCATTCTCTTGTGCTTCACTACCCACCTCATCTCCCACCGGTGCAGACTCCTCTGACTTCTCCATTTCATTTAGTCTCTGGAGCTGTCCTTGACCTGTTTTATTCCTCACTTTCTACACACCCTTCATGAAAACTACTAATTTACAGCCTTCAGCCATACAAATTGTCCTGTTGTTTTCCGCCTGGTTTTCATTCCCCTATTGTGAAGCCTGCAGACACCATAGACTACTATTTATTTTGCATCCTTACCCATAACATCTTGGCTCCAAATTTAGGTCCCTAAGCTATCTAAATTGTTCTGCTAACCAAGTTAAATCCCAGAGCTTAGAGCAGCCACAGGAAAGGTTTCCTACATCTCCTCCTGGTGCTTTAATTGAAATTAAAGTAAATTATTCACACAGTGCACATTAATGTTGGCGCAGCTCCTTCTGCTTTCTTCCCAAATGACATTATGAGTTATGCCAAACTAAACTCATTTCCATTTTTGATATGGTTAACGAGTGGTAGATGAGGGGAATGCCATTGACAGAGTATAACTTGATTTCAGTCAGGCATTTAGGAAAAACAATGACTCTCAGACTTTTCTTTTGGACATGACAGATAAATGTTAATGCAGGATACAAAGATATTTAAATAAAATTGCCAAGACATGATGAATTGATTGATAAGAATCAGAAAGAAAAATGCCATTCCTAGTTGCTTTCCTCTTTGACCCAGCTCTGTGGATCAGAAGCTATGCTACCATAAAAGCATGTTTTGAAGGTTAATGCCATAAGACAGTATTTTAAAAAGGGGATAAAACTATGTGTATATATATTGTGTGCGTATATAGCATGTGTGTACATAAAAAATGACTGGATGGAAACATACTATCACTTCAAATGGTGTCTCTGAGTGACAGGATTTGGGGTATTTGTTTTCCTTTTATTTTCCAATATTTTCTAAAATTTAGGCAGCAAATAATATTACCTCCCCAATAATAAAAATATGTATGAGTTATGGATAGATTAAAAACTTGGTCAAATCCAATTTGTAAAATTGAGCAAGGATGAATGTAAAACCCTGCATTTCCCTTCCAAAATCAGTATCCTGTGCCTGGGATGGAAGATGTATCTGTCATTTACTCAAATAGATCTAGTGTTTTAGCTAGCCCTGGACCCAAAAGGAACCAGTGTAAGGGACTCAACTGCTGGAAGAACCAAGAGATAGCTGATCTTGCAGTCAAAAGTATTTAAAAGAATTCCAATCTCTATTTTTCTCGGAATACCAATTCATAACCCATATCACAATCCTCATGTTCCTTCCTCTTTGCATCTAAGATTTTCTCTTCTCACCAGCTACTCCAGAGTTCCCCCCTGGCTGAAACCACAAAACTGTCCTTGTTGATTTTATTTCCCACAGCTCGCCCCTAACCCCACTTTGGCTCTCTCTTTCCAGTTCCAATCCAATCAGAATCTGAATAGTGATTGTTGCTACACTCCAAACAATGGGCTACAAGTGTGTTCATTAATACATGTCACATTTTATTTTCCCAAAGTCACAAAGTTGGAGTGAATTTTTCAATACTTAGAACCCTGTGAAATCAGAACTAAGGCCTTATGTTTGAGATGTTCCCCACAATTTTATTAAAGTGTCCAGTCTCTCATTTAGTGTTAAGATTAGTAACTCTTTTCAAAGAGCAGCCTTTTTGTCCAATTGCAAGATCTTTGTTTTATATCCCATTTCTTTCTTCATATTCACTGGTAAAACATCACTGTTTTTCCCCCAAACAAGGAGATTCACTGAAAGTATGGTAGTATATTGAAAATAACATATAGGATAAAAAAATTTTTTAAACTGCTATCTCGTTGTAAAAAGGGAACAATCATAATATTGATTTTCTACTTTTTAATGAGATACTTAGATCACATATAACCAAGAGGACATCTATTATTTTAGATGATTGAAAGTCTCCAATAAGAGGGGTGAAACATAGGATTCTAAGAAAAAAGTTCCCATTGTCTCCTTACCCTCCAGGCTCCATCTCCTAATTTCAGTATTTCTTTCCTGCTCTTAGCTAAAAGAGGATCGAAAGTCAGACAAACATACAAGTGACTTCTCTTTGTCCTTTTAAGGGTCACATGAAGATGATTCTTTGAAGTTCATCTCAAACTAGGATTTCATTTTTTGGTTAAAAGGCCCCACCTAAATTCTCTGTTGCTGGATTCAAGTACCAGGAGGTCACATGACTTTCAGGATGCAGAACAATAGTGGAACCTTGGTTCCGTAAAAACGGATGCCAGGAAAATTTTGAAAACTTTGTGTTAGTTTTCTTTTATATCCAGAGTTCACTGAACAAACCATATACTGGATGGTATTTTAACAAAGAACAGAATGCCTAAGACAGACAGTGAGATGAAATTCCACCATTTAATGACAGTAATCAATTGGGTCCTCTTTTTAACTCTGCTAAATGATGTTTTCTTTGAAGAGAATGTGGTACAGTAAATAAAAGAAAGTATCTCTCTGTCTAAAAATAATAATAATTCTTTCCTTTGAGATACGAAGTTTGAGATTTGTCCTGCCAATCTTAAGAGTATCATTGAGAAGTTAGTGGTTTTAGCCAACATTCTACTTTATTCATGTGTGTATCTACCTCATAAATGTTGAGGCTCATATGCCGAACAGTGCTCTAGGTCAGGACTGAAGCGGGTACATCAAATCAGCACGCTGACAGGATGCTAACTAGGAAACCTTCTGCAACTAGAAACTTGAGAGCCAAAGGACTGACTCTTGGACATCTCACTAATGAGATAATTACAACAAACAAATTGTTGACTGGAAGCACTATGCTCAAGTCATCCCAGGAGAGTTAGGATCGATTCTCAGGATGCCCGGGACAGTTCACATTGTTTCACGTGACTCCTCCCTCCAGTGGCAATGCCTACTTTTCTTCTCTCTCCCCTAACTTCTAACCCAACCAACCTGGTGGTTCTGGGGACAAAAAGGAAAAAAAAACTCTGGTCTGGTAAATTATTTGTAACTGTTTGAGAGGCTGTCTTGGTCTGAGGTGCATTGTATTATTTATCACAATGTAGAAATATTTATTGTGTATAGCATAATCCCTTCTCTCCAAAAAGGAAAAACATCAACAACAAATAAACCAAACTCTAAACTCTTTTTTGAACACTACAAAACTAAATATTTCTGTTAGATTACAGCTTTAAGTAGCAGACCACGGATTAAACGTTGCACCCTTCAGACGAGCTGAACTCTGGTTTTACTCAGGACGACTCTCATTGTATTTCTAGCCCTATGTGTATTTAGCACAGCTTGTGTCCATAAAACCCAAGAGAAATGTCCAGAGAGCTCTAAACAGATAGATATTTCAGTACAGTACTTCAAAAGCACAAGCTTTTCAGAAATTCAGCTCTTCATATCCCTGGTTGTAATAACAGAAATGTCAAATAATTATTAAAGTTAAATCATTTAGAGGAAAAAATTAACTCACAATTTTCCATACTTATTATGCACTAATGATCCATTTTTTTTACGTAATCTCCTTAAAATATTTAGTTCAAGATACTCTAGAAGCAGTCTCATACTCTCCCAAAATCCCCGTGAGGTAATTCTAATGCCTTGGTTGGCAAATAAAACACACAAATAATTCTTCTGTCATGTCAAGTCATTTGTTTCATTTCATTTCTCGTGATTATATCTTTCTCTTCATGGGTTCTGGAATGATGGGTCAACATTAGTCAAGTTAAACATTTTTTAAAAGTTCCTGCATCTGTGAACCCTTTCTGTGCTGTTCTTTGTTATAGCTCTGATGGTCTTCTTTAAGATCTTATCAAGTAAACACACACATATACACACTTTTTCATACTGTTCCTTTAACACAGCTTGAGTCTCAAGGACACTATGTACTACATTAACAGGGTAATGTTGTTTCTCACACCACATTAGCTAAAAATTTCAGAATGGAATCTATAAAATGAAATACAGGGTAGTGTGTACAAAATCAGATTAAACTAGACAACAATGTCTTGACTTTGATTTGAAGCTCCACGAGGGCATGGCTGATGCCTGTGTGTTTCAAGGCTCTACCCCTGCTCCCTGGCACAGCAATTGACATAGGCATTACAGAATAAATGAATGGATGACCAGACAAATGATTAAATTAAAAGTTACATTCAATGTTTTAAATTGATGACTAAACAATTAATTAAAATGTACCTCTAGTAAATGCTTGTTTCACTATTAAATATTGGTAATTTGGAAAATATGATACTAAGCTGTGAAGAAACATTCTAAAATTAGCATGTGCTTCAAAATTTCTGTTACTTATTAATTTTTATTACTGAAGCAATCCTACTCTAGTTGTAATAGACCAGCCAGAAAATACAGCATGCAAGACGTAATGATAATTTAACTCTGGAAAGTAAATAATGTTAAAATCTTTGTGTGTCTCCTTCCAGATTTACTTCTGTAAGTCTGTGAAATTTTAGGAAAGTTATATTATGATGTATATATTGGCTTTTGTAACTTGCTTTGTCCAGGTAAAAATATATTATGAACACCTCCCCATGTTCATAAATTTTGTCATCCGCAACATCATCTTTAACGGAGGCATACCATTTAATTTATGTTAACATCTTTATTTTTAAATTACCTTTAAATTAGTCTGTTTTTTATTATTTCCAAAAATTTTTGTCCTTTGGCAAACATTCTACTTTGAAGGATCATTCTGCTCCACATTTAACCAAGATTTAGGGCTGATGAAATAAAAGTGAGTTCTAGACCCTTTTTGCAAAATGCCTTGCCTGCTGGAGCAATGCATTCCTTGCATCTGTTGCTCTGATTCAAAAATCTACTGCAACGCCTTGAGCATGAAAGGAGCTAGAGATGAGACTATGATCTTCATTTTTCCTAAAATCTCTGTAAAAGAGAAAAATGCCATTTGTTTTAGTTTATTAAGATATAAAATGTCTATAAAATGTAATGTATAAATATACATCATTTACTAGTGTTTTAATTGCCTTCCCTTAAAACATTTACTCAATGGTTCCACATTAAAATATATTCTTCAGTAATAGTCAGTCTCCTTGGGAATACATGAAACAGCATATTATAAAATAAGATACATTTTACATGTGCATAACTATCTTTGTGAGGAAAATCCTCCTTGTAAGTTGTGATATCATTAGCTGCAATAATTATAACAAAAATAACATTATGGATATGTTATGTTTTGTGTAAAAGCTGTAATTATATCCAAAGGGAAAAAAATCTTTACATTAAGTTAAAACTCAGTAAACCAATTTGATTTTGCATGGATTAATTCTCTTGCTCTTTTTGTCAGTGACATGTTTTTTCTTTTCACAATAGAAAGTAGGATTTTAATCATAACAGCTATCTTGCAAATAAATATTTTGCAAAAAGTAAATAAAGCGAAGTCCCTACTCTACTTGATTACAAAGCTTATTTAACTCAAAAGAGTATTGCAAATAGTCACTCACCCTTTGGTCTTGGAAAAGTAATGATTTATGCCAAGCACAAGGCAGAAAATATACTTAATTTATTCATTGCACAACCTATATACCACCTCAGGGTGGGGTGGTGGAAAGGCTGGAAAAACATTGTGAGCTAATAAATTATTTCTCCTTGTTTAGAAGCCTGTCACTATGGTATACCGCTAGTAAGGCTTACAAATGATTCTTATTTTGGAGATGTTGATAAAAAAGGAAAAAAATAGGCTGTATGATTAAGATCTGCCTATTTTTCTTTATGAAATTTTGATCGGAAAATGGATAATTAATTGAGCTTTCATCAGAAAATTGTGGACAAGGAATGACCATAAGAAAAATAATCTAAAATTTCCATGATTTTTAATTTTCCTCATGTGTGAAAATACGTTTTCCTGATTTCTGTATTCTCTTCATCTGAGTATTCTCTGCAAATGTCAGCATTTGAATAAACTTCCCAGATTCCACTCCTAGGCAGACGTCTACACAGTTGACATAATCCAGATAATTCATGCAAAATACACAAATAAAACGACTCTTCTTATTGCATTTGAAACACCCTTATTTCTTTTTTCTTGACCTGAATTACCCCATATTAGCCCTCTGTAGAGCACCAATTCAGAAATAAATATTGACCCAACACTTTATTTTGTGTTATGTAGACTTGGCAATGTACAGCCAATAAAAGCTACGTTAGAGCGTCTGAACACTCCATTTAACCCTGAAAATTTGCATTTATAATTGATGGTTATGTTTAGCTGATTAACAGTATAGAGAAACACTCTGAAGATTACCAGTGAATCCCACTTATTTTGTAAAATAAAACCTAAGTAAGACACTGGTTGAATATCAATCTACCCCACGATGAGCTGGATTATAAGGAATTCCATGTGTAGATTCCTAAATTCATTTTTCAAAAATAACATAAACATCAAGAGATAAAACATTAAAGCAATAAACAGAGCAAACATAATGAAATGTGAAAAGATTAGTTAGTCATATTTAAATAGCTCAAGTGCTGTTGCTAAATATCCTCAAAGACACGTAATTTAATGTCATGTACATACAAGTTAAAGAAAAAGAAAGTGGACCTAAGAATGTTGACGATGCTGAGTGGATCTCAAAATAGCAAAATTCAAATAACTTAGCGTTAAACAATTTAAGATTAAGAAAAAAAAGAACAGCCCTCTGAAGAAATATTTTCCTTCAATTTTGTGTCATCCTATAATTTTGGGGGGAAAATCTCTCCCTTATAAAAGACTGCCTGAAATGAGATTTAGTAAAAGATAGTAATCAATAATTTCATTATTATTAATTGGATTTGATTTAAATTTTATACAGAAAAAAGTAAAATTGGTTTCTTTACCATTGCTGAAAGCTTCCAATTTTATCATAAAATTTGAAGAATGGGGACAAAAAAACTCTGCTCAATCATTCCCTTTAATTGAAAAGTAAGTCATTTGATCAGAAGTGATGAATGGAACTTCTGTTGTTGTTGCTAATGATAACATTGTGAATGATCACAGATTTTGGAGGAAGAAATAAGAAGAGAAAGTCTATCCACATAGGAAGCAGGACCATGTTGGTAAATGGGTGCCAATCAGAATCAAATCATGGAGGGTTTCTCTAGATCAACAAGGCATACGTGGTTTTTCATTTATTCAACATACATTTATCGAGCTCTTAATAAGTACTAATCCTATGCAGGATGCTGTGGGTGATACAAAGATGACTATCAATTTATTTTTTTTATTCCTTTATAGCTCCCCTTTCTTCCAGGAAGAATTTTAGATGATACAAAGACACGAGAAATATGGTTGGCTTAATGTTGCTTAAAATAGATTTTTTTTACATCTTTTCCCCAACCCTATTCACATAGGATTCCAACCCTTTTTAAAACATGAGGGTCAGGATTTTTGGACTTGAGAGAACAGGGAGACAAGTGCCTTGGAGTCTGGCCAATGGGCTGTGATGCTCTTAAAACAGGTGCAGCCGCTGCAGGGTCAGGCTGGGTGGAAGTTGTAGCAGTGGTGATGGATGAATCTGCCTGCCCTACCCAACCCTCACATGTTGGCTCCGGGCCCCAGCAACGCTGCCCCCTTTCACACCCCGAAGGACTTTCAGTCACTGTCTTAATGCTTAACTAATACCAGCCTGGTCTCCGTCAACCACACTACATCTCGAATGGTTAGATTTTTCAGATAATTTGCTTTTTGATGCTCCCCATAACATCTACAACAGTTGACAATCAACAAAAGTTATTGACTCAAAATGGCCTGATTTAAATTGAACAATAATGGAGTCAATAATACGCTAATAGCTAGCAAAACAGAATAGATTTTTTAAAAGTTTTGGCTGGTGCTTTTGTTTCTTTCACCTTTGAAGAAGAGAAAACAGAACTGGCTTGAGAAAGAGAGAAATTAAGAATTTGAATGTTCATTCATGTTATGACCTGTCCTTTTAAAAATATGAATTCGTCTCACAAAGACCGTGTCTATGAATCATGTTAAACAAGGAATTTTTTTTGCTTTAATATAGTTGAACATCAGGGAAATGGAGAAAGAATATAATACATGTAATGACTAGATAGAATTTCACAATTAATAAATAGATGTAGGGAGTAGGTAAAACAGCCTCAGGATGTCTTGAAAATATTCACTTATTTTAACAGTCTGAGCTGGGCAAACACAGACGCTTCTCCATGTTGAGCTTAACTGACCCCTTGGGAGGTCAGAAGATTTCAGGAACATTCTAAAAGGGTCTTTAGATGTATGCACAAGCTTATATATATTATATAAATATATATTTACATATATAAATATAGAGATATAGAGATATTGATATATAGATAGATATATATCAATCACTTTCTAAAATAATTCCCTTTGACTCCCAGAAGAAAATAAACATAAATTTCTAATAAACTTTCAGATATATCCACAGGTCTTCCTTGCTTATATTGGTCCCACTCTCACTTTCTTCTGGTATAACTTCAATATAATGTTTCACTTTCGTTAGTTTATGTCACTCCTATATTCACACAATTTTATATATGTTCCTTATTGCTAAGAACGTTCCACTAATTTCACAAGGAGGCATTTCCTCTTTCCTTCTGTCTTTTCCTATTTTTTTCAATTGTCCACTAATGATACATTTCTTTTGTGTAAAACTAGTGCTAAAACAAAATAAAGGACTAGAGATGACGGAAATGGATTTCGTGATATTGTACATTCCTACTCTCTGCCTGGTACTAATACCCAGCTTTCTCGCCACTTCCCAAGCTTAGCATATTTGTCAGTTTCTTGACTTGAGATTGTGCGCCTACAGGGCAAATGTGATGTACTGCTCCATCATTCTGCATGGCTCAGAGCAGGATGTTGGTGCCTACAGAAATGCTGAACATAACACCAATAATAATTGTATGTAGTGCATTCAGAATACATTCATTAAATAACAGTTAATGCAGGATCAGGCTTTGTGTCTTCCCAAGAATATAGATGAGTGTGTTTGTGTGTCTGCATGTATGTGTGTGTGTGCATGCATGTGAGCATGCACCCAAATATGTCCTGACACACAAAAGCTAACTTAGGGCAAGTGTATAACCATTTTTCCTTTATTTCCATATGCCTTTTTACTGTCCTATTGAACACAAAATCTCTCCTCCTTCCTTACACCCTCTCAACGTGCTCTGTGTTTAGTCGTGTGTCTAGCTCTCTGCAGACAGCACAGGGGGATGCTTTGGGAGGTCAGTTCTGTGTAGAGCTAGCTTTATCAACGTTTGTAAAAATAATTTGATTTATAGTTTTTTTAGTTAACCAGATTTAATTAAAGGAAAAATAAGCACGTTCTCATAGAAATCACTTACTAATTAGTGAACAATAGTGAACTATGAAATGTTTTGTGACATTTAATTTTTGCTTTTCTTGTAGAACTCTCAACATGTATCATGGGGAGCACAAGCACAGCTCTTCACATGGCTCTCCAAGCCTATCTGACGGACAGTGAAAGCCAAATCAGAATCAATTTGCTGTATGACTTAATGGGAAAAAATAAAGCTAGTTTACAAAACCTGGAATGCATTAATTAGACCTTGTGCATGATTTTGGAAGGGAAAATGTGCAGGTGGCATTGTCTACCTTCTTCACAGAATTGGCATTTTTAAAATGATCGGTGATAAATTTCCATTTCTGAGGCTTCATGCTGCCTCTATTACAGTGAAAAGATAATTGAGGCTTTAATATATATATTCTTTTTTTTGCTATTTACCTATCCCTAAAAGGCAGCCCTGCCCTACTTTTACCTTAACATGACTCTTCACATTTTATTTTCACATTCAAACAAAGGTTGCTGCACATGGCGGTTCAGTTGCTCCGAAGCAAATCGGTCTGGTTCCATAGAAAACAGACCCTAATTTGGTCTGAAAAGAAAATTAACTCCATGCAAGAATTCAGAAAAAAAGATAAAGAAATTAGGCTTTCTCTTGAGTCCTCAGGTGAAAGAATGTAGACTATTATGAACACGTATGGACATACAGAATATTAGGAAGTCTTAGGATGCAAAATTTGGTTCATTTAAAAAGTGTTTACGAAGACTTACCATATAGAAAATGTGGTTCTAAGCATCCCACTTGAATTATTTCTCTTAACTCTCACAACACTCCTACAGTGTCAGTTTTATTTGTCCCAATGTTACAAAGGAGGAAGGCTTTAAGGCTCAGAGAGGGTAGACGTTTTTCCCAAGATCACCCAGCAACTAAGTTGTAGAACAAGCATTCAGACCCGGGCAAGGAGAATTTCATTTCCACTTAACCACTTCTACTGACTAATATTTATTTATCAATTTAGCCAAGAAGAGGAATTTGACATTTATGAATGTTGTAGACAAACTAAGATTTCAATATCCTAAATGAATATTGAATATTTTGAGGTATGATATATGACTTCTTTCTCTTTTGCAGTAAAATGCTGATTAGTAATCTGTGATAGGATAAGGCAAGAAATTTCAAATCCTCTCCTTTAGTTTTTTAAATGCCTTTGATAGAATAAAGTTTGAAACAACTAAGTGAAAAGGTGGGAAGAGTCATAGATCAATTGATTAATGGACCTGTTTTCTCTTAATATACATAATTAAAAATTCATGCAAAAAAGGTAAAGTTATAAAACTATGTTTCAGTTTCTCTTATACTAACCACCATTTTGTTGTACTTTTTTTTTCTTTCCTTTATAGCTAGTGGGCAGGAAGCATCCTGCTTTGCTTTGCTGGATGATGAGACAACAGCAATGGCAGAGAGAAGAATACTGTGAGTATTACTATAGAGTAATAATGTCCGAGACAAATCATAGCTGCACTGCAGATGGTAGCTCCTCTTCAGAAAGTCCTTCTTCCTTTTCCCACTGCAGAAATGGTGCACTTCTCTAACAGAAGATGCTGAATTATAGAAATATATCTAGTTCAACTCTCATTTGAGCACAGAAGAGAAAAAGAAAGCTGAAATATATTTTAAATAGTTTGGGGGAAAAAAACTCTGCCAAAATATGGCTTGCTTCTCAGAATTTCAAAAAGCTCCATCCATATTTACCATCCAATGTCATCCTTAGACTTTTTCTATATCCTTGTCTGTCTCTCTGTATTGTAAGTCTATGTGACTCTCTCTGAATGTATCAAATCCACACAAGACTACATTCAAAGGTATAAAATGAGCAAACAAATATAATTACACAAAACCAGGACATAACAGGAAATGACACAAGTCATAGGAATGGACCACAATCTAACGTAATATCTGCTCTGTTGATATTTAATGAGCCAGCCCTTGTTGGTGAAGGCTTATTTTCATGTCCTTGACCGCAGTCTCAGACTTACAAAATTCGTGTCCCACACGTTAGTTTGGAAACTAAAGTTCATTTTCATTCCATTCAACATAATGAAGGGCAATTGAGTTCCATAAATAGAGCATAAGTCTTTAAGTGACAGAAGGTTGATATTAATGATAATCATTTGTGTCTTATTTTATCTGGCAGCAGGGATCAAACGGAGGAAGAGAGAAGTGAGGACTTTTCAGCTTCAGAGGCAAGCTTTTGAAATATTTGTTTTGTCTTGAGCTCTCTTCCACTTCTTTTTCCGTGCCTCAATAGCTGATTGTCTTGATATTTTCCCAACTGTACTTTCCTCAGGGAACCCATCATATAAGAATTAACTACTTATGAAAATGTGCCAAACCCTAAACTTACAAAATAACAATTTTAATGTTTGTAATAATAACAATAAGAAATATTGATTGAGTAGCTTCTATGCATCAGACACTCTTCTAAAGTGTCACAGCTATTTTCTCTTTTATTTCTCACTGTAATATATGAGGTAAGTAGTTTTATTGCACCATGTTATGGATAAAGCAACTAAAGCCTTCCTAGAAAATGACTTACGGAAAGGAAAATAATAAGTTCACATAAAATTGTAAATGGCTGATAACTTCCAACAATATCTGCAATGAAGAACACAGTTGCTACTGCAGAACTTTCCCTAATTAACGAATTTTTATTCAAAAAAATAAATAAATTAGAGAAAATTTATTCAGTGGTCAGAGAAAACGAATTTGAAAAAATCAGCATCCATTTATGAGAAAAAGTCTGAGCAACAAAGAATACAAGGGAACCTCCTCAATGTGATAAAAAACACTTACCAAAAACCTACAGCTAACATCATGCTTAATGGTGAGTAATGTATTAGTCAGATTTCTTCTGGAAAAATAGAATCAATAGGATAGATAGATATACAGATTGATTTATTATAACCAATAGAAATGGGCTCATGCTCTTATGGAAGCTGACAAGTCTCAAGATCTGTAAGATGTCGATGACCTGGAGATCTGGGATTGTCAATGGGTTAGTTTCAGTCTGAGTCCAAAGGTCTGGAAACCAGGAAAGCCAATTCTGTAGTATGTGTCCAAAGGCAAACAGACCCAAGACCCAAGAAGAGCTGATATTTTAGTCCGAGTAAAAAGACAAGGAAAATCCAATAGCCTAGTTTGAAAGCCATCAGGCAGGAAAAATTCTCTCTTGCTTGGGATACGGTCAGTGTTTTTGTTTTATTCAGGCCTTCAACTGATTGGATGAGGCCCACCCACATTGGGAAGGGTAATCTGCTTTACTCAGTCTACTGATTTAAACGTTAATCTCATCCAAAAACACCCTCTCAGAAACACTTAATATAATATTTGACCAAATATTTAGGCACCTTGTGGCCTATTCAAATTGACACTCACAATTAATCATTACAGGGAGAAACTGGACACTTTCTCCCTAAGATCAGGACCAAGGCAATGATGTCCCCTCTCAACACTCCTATTCAACAGCATACTAGAAGTCCTATCTAGTTTAATAGGACAGGCAAGGAAAAAAAACACATATAAATTGGAAAGGAGGAAATAATATTGTGTTTATTCACAGATGACATGATCATCTGTGTAGGAAATCTTAAAGAATTGATTTAAAAAAAGACTCCAAAAATTAATACGCAAGTGTAGTAAGGCTGCAGAATAAAAGGTTAATATACAAAAGTCAATAGTTTTCCTACATGCCACCAATGAACAGTTAGAATTTAAAATTTATAAAAATACCTTTATGATAGCACACACAAACAAACACAAAGAAACAAATACATGGGTATATATCTAACAAAATGCATATAGCATCTACATGCAAAAAAATTTTGATGAAGGAAATCAAAGGAGATCTAAATAAATGGTGAGATAGTACATGTTCATGAATGGAATAAAGTCGACATTGTTAAGATGTCAAATTTTTCCAACTTGATCTATAGACACAACACTGTCTCCAACAACATCCCAGCAAGCTATTTTGTAGCTATCAATAACTGGCTCTAAGGTTTATGTAGAAAGGTCAAATACTGAGAACAGCTAATATATCACTAAAGAAGAGCAAAGTTAGATGACTTACACTATCCAATTTCAAGATTTACTAAAAAGCTACAGTAATAAAGACTGCATGGTGTTTACAAAAGAAGATACTTGCATCAATGTGAAAGAATAGAGAACCCCAAAGTAGACCCATACAAAAATAATCAAGTGATATTTGACAAAGAAGAAAAAGCGTTTATTTTCAATAAACGGTCCTGAAACAATTGGAAATCTGTATTTTAAACAATGAACCTAGACACAGACCTTACAACTTTCACAAAGATTACATCAAAATGGAACATATACCTAAATGTAAAATGCAAAATTATGAAACTTCTAGAAGAAAACATAGGAGAAAATCTATGTGACCTTGGGTTTGGTGATGGTATTTTAGATGCCAAACAACAAGCACAAGCCATGAGAGAAAAAATTGATAAGTTAGAGTTTATTAAAATTAAAAATCTTTAAGGGGCCAGACCGGTGGCACAGAGGTTAAGTTCATGCGGTCAGCTTCAGTGGCCAGGGTTTTGCAGATTCGGATTCCGGGCGTGGACCCACACACCACTCATCAAGCCATGCTGAGGCAGTGTCTCACATACTAAAAATAGAGGAAGATGAGCTCAGATGTTATCTTAGAACCAATCTTCCTCACCAAAATGAAAAATTACAAATCTGTGTTCTGTGAAAAACACAAGAATCAAAAGACAAGCCACAGGTTCTAAGACGAGACTCACAAAGCTTGTGTTTGATGAAGGACTTACATGCAAAATATACAAGGAACCTTAAAGGAACACAAGAAACAAGCAACCCAATTTTTAAAAATGGGCAAAAGGTCTGAACAGACACGTCATCAAAGATATAAGATAGCAAATACACACATCAAAGATGCTCAATGTCAGTTGTTGTTATGGAATTGCAAATTAAAACAATAACCATATGCCAGTACACACATACCAGAATGACTAAAATCCAAAACTGATGGTACCTAACGTTGGCGAGGATGTGGAGCTCTCATTCTTGACTGGTGGAAATGGAAAATGTGCAGCCACTTTGGTAGCCAGTTTGGCAGTTTCTTACAAAGCTAAACATAGTCTTTCCATATAATCCAGCAATCAGCTTCCTAGGTATTTGTCTAACTGATTTGAAAATATATCCACTCAAAAAACCTGCACAGGAATGTTTATAGCATCTTTATTCATAATCACCAAAATTTGGAAGCAATCAAGATTTCCTTTTATAGTGAATGAATAAACAAACTATGGCATATACATACAATAGAATATTTATTACTTTGCGTTAAGAAGAAATGAGCTTTCAAGCCACAAAAAGATGTGGATAAATCTTAAATGTATATTGCTAAGTAAAAGAAGCCAGTTTGAAAAAGCTATATACTGTATGATTCCAGTTATATGACATTTGGAAAGGCAAACAATAGAAACAGTGAACAAATCAGTGGTTTCCAGGATGCTACGGAGAATATGACAATAGAATCTAACTACAGTCATGAGTTGCATAAGGACATTTCGGTCAATGATGGACCATATGTACCACAGGGTTCCCATAAGATTAGTACCATATAGCCTAGGTGTGTAGTAGGCTATACTATCTAGCTTACCAGGTTTGTGTAAGTACACTCTATCACGTTGACACAGTGACAAAATCGTCTAACGATGTGTTTCTCAAAATGTGTTCCTGTCGTTAAGTGATGCACGGCTGTGTATTAAAAAATGTAAGAAACAACCTCATTGAAGGAGGTGGGGGAAAATGGTGCTGACCTCAGTAACCTCGGACACGAGTAGAATTTATAAGACTAAAGGCAAAAGGAACTATACATAAGCCCTGTACTGTAGTTGATAAAGTATTTTATCCATGGGTACATGGGTGACAATTCCAGAAGTCACTATACGTGTACTGGAATTGAACATTTCAGTAAATGAATGGATAGTGGTGGGAACCAGGGCACTCACTGTTGGAATGAAGGACACAGATAAGCCAAGGAGTGGTCCAGTTTGCCTGTCCCTGGCCCCCTCCCAAGAAGGGGGACAGCTACTATGGGCTGTTTCTAAAACTTATAGGATTTTTTTCAATTTTTAATTTCTCCATTCATAAACCCTATAAACAGTCTGCTTTCCTTTATTACTATTGTTAATATTTGGTAAAATAATAATATATAGTAATCTTAATACTAGCAGCCACCATTGTCTAAGTACTTTATAAATATTATCTCATTTTTTCTTTTTAACAGCGCTGTAAAGAAGGCAGTACTCTAATTCTAAAGATGACAATTCTGAGGCTTACCAATAATGAGGAATTTGACTGTGGTCTCACAACTTATTTAGTGATTCATTAAGTTGACAGCTATTTTGAGAAACTATTGTGTATCAGTCCTTGTGTGATTGTCAGGTGTATGATGATGAGCAAACTTGCAGAGACCATGTTTCCAGAGAACCTGCAGTCTGTGGGGAAGAAACACGCTATGCCAGGAAACATACCAACATGTAATTAAAGTGACAGTTTATAAAGGAAATTGACCAAGTGGGGTTCTTTATTAGTTAAGTGGAGTTAGAGGGCCTTTCTGAGGATGTCACAGGTAAATGGAAGTACAAAGGATGTGGAAATCCCAGAGATGACAAGAGTGGAGGGAGCTATGTAAATATTTCCCAGCAGAAGGAACAGACTATGCAAAGCCTCCAAAGCAGAAATGTGACGTATTCTAGAAACTGATAGGAATTAGTAAATGGGAGATCCAGGGACTGTTAAACTCCACGGTCCTCCCTTTCACCCAAACCAGCACACTGTAGAGTCTTTCTTTTCAATATCTTGTCTTAAATATAAAGGATGTTTATGTAGAAAATCAACAAAAGTCAGAAATGTATTAGAAGACAGCAAAAATAATCAGTAATTTCATCGTACACGGAAAAAAAATATTTTAGCCTCCATTCTCCTGAATAGTGACTTCATAAGAACAGATCTGCTTTCAGGTAACATCCTTCCACTTAGTTGTTTAAAACACTTATGAACATCATTTTAATACTATGGTGTATGCAAAAAAAACAGTAGAAGATAGTTGCCTCTCAATTTCAGTGTCCCAATTTGCAATTATCTACAGCCTCACAGATTTCGATCCCATGATAAGCTAGTGAAACTGGCAGAGAAAGAAGCCAAAAGGAGAAGCTTAAAACAGGCCACACGGATCCTCTGCCAAAGCCTGCAGACCCTTCACCAACTTTACAACAAGCTCCCCACACACCCCAGCTATGAGTCACCTGACTTCTCACAAAAGGCTGATGGAGGAACTGAGTAAATTACTATGATGATTACTCATGCATAGTAACCCGTTTAACTCTGTACCTATGATCATGAGACTTTGGTCTGCCTTAATGGGAACAATACGTGCACGGATCATATAGTCTATGTGAAGTCCAAGAACGATTCCTTCCATCTGATTTTAGCATAAGAACTCAGCATATATAAAATTATTAGGTAGACAGACTCAAGGAGGGTGAGGTTTGAATATGTGATCAAAAAGCCCTGGTCTAATCTTAATGTTTTTAGCTTGCAAGCCATCAATATATTCTACCTGATGGAGAGGAAAGAGAGAGACCTAGAGGTTACATTGAGAGAGCTGTGGTGAGAAAAAGAGACACTTCTTTGCCCCTTCTAGCCTCTGCAAAAAAGCTTGAAGGCTGGTTCGCATCACCCTATCAATCAGAAGTAGAACATTAATCATTAACTTTGACTGTAATTTCTCTGTGACTCAAGTTAGCCTTCTAAATAAACCACGTCCCCAAAGTCCTGACTGGAGGGTCTTTATAAGTCTTCCTCCCCTCCTTGTTCTTTATTGCATTTATTCCAAGAAGCAGGTTGAAAAGCGTGGTCACTAAATACTGATTTGCCCATTCAGTAGTTCTTAGAGCTGTCCTAGCCTTTGAGATGCTGTCCCCTCCCAGCTTGAGAGTGAGGCCCTCGGGAAGAGGCAGGGAGCGAGATTGCCTTATTAGACAGAAACTGACAGTCGTAGAATGAAGGGCATGGGGGACCCCTCAGAAACTCATGTGGACCATTGTGGGAGGATTAGCAAAGGAGAACACACTTCAGGAGGCCTGTGGGCATATCTCCACAAAGAATAAGAAACAGGAGGGAGTGGGAGGTGGGTGGAAGGAGTCCATACTTTCAGTTACATGTTTTATTAGTTCTGATTTGGCATTAAGAGTCTTTTCTCAATATTGTCCTCTCAACTCTTTAATATTTATACCATTCAGGGCATCATATACTCTACGATTCGTTGGCATGGGCTGTGTTCAATCTGGAGTAATCTGTATGCATTTATATCGCGAGCTGCTCCCTAATTGGTTTTCATCCAAGTAGTCCCACAGAGAATAAGGTTACGTGCTGAAAAGGGCCGAGGTGAGAGAGTGGTAAAAGGGGGCTGCGAACTCTTGTCCTGGCCTTATTAGGAATGCTGCGAGCATCTGCAGTAAAGAGGAAAAACAGTCCACATTTTGGAGGTTCTCCTAAGTCCTGAATAAGCATACAGTGTGCCCCAGAGTATGCCCAACAAGCTGTAGAGACAAGACAATTTTGAGGTAATTCCATCGATTTCTGCATCATGCAATAGCTGGTATAACATAGATTGAATATTAGGCTAAAAGGGAACATATGAAGAGAATTATTGGAAAAATAATTAAAATTGAGAAAAACCAAGCATTTGTTTTACCTCCATATACCCGGAATTTTGGAAGGAATAAGCTCCAAGCATGCATTTTTCATCTGTGTTTAAAAACAAGAGCAACCAAAATCAACTATATTTCTGATTGCTTCTTTTTATTATTGTTTTTATTTCCCATAGGTCCTTTGGATATTTTTATTCATCTTTAGCAACACATCTATGGTGGCAGTAATATGTAATACATGTGTATTTTTCTGAGTATAGTCTGTCCCGTTGGAAAAGGGAAGGAAGCTTTTGCAGGTCCATGAATATATTTTACCACTATGATTTAAAGGTGAAAATACTGAGACACTATTTTAAAGTTTTAAAACACGTGCCGAAAGTTTACCTCTTCAAAAGAAATATTACATTTCAATTTACATAAATATTGCAATTGTCTTTACTTGCTAAAAATAATGTCCATTTTTCATTTGCCATTGTTAGCTGGGCCGGTGCCTCAATTAGGGTAATTTGTTTCCAGTGCACTACGGTATAGCTAGCAGATTGCATAAGGAAACTGGTTGTTCTATATTTTCTGCTATAAAATGAGAATACCATGCTCGGTCATACTGCTTGTTTTAAAAGTAATTATCATTTTCCAAGTCCAATTCACTCTCAGAAAAGGAATCTGGAATTAGTCTTTCTAAATCAGAAAAAGAGACAGTGGTGTAATTGTTCTTTCTCCTGGGAAATACGCTTTTCCTTAACTACACACAGCAACACAAAAACTTCTATAAATAATTACAGTAACAGCGTGTTATGCCAAGTAAATAAAAAACACACTGTATATTTGGAATTAAACAGAGTGTTAAAACAACACTTTTTAAAACTCTGCTTCAGAACACGAAATGAAAGCACCCAGAGAACTTACAGGAATAAAAAATGGTGTAATCTTGTATGAAATCTCACTTTGAATTATCTTGTTCTGCTGCTTATATGTCAAGTGACTTATTTTATGATGGTTTAAATCGAAGAGACATATTAAAAAAGAAAGAATATTTTTCTATGAAGAATCTTATAGGCTCAAAGGCCGTTTAACTTAGCTCAGTCATCTAGTTTATTTTGCATTAGAGGAACTTCTCATTTAATTTACCAGTCCATAATAGGTAACTTTTTCAATATGGAGCTAAAGGTCACTATTATATGTAAGGAAAATTAAGCCAATGTTCTTGGTTGCCTTACAGTTCTCTTAGTTCAACTACTCCAATAAATGAACATGTACAACAAGCCGAAGGGCTTTTTATTACAAATTTAATTCATTTCTCTAGACAACTGTGAAATTTGCCATTGACATTAGTCATTACCCCAAGGCGAACTAAAAGATGATCTCAGTTAATAAATGATCCTTAACAAGGAACGCTCCTATCTCCTGTGATATTGGTACAGGCACATTTTATTAATGCAGGACTTGCTTCCTGCCAGAACACCAGCGTTCACGACTATTTGGTGTGCTTGTTTCCTCTTCCTGCTCCTGATATTAATAATTATGCAACGGGATAATTAGCAACACAAAGAGACAGTACGATGAGCTTGAAGCTAGATTTTCAGCACGTTAGCCTTCTGGGAAATAAAGAACAGAAGCGGAGAGTCTAGCCAAATAACCAATGCAGGTTGATTTCACAGTGTGTAAAAGGCTAATTATCTGTGAAAAGTCTGACCTCAAGTAACAAAATTACAGAAATGTGCAGGCATTTTATTTTAAATAAAACTCAGAGCCCCTGCTTCATATTCTAAAGAAATCTGATTAGCAAACGTGCAAAAGGAAAGATTTGAAACTTAAACAGAAAGCTCTGAAGGAAATGATGGTATCTGGAAAGAAACGTTAATGATCAACCTAGACACCTGAGAAGGTAGGGTAAAAAATAAACCCCTGCTTCCTTTCCCTACCCCCAACACACAGCCTTAACAATGAAACACACACACACACACACACATACACTCAGTATGTGACAGAAGTAGGTTAAGTGTATTTTGTTTACTGGAGACAGCCTACAATAAAAAACAGAAAATATTACTACTTCTTTACAGATACCATATGTAATTCATTCTGATATAGGAATATTTATCCACTAGCAGTAATAACAAACCACAATTTTTGTCATGAAAAAAATAAATTGTATTTGCAAAAAGCAAACACATTACAGAGTGTGTAAAAATGCAATATTCCCATTTTCTAGTCAGAGTTCCAATTTATTGAAGTAACAGAGCAGAAAATGCACTGACAGCTGTTACATTTTATTGCGAATTAGTATATACGTTTTATATCCAGTGAGCAAATGCATGATACATTGTATTCCAGTAATTGCCACTGGCTTTCCAAATGGAAACCGAATGATCTTAGTGCAATTACACTCGGGAGAGTACATAGAACAGCCTCCAGTTCTATGTTATAGCACTTTAACAACACTAATATTAAGTATATTTTCTTTTTTTAAAAGGAAAAATAAAAGATTAAAAAGGTCAAGCTGGATTTTAAATAAATCAAAAAATAGTGCTCAAATAGTGTATGTGGTCCCTCGTTAATCCTGGACGGCTATTTTATATTTGTTACACTTGTTAAAATATTGCAATTTGGAATGTTCAGGGAGGTTAAACAAAGTTTCTCTCTCCCCTCTTCTCCCACCTTTGTTTACTATATCAATGTTCCACTTTCCTTGATGTCTTTTCTCTATCCTCCCTCTTAGCGAAAGAATGTGAGGATTTAAAGTGATAGGAACAGGGGGCAGGTGTTGGAAGCCTTTAGAAAATGAGCTGTATGCTGAATTTTCACTTTACCCCAACAGCCCAATCATCTTTGATTCCCTTCCTCACGCTGCCCGGCTACTCCTCCTAGCATATGTGTGCATTAGCTACCGTCCTAAGGAGAGAGCCATTTGTTTTCATAAGGGTTAACTCTGATTTCATAGATCATCTTGCTAATGCTAAGGACTACGGGTTAACAGGCACTCACACGCCAACATTCTAATTGTCTTCACAGTCAGTTCTAATTTATTAGAAGCAAATTTCTAGCATACCTTAAGGTGTCTATTTTTGCAAACCTTGATAATACACTACCCCCTTTCTCTTGGCAGCCCGTCCGCTGACAGCTTCTCTACTATGGGACTCTGTGGTGAAGCCTTCAATAAAGCCGGCTGTCTCCTCCCCTCTAGTGGTTACCAGCCTGCCTTGCAACAGGGAGGGAAGCAGAAGCCTACAGAGGATCCACAGAGGGACATTTGTGCAATTCTTTTGGCTTAGAGAGAAAAGGGAAACAATATAAACCAAGCAGTCTACCACTTCAGAAAATAAAGTTTATCGGGCATTTAAAACAATATGCTAGTGGCGGCTACAGCTTAATCAACACCAACCTGCTGACACAGAATTGCAATTTGAGCTAGTTATTAATGATTGAATTAACAGCATGTCACAACTTGTATCTCAATGAAAAAAAAAGAGGCTAATGCCAGAATTGTAAAGAACTTGCAATGAAACTTTTGTTTTCCAGGTGGAAACAAAATCTCATGTAATTAGAACAATAGCGAGCCACGGCCACTCCACTTGTACCTTGGAGAGCTGTCCCAAAGCAGCTCAGGATTCCCTCCCATGGCACTCAACACTTGCTCAGTGCAGCGGCCCCTCCATAGAAATGCCATAAAAAACAACAACATGAACAATAGCAGCAACATCCACAAAATTAACATGTCTCATCTAGATGTCAGAAACAGTTGTGTAACAAAGAAACCACATGGTAACACCCTTTGCCTTATCATTGCTACCTTAAAAACATGAAGCCTCAGTTTACAAAAATCCCTTACAACTATTTCTAACCCCAAGCTTGTTCAGAAACCTATTTGAAAGAAAATGTGTTGAGCCTAGTACTGAAATTCAAAGCATGTGCCTTTCTTGTTTTCCTATAAAAATGTATTAATGCTATGAATTTATGAGTTTTAAAGTCTCAAGATGTAAGCTTAGGAATTCGCCTACATTCAATGCAACACTAAAGTAGACTTGCTATTCTAGAAAAAATTTTGCTTTTTTTAATCAGAAAAGCAATATTAAGGCTTAATTCTGGTATTAATTAATTAATTAATATGCCTAAAAGTATTAAATTGTCTTCATGTTTCATGAGGAATGACTAATGTGGACCATGCCCTAGCTATAATTATTTGGATTTAAGATTCCCACACAACTCATCCGGTTCTTTGGTAAAGGGAAGATATAAATGTATGTGTGATTTCTGTGCTCTGAACAGCTTAGTCCCTCTCCTTTTTAGCGGTTGATATTGTGGAGAATTAGTTTAAATTAATACTTAATGAAATGAAGAGCAACTCAGTTCTCCCTATTGGGGAGACTTTAAGTATTGATTAAAATGGATAGAATGATTTCCTTTAAAGGACATTTAAATACTTTTTTTAACTTTTAAAACTTGATATTGGTATTATCAATGTTAAATTGATAACCAAGTATTTTTTCAATAGTATAACAAACAATATGCAAATATAGTCTACAAATAAGACAGAAGTCTTCCTCTGTAGGCTAGTCAGAGTCCTAGTCTGAACTCTTTCCAGGTGTCTGTAGGCAGCTAAGTAGGGAACCTCAGCACGCTCATCTCCTGCTTCACTGAAGAGGGATCCTGCAGGGGCTGATCTGATCTCATCAGAGACAGAAACAAGGCAGCTCCTTGGGGATCGCATTAGATCTGAGTGAAAGTTTGGAGTTGAAGCTTGGGGGAAATCAAATAAATCAGTTATGGAAAGATGTACATGATCTGTCACAATAGACATTTCTTTTTTTTTAAGTAAAATCAATGAAAAATCTGAGTGATGATAATTTCCTTTCAAACACATGTAGTGCAATGAGCAGTCTACTTAGAACAATCATTTTGTCTAACCTTATTTGGTTTTGGTGTGTTTTTATTTCCCCCACCCAACGGCTCATACAGTCTTGAAGCACAGATGAGGAGACAGCCACTCAGGAAATGAGGTGATCAAAGAGTGACAGAAGGCAGATCACATCCCAGGTTTCTGTTGCTCTTTCCTGATATGAGAGAAAATTTTGAGTCTCCACAAGGTATTATGTGATGGTTATCTGAGTGGATTTCTAATGTCAGGATTTCTCCAATACCCAATATGCATACATTCTAGCTAATATTCGTTGGTGTATGAACAGAAAATCTAAACTGATTTTAATATTTTCTTTAGTAGAACAATTAGGAAGATATTTCTGAAACAAGTAAACTAAATTTCAAAGAAAAAAAAATAATTTGCATTACGTATAGATTTGGATAAAATACATTCTCTTTCCATTATCATTTATCAACAGGAGTTCAGTATAAATGCCACTTCATTAGGTTAATTTTTTATTATTTAAAGATTGGCCCTGAGCTAACATCTGTCGCCAATCTTCTTTTTTTTTTTCTTCTCCCAAAAGCCCCCCAGTACATAGTTGTATATTCTAGCCGTAGGTTCTTCTAGCTGTGCTATGTGGGACTACGCCTCAGCATGGCCTGACGAGTGGTGCCATGACCACGCCTGGGATCTGAACCCACAAAAACCTGGGCCACTGAAGTGGAGCAAACTTAACCACTCGGCCATAGGGCCAGCCCCACTAGGTTAATTTCTAAGGGTAAAATGTTTTAAATCAACTAATTCTTCCTCACTTCTCCATGTGTGCAATAAAATTATATTATTGCAAAATTTTTTTATCATCCTTTGTGGAATATAAGAAAGAAATGTTCCAGGTATCAGAAAAGTACATATTCGTGAAAATTAATAAATTAACTCAGTTACCTCTCATCATACCTTGATTCAAAGTTGTCCAATCCAACATCACAGGGAAAGTGGCCATTGCTTAATTCTTTTTGGCAGCAGATTGAACCTTTCTCAGAAGTAAGTAGGAGAGCCTCAACTCCAGATCAGGAGTTTATCAGAAAACATGATTAAATGTGATACACACTTTGGGGACCCACTTTTGTCTCAAATTTATTTGTTCAACTAATATTTATTGTCAGGTGATGGTACTTGTAACTGGAGACGTATTGGTGAGTAAAAACAAAGTCATTGTTCATGAGGATGTTACCATTTAGAGGGGAGAACAGTTATAAATCAAATAATCATACAAATACAAGTAGATGTGCTTTTAAAAGTGTCATACTGGTGGGGCCAGCCTGGTAGCATAGCGGTTAAGTTTGCACACTCTGCTCCAGTGGCCTGGGCTTTGCAGGTTTGGATCCCAGACATGGACCTAGCACTGCTCACCAGGCCATGCTGTGGCGGCATCCCACATAAAACAGAGGAAGATTGGCACAGATGTTAGTTCAGGGCCAATCTTCCTCACAAAGAAAAAAAAATGTCATGCTGGGGGACATAGAGTAGTGCTATGATGTATTATGAAGGTGGATGTGCGTTAAACCTGGTTTCAAAGATTAGGTAAGGATAATATTATGAAGTAATCAGATCCTCAAGATGAGTAGGAATTACTTAGGGGGAGAGGTGTGTGTGTGTGTGTGATGTGTGTGTGTGGGGGGGGTGTAGAGTGTGTGTGTCGGGGTGTGGGGTGTGTGGTGTGTGTGGGGGGAGTGTGGGGCGTGTGTGGGGGGGTGTGTGTGGTGTGTGTATAGGGAGTGTGGTGGGTGTGGGGGGGTGTGGTAGGTGTGGTGTGTGTGAGTGGTGTGTGTGTAGGGGGAATGCGTGGGGGTGTGTGGGGGGGGTGTGTGTGGTGTTTGTGTGTGTGTGACAAGGCAGGTACAGGCAGAGCATTTGGGCAGCGGGCTCTGTGGGACAGCACAGATCAAGAGAGATGCTGCAGTGGGACAGCCTCTGAGGAACTGAAGGAGGCAGGTGGGTCCAAGGCACAAAGGAGAGGAGGCCACCAGAGGGGACACAGCCCAGTGAGACATGGGACCTGGCTGGGGATGTCCTTGGAGGCCTTTCCTTCTCAATATCCTGCTCTTCATTCACAGAGAGGTGGAACACCCTGAGGGTCCTTTAAAGTGGGGAGATCTCGCCACTCTTCTGTGCTGGGAAGAACAGCGGAAAGGAGCCAGGCAGGTGCAGGGAGGCCAACTGATGGCCAAAGTTAATCACAAATCCTCCACAGGATTGCTGAGCACTGATTAGCGCTTGCAGAGCACATTCTACTGTTTTTGTGAACTGGTTTCTGTTGATTTTTTAAGGCAATTTGGAATTTACAGCAAACTTTTGCATGTGTTTGATCTTCATAACAACCCTGAGAGGCGGTCAAGATGGACCTGATTATTCTCTACAAAACAGACAAATCAATGGAGTCACTGAGATTGGGACCCACAACATCAAGCTCTTACTAACTCTCCACCATGTAACAACTTCCATAAAGTTGACATTTAATTAGTATACATTGCAAAAAAATAAAAAGAAAGATGCACCAAAAGGAGATAGGTTTCTTATAAAACAGATTTTTCTCTATATTTTGATAGATTTAATGGTTTATCATCTCCAAATTCTGAAGCTTGGCCTGGTAAAGGGATTAATGAGAGAATGTTTATTAAAGATTTTTCAAATCTTCATTGGAAAGTCTACATGAGTACAAAGCTTCTATTTGTTTTCATCATCACAGTGTGGTTTCAGGAGCGCCTAAGCTTGACTTGAGTGCTTTCACTTCAAAAGGTTGGATACATATCATTTTTCTGATGCAAAAAGAAAAAAAAAGATTCTCTAATACCTAGAACCTGGTTTAGATTAAATAGCGACAAAGGGAATATAAAATGTTCATCTTCACATACACATTTTAAAATTAATTGTCATCTAATTTTGTATAAATAATCCACCATGTGATTCAAAATATGTTTACCACATTTTAGTGAAGTGCACTTATAGGATGAAAATACTCGAAGAGTGGAATATTGCAAAACTCAGAGACGTAGTTAAAGTTACATAAATATTGTTGGCTGAGACCGTTGTGCTTCCAACACAGAAGTAGTTTTACTCTTATTGACTCACTTGGAAGTAAGATCGTAGAACTCCCAAAGTGCAGTATCTGGATCAGAGGAAGATTTAAAGATGAGTAAGACTCAACTTATAATGAAAGGGTTTTTGAGGTATCTTATGTCATATTTAAAAGCAGAAGATTTATCCATTAGAAATATATTTTAAACAATAGCATTGTCAAAAATTATTGATATAAAGCTGAGAACATATGAAATTATGTCTTTATAGAGTTCTTAGAACAGGCATAAAATCTTTTCCTAAACATGGAGCATATTTCTTATACTAATTTTATATATAATTACAAATAAGTTTTTACTTTGCAAATCTTTGGTAATTTTTGAAGTATCATGATTAGCAAAAACTCACAAATCTGTAGTGATTTCTTTTTTCCCCCCAAATTATCAAAAGGCCAGAACTGTGCATGTTTTCCCTCACAGTGTTATTAAAGTCAGTGAATGTTAAGTGTTATCATAAATGGAGATGGGTGAGAGCAGGGTGGTTGACAGTGATCAATCCCAGTGGTCGGATCTGGGTTTTAGGTTTTCAATCTTGAAGAACACTTTATATTCCAGGCTCTCTTTTCTCATTGATTTACACTATTATCACTATCAACTTCCCACCAAGTAATGTTCCAAAATATTAGCAAAATAACCATACTGAAGCATGTGAAATTTCATAGAAACTTAACATATCATTGTCATCTTTGCAAACATAGACAAAAATCCTATATTGATGCTCTTTTACAAACCACAGCAATGTCACATCGTATTACTTTTACCAAAGTAATAAAGAGAAAAATTAGCTCTGCTCTGTCATTCATTTATCATTCATTCCTTCAGGACTTAACTTATTCATTCATTTAGTTAGTCAATGACTATCAATAGATGTTCAAAATGTAGCAGGCACTATAGGATCACTGGGTGCTACAAGGATGAATATGACTTAATGTTTATCCCCCAGGAATTCGCATCCTAGTGCATTGGTAAACAAATAGTTACAGTGCAACACGGGGTTTTAATAGAGCTACAAAGCATCATAGGAGGTTTCGGAAGAAACTTTCTAACTGTGGGCTGGGAAGACTGATGATCTTGAAAGATGGGCAGACATTCTCTATTAAGAAAATAAAAGGGTGGCTGAGTCAGCTAAGGTATATGGAAGAGCATAAATAAAAACACAAAATTACAAAGAACATGGCCTCTTTAGAAAGAAAAGCTGTTTTATTAAGCTAGTGCATGGGGGTGCGGGGTGGCGGGGGTATAACCTGATGGTTTTGAGAAACTGTAGCCAGCCACAAAATTATTTTGTCCCAGGGCAAGATTTTCCAGCTCTATTCTTTTCTTCTCTTTTTGTCATCTATAACTCCTTCTAAATCAAGCTTATCAAGATTTCACCAGTTTACTTTGCCTCTAAGACCCTGGAAAAGTGGAGACCTCACACCAAGGTCTTAGAAGCTCACAAACAGCCAACATGAATGAAGTTAAACAAAACATTTCAGAAAGAAAACACTAGGCAAGAAGTGAATGAGAATGGCAAGTGAATGCAGTGGAATTATGTCCATGGGCATTAAGAGATTATCCAACATTTAAAAAAAATGTATACTTGGAAACCATCTCAAACATACAGTAATACTGCAAGTACAGTACAAAGAACAATTTTCTCTGAATCTTTTGGAGACAACTTGCTGACATGATGCGTCATTACTACTGAATAGTTTAGTGTGTATTCACTACAAGTAAGAACATTCTCTTGCATAATTATAATGCAAATCAAAATCAGGAATCTAACATTGATGTGGTATTAGCAATTAGTTGGTAGACTCCATTCAGCTTTTACCTATGGTCCCCCAAATCTTTTTCACAAAAGGACCAAGTCCATAAACACTTGTGTGGTCATACTCACTTAACAATGGGGATACCAGC
The DNA here is from genome assembly GCF_041296235.1 of Equus asinus. NCBI lineage: Eukaryota > Metazoa > Chordata > Mammalia > Perissodactyla > Equidae > Equus > Equus asinus. The sequence goes on from NC_091795.1 coordinate 10,828,937, forward strand.
TGAGGATGTGTTATAATATGATTTCATTGTTGTGGGAACATCATAGAGTGTACTGAAGGGGAACAAAATTTGCCACCTCAAAATATGTCTCTTTAAGGTTAGGATTATTTTAGGCTGATTATTTTTAAGAAACAAAAAGCTGAGAATATTTTTCTCACTACTTCCCCTTAATGATTTTCTTGTTACCCACCTACAAGAGTTCAGACAGAAAAACCTGTCTCAGGAAGTGAGCCATCACCTTAGCATAACATGAATTAGGTGGTGGACAGGGAGGAACCTAGAAAAGCCTGTTTGTTGGGGCCCCTGTCTGTGTTCTTCTGTTTCTGTGTGACCAATAAAACACTTGTTTTCAAACATTTGCTCCTTTTCACCTACTTGTGAATTGCTTTCCTTCACTGAGGAAGTCTCTTGACTCTCGCCATCCCAAAATTTTCTTTTGTCTTTAGCTGAGAATAGGATTTAAGGAGAGGGTTTCAGCTGTTTTGGTGAGTTATTCAGTTTTCCTGGGTTTCTCTCATGTATACCTGTTATTCAACTTTTGTTTGTTTTCTCCTGTTAATTTGTCTCATATCCATTTAATTCTTAGACCAGCCAGAAGAATCTATAAGGGTTGAGGAAAATTTCTTCCTTCTCTACAGTACTTACACAAACCTGGACAGGATAGCCTACTACACACCTAGGCTGTATGGTACTAATCTTAAGGAGCCCCTGTTCTATATTCGGTCCATTGTTGACTTCAATGTCATTATTTGGCACATGACTATAGTCAGTTATTATGCTCTTCAGGTTCCTTCAGTATGGAACAGTTCCTCACCATTTCTTTGATTTTCATAAGCCTGACACATTCACATATTATGTGGCTGTGGCTGGTTATTTTGAGGAATGTCCTCGGTTTGGATATGTCTAATGTTTTTTCATATTTAGACCCAGGTTGTACAACTTTGGCAGAAGGGGTGTAGTGTTGTTTCATTGCACCCCATCAGGTGGCACGCAATGTCAGTTTGTCCCATTATTACTAAAGTTATCTTTGATCACTTGGTTAAGACAGTATCTCCAAGACTCTTTCAATGTAACTCACCCTTTTTCCCTATGTGTAATTTAATAAATGTTCCGTGGGAAGGTATTGTAATATGCTCCTCATCAAAATGTCTATTTATGTATTTATTTGTTTGTTTATATCCATAGACATATTAATTCCTCATTTAATCAAATGGTTATAACCTTTGATGATCGTCACTTCTTTTGATAATCAACCTGTACCATATCTGGCCCATGAGAGACATTTCTGCATTTTTTTTACAAGTCTTAATCATTTTTTGAGCACTTTCTTGATTAAAAGTGCTAAGATGTTTCAAGTTCATTTTGTACTTTTTCTGCCTCATCACTTGATTCAGTCATTTCTCCAATAAGCCTAGACCTGGAACAAGATATTTAGAAATCAAGATCTAGGAGCTAGGAAGCACATTGGTCTTAAGGTTATACTTCTTCCAGGTTCTGTCACTGGACAGAAAATAAAAGTATGTATGTATACACACACACATACAGACACATGCACACACGTGTACACACACTTGCTCATATCCATATCTATATATCTATATATATATTCATATCAAAAATAATCATTTAACAAAGATATTTCCATTCCAATTCAACATCCCAAGATTCATCATAGTTTTCACTCCTTATGTGCAACTCCCTTTTCAGACAGTAAGGAAATTGCTCCTATTGTCCTCAATATACTCATTTCATCTATCCTCTTGTATCTAACCTATCTATTGCCACCATCCTCATGTTTCTCCTTTCCCTGCTCTGACATTTCTGCCTGGTTTACTGCTGCCACCTCTTCCCTACTGTATGGTTGCTCTTCTTATGCTACTCAAGTTTCAACACCCTCTGTCATCATCAATATCTTTAAACAAGGTCAAAATTGTGTTTTGGCATGGTGAGTAGGGCAGTAAACTGGCTAAACTGAGGGGAGCAGAGATTGACACCTGCAGCCTCAGTAAAATGTTTAAGGCAAACATTCAGGCAAGAGATGATGAAGATAGTAAGGAGGATCAGATTCAAGATACAGATCTCTGCTAAGAAGTGATTGATAAAAATATTAAGGTTCATAATTTGAGGGACCATATGAATTTCTTGAATTTGGGAATACAGGATAGAGATAAGACTACCATTTATTTCATAGCATTTTGTTTTAGATGTGATAAGAAGATAATTCTAGATGTGTACATGTTGGGTATCACATGTTGACAAGAACATTTTTTCTATTGGAGTGGTCTGGGTGGAATCCTGGTTGTGTTGAGTTGAGGAACAAATGAGGTCTAGATGTCTTGTAGTGGCAAAGTAAAATAAAGAGTATTTGGTTTTGTTCTTTTAAGGTTTCTTCTTGTTAGTTTATTTGTTGATTTCATGACTTTAATTTCTTCTGTTGTCTCTTAGGTAAAGACAGCTACAGAATATTCTCCCTACATCCAACAAAATTTATTTCTCTTTTGTTCTCCCTCACTCTCCTCCATCTTAGCTTACTGTCTCTCTCTTAGGTGGGTGGCCAAGGACATAAGGAGCCAGTATTGAATGGGGAAGAACAGATATTAGGGAAAAAGATAGGATTATGAGGGCCATTCTATTTGTAGTTTTCCTTTTCCAATCCTGCATATTTCCAATTGTATTAGTTTCCTATTGCTGCTGTAACAAATGACCACAAACTTTTAAGGCTTAAAACACCATAAACATATTATCTTTTGGTTCTGGAGGTCAGAAGTCTTAAATGGGTCTGTTGACTAAAATCAAGATGTTGGCAGAGCTTCACCCCTTCTGGAGTCTCTAGGGGAGACTCCGTTTCCCTGTCTTTTCTGGTTTCTATTGGCTGCTCGCATCCCTCAGCTAGTGGCTCTTTCCCCCATATTCAAAGTGTATCCCTCCAACTTCTGCTCCCTTCATCACATATCTTTTTATGACTTTGACCTTAATGCCCTCCTCTTATAAGTATCCTGTGATTACCTTGGGTCCACTTGGATAATGCCGGGTAACCTCTTCTTTTCAAGATATTTATCTGAATCACACTTAAAAAGTTTCTTTAACTATGTATGGTCACATATTCACTAGTTTTGAGGATTAGGACATGACATCTTTGGGGAGGGCTATTATTCTGTCTATTAACTACACTCACCAAAGTGCTCAACACTTAGCACTGTAAAAAAGTGCACAACTACTTAGCAATGTGTTAAGTACTTCAAGTGAAATTTTTTGTTAAATCTTTAAAATAAGCTTGTGAGATAGATGCCATTATATGTCATTTTATGGATAAATACTTAAAGAATTTAAATAACTTATCCCAGGTCATACAACCTAGCAAATGCTAAAACTCAGAAATTCACCCAAGTATATGACTCAAAAACCTATATTTGTAAACAGTGACTACACAAACTAGACATGGTAGATGTTATTTTCATTTCTATATTATAGATATTGACACCAAGGATTTTTTTTTAAAAATCCAGTCATCCAAGAACAATAACAACACAAGGTAGGTAGTAGTAGCAGAAGAGTGGCAGGATATAACTTGTAGGATCTTACTCGTGGACAGTCATCCTGGTTATACTTTGTTCCACTTTCTCTCCAACAAGCCTCTGGCATTTGGGGTAGACTGTGGAATTATAACTCAGACAATGGAAAAGCCAAAGAAGGGTGATAATCACACATATGGTAAAGTGAAGGAAAATAAGATAATAGAAAAGAGAATGAAGAGGGGAAAGAAGAAAGGATAGAACTAATAAAAGAAGAGAGAAGAGATGATGCTCTTCTTGACTCTACAAATCATTTGTGATCTTAATATTTGTATAACTGGATTTGATGATTTGGAATAGAATGGGTGACTTTTGTGGACGGATTCCTCAGAGAGTCAATACTGTCAAAGATAACTATCAAAAATCTGTTTATTTCTTCGCACATATGAGATAGTAACAAATATAAGTGGAATGCTTCCTTAAGTTTTGCTTTTGTTCTCCAGAATCTGTATTTTCCTGAGTAGTTACAATGATAACTTAGGGGTTTCTAAAATTAAATTCATCAATTATTTCTCTCATCAGGACACATCAACACACTGATGAGATATACGTAAAATTAAGACAAAACATAGCGAAAACTAGAGATGGTTTCAGTGTCCTTTTTCCTTTGAAGACTGCAACACCTGCCTTTCTTGGAGAGGATGCCTCTTCCTCTCCTGCACATAGATTTCTTTAACACCACCATCTTCAGCACCAACTCCTGTGCTGTTTTTTGAATCCCTACCACATGGCAGGCAGCTTACTGAAGCCAATGCAAATTTCTTCCCTTCAAATGCTGTAAGTTCTTTGGTGACTTCAATCTGATAAAACATCATGCTATAATATGTTCATATGATTTCCTAAGACTTTGATTGGACATCTTCTGAGAAAAGTAACTACTTAGGCAAATGTGGAATGACTGGTAACCTTAAGACTAATGTCACCTAGGGCTTTAGCAAAATTTGTGCTATTCACAAACTTCAATTTATAAATTTTAGATAATGTGGATTAATGTAAAAAGCACTAACTTCTGACACCTTACCAATATCTGGCTGGTTAACCTTTGCTTGTTAACTCTTCTATTTGTTAGCTCTGGGACTGTAGACAGACAATATAATTTCTATGAGCTTTAGATTCTTCATAATGCTGGTTTTATAAAAATGTTAGATGGATTAAATTATATTGAAAAAAGCTTTTCTTCCCTCTCCATACTATTCTTTCCTTCTTCTTCCCAAAGCCCCCCAGTACATAGTTGTGTATTCTAGTTGCAGGTCCTTCTACTTTTGCTATGTGGGATGCCACCTCAGCATGGCCTGATGAGCAGTGCCATGTCCGCAATCAGGGTCCAAACTGGTGAAACCCTGGGACCCCCAAGAAGAGTGTGCAAACTTCACCACTATGCCATGGGGTCGGCCCCTCCACACTCTGCTATAAGAAAGCTGTGTACAAATACTTTGAAAGAAGATTTGGAAAAGTATAGCAGATTTGAGTCTGCTATTTAGCCAATACATAGCTGTGTATTCTTGAGGAAGTATGTAACCTCTTTTAGCTTTATTACTCTGTGTGTGTGTGTGTTTGCATGCGTGTGTGTATAAAAGGGATATAATACTACCTTATACCTAAGTTTTATGACGGTTTTACAGTAGAGACAAATGGTGACTGGTCAACATATTAGTTCCCTTTTACTTTCTTTCCATTTGTCTTCCTTGAAGGAGGCGATGGCAATGGAAAGTTCGCTTGTTTTGCAATATTGAGAAATTTTGCCACTGGGAATGTGGAGATAAACAAAGGAATACATTTTGAGTTCATCCACCATGCAGCATCATGAAGAATGCAATAAGCTGGCAGTTGGCAACTCTCCCTGGAACCAAGTGGACAAGATCCTTAACTTTCTGAGCCTGAGTTTTACAATCTGTAAAAAGATGTGTAATGCTGGTGTATTCTACTTTAGAGGGCTGCTGAGTGCGTCAAAGGCAGGAATGTAAGAAAAACATCTTGAAAACTAAAGCATTACACAAAGATAAGACACCATTATCAATTTATTTTCAGTAGCTATCACATTATTCCTAACGCACAGTAAACATAAAATAATTTGAGAATATAACCTCCACTGCACATATCTCTTTGTACTGAAACCTTTTGCACTGTTCCCACAATGCTCTATAATCCAGGTTACTTAACTAACCTTTGATTCTTTTCCTCCTCGACATGAATTTCTGCTGTGGCCAGTTCTATTTCCTCTGCATGCTCGATACATGTGGAGATGGTGGCTGCGCTTGACCCAGCCACTTCCCCGCCAGGAGTAGCCATCTCTTTCCTTGAGCAGAGACACGTTCTAATCTGTTCTTCTGACCACACAAGACCTAATTGGACTGCCTTTCATCTGGACTGCTTCAGCACTTTGAGTCTATATCACATAATTTAACACTTAATTATATTTTAAAAGTGGAGTGAAAGACGGTGGCCAGACAAAAATTCCATTTATTTTACTGATAAAGCAAGCAAGAAAAAGAGAGGAAAAAAGTGATTTCTATTAAGTGTGGCCTACCTCACCAGAAACAGACCATTCAACCATGCAATTTTTATTTATGTTTCCTTTTCATTTCCTGAGGGCAAATATATATTCTACCCCCTTGATGATGCCAAGTAGTGAGCAGTCATAAATCACTAGTGACATGTTGGAACCAAGCTTTTTAGGGGACCAGAAGAATGACTGGAGGATTATTTTCAGCAATATTCACAAAATAAGGTCACTATTGAGAAAAATCTAGAAAAAAAGAGGGACATCTTTTTCAGATAATATTTCAAGGGATGTTCAAGAATGAGTAGAGAAAATGCCAAAACATTTTTAGCATCTGAGATCATTTGATTAGATTAAATGACAAGCAACACAGTTTGAGTTTTCTAAATATTTCTTCTGTGTATATAACTAAGGGTAAAAATTTATGAAACTTTTTAAAAGTAAACATAACATAACTTAAACATCCTAGTAATTTTTTCCCCACCATTTGAGAGGAAGTCTAATAAACTGGAAGACTGGATTTTGAAATGCTGGCTTTTGCATTTACTAGTTGTCTGACCTAGAATAAAAACTCAATTTTCCTAAATCTCAATTTCCTCACTATAAAACGGGAATAATAATGTACACCTCATTATTAGTGAAGACAAGTGTGGAGAATAAATGAAAAATTGAGCCTATCCTCTCTGCTGCTTCAGTAAGTATCAAATACATACTTGTTACTTCTTCCTGCTTCTTGTTGGGATTCCACATACAAATTTTGATGACGCAATCTCATAAAAAATTTAAAAATCCCTAATATTTAAGAAGAATTCATTATTAGAATTCATTATTTGGGATTGTCTTTTGAGTATGAAAAATATTACTTTGATTATCAACCATTGATGTAGCTTTTTTGAGCAAATGATTTCAGTAATTTATAGTTCCTTCACAAAGTAACAGACATCACAAAATAATAGTAAAAAAAATACTCTCTAAAGGAACATAGACTATAGAATCCCTTCCTTGAAAGGACCCGAGAAATGGCCATATAACATCCTGACATCCATGAGTTTTAAAATTAAACACACACAGACACACACACAGTTAGCTGTGATATACAGAGGCATAAAACTAATTATGATGCAAATTTAAGTATATTTTCAAAAAATGGTTGTCAGTGGACACTGAGTTATCAGCGGTTCCAGTAGAAATGGTTTAAGTGACAAAGAATGTCAACAATTATCGATTTACAACTCCATGTGCAGACTGTTACTAAACACTAAAGACAGATACTTTTTAATTAACATTTTAATTGAGAAAACTAAAGATTCACATGCAAGTGTAACAAATAATGCAAATATTCCAAATAGTGTGTACCCAGTTTCCTTTGGTAATATCATACAAAACTATTATAAAATATCAAAACTAAGATATTGACATTGATACCATCAAGATACAGAACATTTCCATCACCATAAGAATCCCTTACAATATGACGACACCCACTTGCATCCACCTCTTCTCCATCCTTAACCCCTGCTAGCCACTAATCTGGGGAATGGCTTTTTTTCACTCAGCGTCATTCTCTGGAGATTAATCCAGATTGTGTGTATCAATTATTTCTTTCTTTTTATTGCTGAATAGTATTCAATAGTCTGGATGTATCTTATTGTGGATTTAATTTGGATATCCTGATGGCTAATGAGGTTGAACATCTTTTCATGTGTTTGTCTTCTATCTTCTTATGTGAAATGCATCTTTATGTCTTCGCCCATTTTCCGATCAGACTGTTGTCTTACAGTTGAGTAAGGAATAAGTTTTTAGAGTTATTTATATCTAGAAGATACTAGTCCTTTGTCAAATACATAGTTCGTAAATATTTTCTTGCACTCTGCAGCCTTTCTTTTATTCCTCTTAATGGTGTTTTTCACAGTGAAAATATTTTTAGTTTTGATAAAGTCCAGTTTATCCATTATTCCTTTTATGAGTTGTCTTTCAGGTATAGTCTAAGAACTCTGCCTAGTCCTTTCCTGAAGATTTTCTCCTATGTTTTTGTCTAAAAGTTTTTATAATGTTATCTTTTATATTTAAGTATACGATTCATCTTGAATTAATTTTTGTGTAAGGTATGAGACTAAAGTCAGGGTTTATTTTTTTTTCCTCAAAGATTTTCGATTGCTCCTTCACTATTTGTTGAAAAGGCTATTGTTCCTCCAGTGAATTGTTTTTGCATCTTTGTTACCTTTGCCAAAAATATGCATTTTGAGCATATTTGAGTGGGTCTATTTCTGGAATCTCTGTTTCTTTTTATTGATCTGTGTGCCTGTCACTGTCAATACCACACAGTCTGGCTTATTGTGGTTATATAGTAAGCTATATCACAAACAAGTAGACCAACTCCTCCCACTGAATTATTCTTTTGAAAAATTCTATCACCTTTATGGTCCTTGGGTTTCTCATATAAATTTTAGAGTCATTTTGTCTTTATCTAAGGAATTGCGTAAAATTGTTTATCACTTTGGGGAGAATTGACATCCTTACTATGTTGAGTCTTCCAATGAATATGAACATGGTACGCCTTTCCATTTATTTAGATCATACATTTCTTCCATCAACATTGTATCGTTTTTAGCATGCAAGCTTAGACATGTTTTGTTAAATTTATATTTAAGTATTATTTTCTTTTGTGGAGTCTGGCTTCTGGCCAAAATTCTGTATATGATTTTTCAGGCCTGACCATAGTCAATTACAAAAGCTTTACCTGGCAAGTCTCATGGGAAAAATCTGGCCTCTCCAAAGCAGCCATGCACAGCCAAGACTCTGCAGTCTCTGAAAAACGTTGCAGTCAAGGACTCAGGTCACTTTTCTAGCCCTACTCTTACAAATATTTACATTCCTAGTCCAGGTCCCTTCATTAGGAGCCCTCTTAATCGAGGGCCTTAGACAGAAGCCTTGCTTCGGCACCTTTGCCAAAACCTCCTTATCCCTGGGAGGTGGGGGAACTTGAAGACAACTATTCTCCACTTGGACACAGTATTCAGTTCTTTTCCATTCCTAGCCTCTCCCCATCACCCTGTTCCCAGGCCCCAGGTCATAAAACTGCAGGAAGCTTTTGCTCCGGACTACCTCAGCAGTGCGACAACCCCTACATCTATGCTCATACAACTGACTCTCCACCATGGCAGCAAAATGTAATGAGAGGAGTTTCATTTCATCTAGTTTATGCTCTTGCTTATAATTATGATGGTAAGTGATTAAGGGCTTCACCGTTACTTGCATTTTTGTCTTGTTGCTCCAATCAGCTTGTTGTTCTAATTGACTACTCCAATACTTGCTTGACAACTCGGGTCTCTCCAGCTCAACTGAGTTTCACACATCTGTTATTTATTTTTTTTCCCTCAGTGATTGTAAATGATATTGTTTTATTAATTTTGGTGTCCACATTTTGTTTATAGTACATATAAATACAATTCTTTTATGTATGTTTATCTTGAATCCTTCAACATTGATGAACTCAACTTTCAGTTCTAGAAGGTTTTTTGTAGACTTCTGGGATTGCCTCCAGGCAATCATGTCACCTACAAATAGGGACAGCTTTACTTCATGTTCCCATCTGTGTGACTTATTTGCTTTTCTTGCTGTATTGCACTGGCTAGCACTTCTAACAGTCTTTTGAATAAGAGTAGTGAGAGCCAACATCCTTGCCTGACCTAAAGAAAGTGTTCAGCATTTCACTATCCTATATAATGTTAGCTGTAGGTTTTATTGCTAAGTGTTCTTAATCAACTTTTGGAAGTTCCCATTTATTCTTATTTTTCTGAGAGATTTTATCATTTATCAGTATTGAGTTTTGACAAAGGCTTTTTCCTGTATTGAGTGGATTACATTGACTGATTTTCAAATATAGGAATCAGACTTGCTTTCCTGGAATAAACCCCACTTGATCATGGTGTATAATTCTTTCTATATTTGAATTCTATTTGCCAATAGTTCACTAAAGGTTTTGTGTCTATCGTAATCCAGGATATATCAGACCTGTAGATTTCTTTTGTTTCTTCTTTCTCCCTCTCTTCCTCCCTCCCTCCCTTCCTCCTTCCCTCTCTCTCTTTCTTTCTTCCAGTTGTCTTTGTGTGATTTTCATATCAGAGTAAATCTAGCTTTATAAAATGAATTTGGAAGTGCATTCTCCTCTTCTACTTTCTTAGAGGGATTGTATGGAATTGATATGAATTCTTCTTTAAATATTTAGGATAAGTCTCCAATAAAATCATCTGGGCCTACAGACATATATTTTTTTAATTTGTAAGTTCTTAAATTACAAATTCAATTTCTTTACTAGTTAAATGGCTATTCAAATTATCTGTTTCATCTTGGATAAGTTGTTGTAGTTTATGTTTTTTGAAGAGTGGTCTATTTCATCTAAGATGTTAAACTGATGTGTATAGATTTGATTATAGTATTCTCTTATTATCCTTTTGACTATTGAAGGTTCTAGTAATATTCCTTGTTCCATTCCTGATATTGGTACTTTGTGTCTTTTCTGTTTTTTTTGTTTTGTTTTGTAAGTCTGGCCAGAAGTTTGCCAATTTTTTTGAGCATTTCAAAAAACCAGTTTTGGGTTCATTAACTTTCTCTATTATCTGTTTTCTACTTCATTGATTTCTTCTTTAATCTGTATAATTTCCTTCTTTCTACTTGCTTTGGGTTTTCTTAGCTCTTCTTCTTTTTTGTTTTTTTTTAAAGATTGCCACCTGAGCTGACAACTGTTGCCAACCTTCTTTTTTTCTTCTTCTTCTTCCTGTTCTTCTCTCCAAACCACTCACCCCCCAGTAGATAGTTGTCTATTCTAGTTGTGAGTGCCTCTGGTTGTGCTATGTGGGATGCCAGCTCAGCATGGCCTGATGAGTGGTTCCATATCCATGCCCAGGATCTGAACCGGCAAAACCCTAGGCCACTGAAGCAGAAGGTGGGAACTTAACCACTCGGCCATGGGGCCAGCTCCTCTTTGCTCTTCTTTTAATTGGTTCTTGATGAGGCAACATAGCTTGTTGATTTAAGATGCTTCCTCTTTTCTAAAGTGTACATTTAGTGCTATAAGTTTCCCTCTCAGTACTGCTCTAGTTGTGTACAACAAATTTCAATATGTTTTTTAAAAATTTTCATTTGCTTCAATATATTTTTAAAAATTTCCATTGAGAAGACTTCCTCTTTGAACCATGAATTATTTAGAAATGTGTTTTGTTTCCAAGTGTTTGGAAATATTCTTCATCTTATCACTTTCTAGTTTAATTTCATTGTAGTCAGAGAGCACACTCTGTATGATTTCAATTCATTTATGTTTTTGAGGCTTGTTTTTGGCTCAGGTTATGTTCTAGTTTTGTGTATGCTCCGTGGGCACTTGAAAAGAACGTGTATTTTGCTATTGTTGGATGGAGTGTTTTATAAATGTTGGTTAGATCCTGTTAGTTGACGGTGTTGTTGAGTTGTTCTATATTCGTATTTCTCCCTAGTTGTTCTATAAATTTATGAGAGTGCTGAAATCATTAACTTTAATTGTAGATTTTTCTACTTTTTTTCTATCAATTCTATTATTTTACTCCACATATTTTGAAATGCTGTTGTTTTTGCACATGTATCTAGAATTATTATGTGGGTTGAGCCTTTTACTTTATATAATGTCTCTTTTTCTGTAATTTTCTTTGCTATGAAGTCTACTTTATCTGATATTAATATGCCAGCCCTGCTATCCTTTGATTAATATTTCAATAATATATCTTTTTCCATCCTTATAATCCAATCTGATGATACCACTACATTTTAAATGAATTTCTTGTATACAATATATAGCTGGGTAATATATTTTTATCTACTTTTCTAAAATCTACATTTCACTTGGTATATTGAGACCATTTAAATTTAATGTAATTATTTACATTTTTGGGCTGAAGTTTGTCATTTTACTTTTTGTTTTCTGCTTGTTCTCTCTGATATTTGTTTCATTATTTTTTTTTCCTTATCTCACAGTGGGTTACTTGAACAATTTTTAGAATTCTATTTTGATTTATCTATCTTATTTTTGATTGCAGATCTTTGTACATCTCTTTTTAGTGATGTCTCTATATTGTATATACATATCTCCTTGCAATCTACTAGCGTCATCATTTTACCAGTTCATGTGAAGTATAAAAACATTACCTCATTTTATTTTCCTTTACCTTCTGCTGTTGATATTTTAATTATCTTAAACATGTCCTTTATATGCATTTAGAACCACATCAGACAATATTATGTTTTTTATTTCAATCATAAAATATAATTTAGAAAACTCAAAAAATGAACAGTCTGATTTATTTCCCCTTATTTTTTGCTCAATACTTTCTTTCATCTTCCTGATTTTCTGAGGTTCTTTTTCCAAATTAGTTATTTTCTGTTTGTAGCACATTCTGTAGTCCTTCTTTCACTGTATGTCTTCTGTCAATATGTTCTCTTAGTTTTCCTTCATTTGAGATTATTTTGATTTTCCTGTCATTTCTGAAGAATATCTGTGTTGGATATCATAGTTGGGTTGATGGTTCTTTGCTTTTGCCACCTTAGAAACATCATGCCACTTTCAACTGGCCTCCATGGTTTCTGATGAGAAATCTGTTGTAATTCTAATAATTTTTCTCGAAAAGACAAGGTTTGTTTTCCATTGCTGTCTTTTCTTTGTCTTTGGTTTTCAGATGTTTAATTTGATGTGTCTCAGTATGGATCCCACTTTGAATTTGTTCATCTTCTTGAATCTGCATGCTTGTTTGTCTTGGCAAATTTGAGAGGTTTACAGTCATTATTCACTCAAGCACTTTTCAATCCCAACCTTTTCTTCTCCTGGAACTCCGATGATACATGCGTCAGATCTTTATTTATAGTCCCACTGGTCCATGAAGCCTTGGTTATTTTTTTTTCTAGTCTGATTTCCCTGTTGTTTTGATTGGGTAATTTTTTGCTGTTTTATACTTTGATTCAATGACTGTCTTGTGTTACCTCCATTCTGTCGTTGAGCCCATCGATTGAGGTTATTTTAGGTTATTGTATTTTTCTGTTCTAAAATTTCCATTTGATTTCTTTCTTTTTATCCTTCTTTTTCTACCTCTTCTTTCTGAGGCTTCTTAGAATTTCTATTTGCTGAGGCTTTCTAGTTTTTCATTTTTTTCAAATATGTTCATAACTGCTTGTTTTAGTACTTTTATCATAGCTGATTTAAAATTTTTTTGAGATGACTCTAACATCTCTGTCATCTCAATATTAGCATCAATTAATTAACTTGTTTTGGGACTGGCTCCATGGCTGAGTGGTTAAGTTCGTGTGCTCTGCTGTGGCGGCCCAGGGTTTGGATCCTGGGCGCGGACATGGCACCGCTCGTCAGGCCACGTTGAGGCAGCGTCCCACATCCCACAACTAGAAGGACCTGCAACTAAGATATACAATTATGTATGGGGGGGAGGGTTGGGAAGATAAAGCAGAAAAAAAAAGGAAGATTGCCAACAGTTGTTAGCTCAGGTGCCAATCTTTAAAAAAAGAAAAAGGCACCTCAATTAAAAAAAATTACTTGTTTCATTCAGTTTGAGATCTTTCAAGTTCTTATTATGGCAAACAATTTTGCAGTTGAAACCTGGATACTTTCCTATTATGTTATGAGATTGAATCTTGTTTAAATCTTCTGTTTAGCTAGTTTTTACTGATACCACTCTGCCGGGGGAAGAGGGGACATTGCCTTATTTCTCCCAGGTAGAAGTAGAAAAGCAGTTCCTCCCTTTGGCATCTTTTGACTCCTGAGGTAGGGAGATACCTTGTTACTGCTGGATGGGGGTAGAATTTCTGGATCCCCACTGATCTCCACGGACATTATGGTGGAGGTTTCCTTGTTATGAGGAGAGGAGAAGTGTCTCCTTCTTGCTTGATGAGGATGGAAGTTCAGGCTTCTCCTGTGTCTCTACTGTCACCATAGGGAGAGAGAAAGGCCTCGTTACTGGCTTATGAAGAGGCATGTCCCAGTTCCCTACTTGTCCTTCTGTGACACCGTCCTTGTGGTGGGATTAGGGCACTTAGTAATAGCCTCATGAGGGGGAAAGTCGAGGGTCTCCATTTGGCCTTAGCTGGCTTGGGCAGGGTCACAGTTTTTTCTGTGTTGTTTTTCTGGTATAGAGTGGTTATTTTCTAGACTTTTTTCATCTTGCTAGTCTTCCCCTTTCCTGGTCCTTTGGTTACAGAGAGAGGAGGCTTTTGTTGGAACATTTTTGTATGTGCCTGTTGGCATTTCAAGGCTGCTGGCATCTTCAGTTTCATGTCTGGGATATATGTAGTAAAAAGAAAATCCAGGGCCTTAATCACCAAGTCTGTCCTCTGTCCTGAGGTCACTAGACTGTCTGCCTTATTCTGTCCTCATTCAGAGTCTTCTTATGTTTGTTTTACATATAACACCCAGAGTTTTTAGCTATACTTAAATGTATCTTTAATTCTTTGTCCTAGAAGTCAAAATTAAGCATATATTGGAAAGAGTCCCTCAGAAAGCATATATTTATTTAAGGTGACATAATGTATAGGTTTTTAACATCACTAAAGTCCACTGGAATCATGCAGTATGTCTCAGTGTTTCTTGTAATGCTTCACCAGATTTACCTCTGCACTATTGCATGTAGTAGAAAGATTGTCCATTTTCATTGCTATATAGGACTTTATTGTATGAATTCACCACAATTTATTTATCCATTCTACTGTTGATGAACATTTGTGATGTTTCTATTTTTTGATTACTGTAGAACAACGTTTTTACATTTCTTCATTGTGAATACTTGTATACTTTTCTATTAGGTACATACCTAGGATTGGAATTGCTTCTCCACAGAGCAATAATATGTTAAAATTTAATTGATATTGCTAAATAGTTTTCCTAAGTAATTGTGCCAATTTATAGTCTTACCAGTAATATCTGGAAATTCCAGTTCTTCCCCATTTTTGCCAACACACGATATTGCCAGTCCTTTTCATTTCAACCATTCTCCTAATTATCTCATAATTCATATGACATTCTTCTGCTGATTAAATAAATTGATTGTCTTTCAATTATTCATAGGAAAACAAAAAACAAGAGCTATATTAAGAATCTGAGGAACACTCCTTAAGTAGAGATATTAAGTGAACATGCCCGTTGAGTGGAATCTAATGTAATTAAGCCACTTTGTGAGTCTTAGGTTTATTGAGTTGTGAGTCATTACAAGTGTCCTTTTAAGACCTTGGAGGAGATTACTCGTATTTTGGCAGGGGGTGAAATCTCTTCTGTGAGAACTCTTGATGTCAATTATTCAGGAGAGAGATTGAAACTAAAGTTGGAGAGTAAAATATAGGCAGGTAGTGACGTTGGCTCTCTCACACCTTCTCCTAGGTCTGGACTGAACAGAATCTAGTCATGCATGAGAGCTGCAATGAAGTGGGGAGTAAGACAGATGAATTTCTACCTTCGTGAGCATTAATATAGTATATAGTGTCACTGTACTGTATAAAGCAGTGTTTTCTATGTGCATGTTTCCTTTTGTTTATTTTGCTTTGGCTTTCTGCTTTCAGTATAGTCACACTTAAATCTTCCAACCTGGTTTTGTATAATCCACATAAATGTAAGGAAAAGTAATATGCACACATAGGCCAGAACTCTTTTCCTTTGAGGCTGTTAATGTGACAAGACTCAATGGTTGACCTTCACTCATTCTCACAGGTGGTAAAACATTGCAGTGTACAAGGTGAAAGATTTAGCTGGCCTTCACGAATAGTCTTCTTTCTCCATTAGAACCTATGTGTTCTCTGGGTTTGTTTGTTTGTTTTCAGAGAAAGGACAGTTTTCCTCGGGATAAATCTTAGATGGTACCCTTGTAGGAATCACTGTCAGGAACATATAATTGAGACAACAATGGGAGGTTTGTCAAAGTATTAAGACAAAGAAAGGGACAGTTTTGGTTTACTTTTTGTTTATGATGCTAAAATAAAATTAAAGTGTTAAGGCAGAGATTCTGAACTTGGGATGCATAAATAGATTTTGGTATATTTGAAATACAAGCAGTATTTGTGTGTGTGTGTGTGTGTGTGTGTATCTCCATGCATTTATGCTTGTATGTGTACATTTTTCTAGAGAAAAGGGCTTTTGCTAGATTTTTAAAGGATCTGTGGTAGTAAAAAGATGCAAACCACTGCAGAGAGGGAAAATACTAAGAATAACAGTGAGCTGCTAGCAATCAAAGCTTTAGAACAATGAGTAATGCTTTGGAGGCAAACCATACACAATTATGGATATGTGTTCTCCAAAATCCTTATTTTCATTATTTTCAAAGGTATATACTTACTTCCTCTAGAACTAAGAGTTATTTAGAGGAGCAGTTTTTAAGTTATTTTCCTTGCACTTAGGAGCATTTGTTAATTTCTTTAATTACTTACTAGCTGAAATGAATTGTGATCAGAAGTTGTACCCTGCAAAATTTTTAGTCTGGGATATTTTTTGAGGTATTTTTTCATCCATTACATGATTAATTTTTCAGGAAAGTTGGAAAAAAAGCTATGTTCTCCACAGGATACAAAGATATTAGTCCTATGCTATTTATTATCTTGTTCAAATCTTCTGTGTCCTTATGTTTTGTTGTCCATCTGTCAAAGCCTGAGAGGAGTATGCTGAAGTTTTATATTAACATTGGATTTATGTCAGCTTACTGCTCTGTGTGTTTAAGTGCTGTCAGTCATCTTGTCTGCCCTCCTGACTTCCTCCTGGGAGGTTCCCCTTTTCCTTTCCATTGGATTGTTAATCAGAGCTCCTACCTCACAGACCATTCACACAGGCCAGTCAATGAAGTACTTCATTCCAAGAAACGTCATTAAAAATAGGGAATAGGGCCAGCCCCACTGGCCTAGTGGTTAAGTTCAACCTGCTGTGCTTCAGCAGCCAGAGCTCTGTTCCTGGGCACAGACCTACACCACTGGTCTGTCAGTGGCCATGCTTTGGTGGTGGCTCACATGCAAAAGGAGGAAGATTGGCAACAGATGTTAGCTCAGGATGAATCTTCCTCAGCAAAAAAAAAAAACAAACCATATATATATAAAATATATATGATATATATTTATTATATAGTGAATAACTTGTGCAGCACATGAACTGATCTTTCAGACTAGGTCACCACCCAAAGAGAACAGATACTAGTAATAAACAATGAATAAGTTAATGCACACCAGTTGAGTATCTATCCCACCATTCACCATAGTCCATGGGAGACTTTGTCCAATCTTTGTCCAATATAGTACCACTCAGTGCCATTTTGAGAGGTTGGTCTTAATGCTTTATCTCTTTGTGAGATGGTGAGATGCAGAGGTCTTATAAGGGGGAGGCTGCCTGGGACCATCTTTTCCATTACCTTGACAGAGCTGGACAAGATGAAAAAAGACAAGGAAAGCTGAGATAAAAGAGGAAGAAAGAAAGTACGTGAGGGTAAGACCCAAGAACAGAATGAGAATGAAAGAAAAAGACTACTCCCGATATTATTTGAGCACTTGGAACCATCCATGACTGCTGCCTGCTGCCTATGAATTTTTCCATCACACAGTCAATAAATTTTCTACTAGCTTTAATTAGTTTGAGTTTTATTTATCTCACTTGAAATCCTGGTCCTGCCTAATTTAATTTAATTATGGCAGATATTTCAAATATACTGAGAATACAGAAAAACGATTAAATACTCATGTACCCATGCAATGCAAACGTATATATTCTCCTGTATTTAATACATAATCATCGTGGACACAATTGTTTTAAGCATCTTTTGTATCCGCCTCCTTTCTTTGAGGTACATTTTCCAAAGATGGTATGCATCCATCCAGTGCATGTTTTATCTTTAATGCATGTGTACGACTCCACAGAATATAATAGTATATTATTTGCTTTTCAAATTTACATAATTAGTATCACACAGAACTCTTCATTCTGCAACTTTTTTTCTCTCAATATCGTGTCTCAGATTTATACATGTTGTTGCCTTTAGACATAGTCCATTCCTTTTGAGTGCTTTGCAGTATTTCTTTTTATGAATAGACGTGATATATTTTCCCTCTTGTGTTTTGGACGTTTTTTGCAGTTTTTTATTAAATGCAATGTTGCAATAACAATTCTTGTGCCTTTTCGAGATTTTAGTTAGGGTAGATACTTTGAAGGGGAGTTGCTGAGTTATATGCTATGTTCATTTTCAATTTAATTATATATTGCCAGTAGTTTTTAAGCCCACCAACAGTGTATGAATGTTCCATTTTCCCCACATGCTTTTCAAAGATTTTTATTGCTAGATTACATGATTTTTGCCAATATGATAGTTATGAAGTAGAAAATTCTTGATGCTTTAATTTGCACTTTTCAGTTTCTGTTTACTGGAGAGGTTGGGTTTTTACCTACATGTTTATTAACCATTCAGATTAGCTCCTTACAGTCTTTGTTCTTTTCATCCTCCCATTTATATTTAGGTTGTTTAACTTTTTTATTCTGTGACTTTTAAAAATTTTTCAAGATGTGAATCAGTTTTAATGTGTGTAATTAATATCTTTCTCCAGTCTGTGGGGTTTTTTTAAATACCTGATTTATGTTGTTTTATGTAGACAGAATGTTATTGACTATTATTATTGTTGTTGTTTTATGGGTTGTGATTTTTCTGAGTTATTTAATCACTTTTATCTGAAAGTCATAAAGAAAACTTTCTCTAATTTTTTTCAGAAGTTTTGAAGTTCCCTTTATTCATCTAGCTCATGAATGAATATGAAATTAATTTTGCAGCTGGTGGAAAGGAAGGAATTAATAAATAGAGTTATTAAACATGGTACAGAATCAAGGATGTAGAAATAGTACAGAACAGTTGAACCTGGACAGTTTTCAGCTTCACTAGCAAATTACAAGAACATTCATCTTGACTAAAACAAGTACAGAATTTCTCTTTTTTATTTTTTTGTGAGGAAGATTGGCCCTGAGCTAACATCCATGCCAATCCTCCTCTATTTTGTATATGGGACACTGCCACAGCATGGCTTGATGAGCAATGTGTAGGTCCATGCCAAGGATCCGAACTTGTGAACCCTGGGCCACTGAAGTGGAGTGTGTGAGCCTAACCACTAGGCAGGCAATCTGGCCAGCCCCAGAATTTCTCTTTATTTTAAGGTCGCTACAACATTTAATAGTTTTCTCTCCTTTATAATTCCAAAGTTGATAATTCGGCCACTTTCTTCACTGTTTTCTTGATCAAATTTGTAAAATATTATTATGAGTCTTTTCAAAAAGTCTGTTTCAGGGGTGGGCACCATTGAGGAGTGGTTAAATTCATGTGCTCCACTCTGGTGGCCCAGGGTTTCACGGATTTGAATCCCGGGTGCAGACATGGCACTGTTCACCAAGCCATGCTGAGGCGGCATCCCACATAGCACAACCAGAGGCAGTCACAAATAGAATGTACATCTGTGTGCTGGGGGGCTTTGGGGAGAAGAAAAAAAAAAGAGAAGATTGGCAACACTTGTTAGCTCAGGTGTCAATATTTTAAAAACAAAAATCTGTTTCGGTTTTATTGATCTTCTGTGTAGTTCTTTTTCCCTCCGTTTTGTTAATTTCTATTTTTAATCAGTATTTTCTCTTTTCAATTATTTTTAGATTTATTCTAGTCTCTGTCTACCTTTCTAATTCAAATAGTGAGCTCATTGATTTTGGTCTTTCTTCTTTTCTGATATATGCATTTAATGCTACAACTATACCCATAATTATACATTTATTTGCATCCTACATATTCTGATAGGCAATATGCTCCTTGTCATTAAGTTGTAAATAGCTCATAGTTTCTGTTATAAATATTATCAATAAATATTTTACACATTTCTAACTATACTGTTTTCTTTTCTTCCTTCCTTCCTTTTTTTTTTTCTGGTAGAGGGAGGCTGGTTTTTAAGACAATTTCAATTGATTTGTGACCAGAGAATGTGACGTGGTCTCTATATTTAGATTCTTGTTGTCCTAGATCGAATCATTTTTGGTAAATGTTTCATGTATACTTAAAGCAAATATATACGATTCTCTAATTGTTGGTTGAAAATTTCTACAAATATTCACTAGATTGACCTTTTTAATGTTTAGATTCAAATTCTAACCATAATTATTATTAGTAATAATAATTTGATTTATGTATTCTATCAGCTGCTGTTCTGCATTGAGATACGTTTCTTTGAAATGCTACACAGTAATTCCTACAGCAAGCACGTCAGATATTTAGAAGCTATCTTGTTGTATGTTTTCAGGTTCATTATTGCAGTAATTTCCTGAAAAATTATTTCTGTATAATTGTATGATATCTCTCTATATCCATAGGAACAATTTTCTTTTAATATATATTTGATCTCATAATAATAAATCTTCACTAACTTCCTGTGGGTTATCTGGTATAGCATCTTACCATTTGTCATAAACCTTTTTGTGCTTTTATATTTTAGGGATGTCTATTGAAAATTTTATATAAAATTTGTAAATTCATATACAGCAGTTTGAAAACAGCATGCATTTATTGTCATTTTAAAGATACATCTGGACTTATTTCAACAATTTATGTTTGTTCCATTTTCCATTATTTTGATTGCGTGTCTCTATATTTTTTCCTCTTTGTATTTTATATTGAATTTACTGAATTATTTTTAGTACTCTTTTTACTGTTCTTCCATGTCTGTATTTTTTTTTATTTTTGAGGAAGATTAGCCCTGATCTAACACCTGCTGCCAATCCTCCTCTTTTTGCTGAGGAAGACTGGCCCTGAGCTAACATCCATGCCCATCTTCCTCTATATGTGGGACTCCTGCCACAGCATGGCTTGAAAAGCAGAGTGTAGGTCTGCACCCAGGATCCGATCTGGCAAACCCCTGGTTGCCAAAGTGGAACATGAGAACTTAACTGCTGCACCACCAGGCCAGCCCAACTCTTCTTCTGTTCCTGAAATTATATTATATCCATTCTTTAAGTGCATACACTTGTATTTTTAACATGTGTCTTTATTTAATGA
Source organism: Equus asinus (assembly GCF_041296235.1). Classification (NCBI taxonomy): domain Eukaryota; kingdom Metazoa; phylum Chordata; class Mammalia; order Perissodactyla; family Equidae; genus Equus; species Equus asinus. The sequence continues at coordinate 10,850,068 of NC_091795.1, forward strand.
ATTCTAAATTTAAATATGTATGTTCTTCTACTGAAAATATTAGTATTCAACTTTGATATCCCAAACTGTTTTTAATTTATGAATGTATTGCCATTCAACAAAAGTTGCTATTGTTCTGAATATATATTTATATATGCGTAATAAGCCAGTCAAGGCATATTTAAGTTTAATGAATGATTACTATTCTCTTATAGATCCCTGTTTTTTTGTTTAAAGATTGGTGCCTGAGCTAACAACTGTTGCCAATCTTTTTTTTTCCCTGCTTTTTATCCCCAAATCCTCCCAGTACGCAGTTGTATATTTTAGTTGTGGATCCTTTTAGTTGTGGCATGTGGGATGCCACCTCAGCCTGGCCTAACGAGTGGTGCCATGTCAGCACCCAGGATATGAACCAGTGAAGCAGAGCATGCAAACTTAACCACTCTGCCATGGTGCCTGCCCCTATATCACTCTTTTTGCATCCTAATTTCATTTAGGTTCAATGTTCTTACTGGACTATATCTTTCAGTGAAGGTCTGTAAATGGTAATGTTTTTATGTATTTCCTAAGAAAAATTCCTTTTTTGGTTTAGATAATTTAGCTAGGTTTAGAACACTAAGTTGATAGTTATTTTTACTTTGTATTTTGAAAAATAATATCCCGTTGGTTTAGTGCATCTTATTATTGTTGACGTGGTATCTTCTGTCTATTGTTTTATTATTATAAGTACTCTGTATTCCCTAGTTACTGTGAGCATTTTATTTTTCTTTTTAACATCAGCTTTCCTGGGAGTGGATTTGTTTTTGCTTCCCTTGTCTTAGGGATTAGGGGCTTATTTCAAGATGAAGAATGAAAACACCCCTAATTTATGAAGTTTTTTAGCTGATGTATATTTTAATATTTTCTTCCTCATTTCTCTGGATTTTTACTTATATAACTCCTATTACACAGATGTTTGAACTTCTTTTATAAATCTTAAATTCTCTGTTCTACTTTTCATATCTGTTTGCTACATTTTCTGTGATTTTCTCAGACCTATCTTCAAGTTTACTAATTGTCTCTTCAACCTGTTTAGTTTCTTTTTAACCAGTAGGTTAAGTTTTGAAATTCAGTTTGTTTACAATTAAATTTTATGTTTAATATTCTTTATTTTATTTCTTGATAATTGAAATTACTAATTTTATAGTCTCTTTCAGATTGTTCAATTTTTCTTAATGCCTTTTCTCAGACCTAGTAATACCTTTGTCATACCAACATGATATTTATTTCTTCATGTAGTTTCTTTCTTTTTAAAAAATTTTCAGCCTTTCTCTAGTGTGTTTTATGGTCCCCCTCTCTTTGGTATTCTGTGAATTCTGCACCATAAGGAAACTTTTCATTTTACTCTTTTTTGCATCTTTCTACTATACAGGTAATATACATTCAGAGTGTACACTAATAGAGTGTTTCAACTTTATGTTTCTGTTGCTATATTATATAGTGCATACAGATTCATGGTTATTATATCTTTATTGTGATTATATCCTTTATCACTATAAAATAACCATCTACCTACTTTAATGCTTGATTTTAAATTTTATTTGTTTTTCTTTATTAATTACCCTGCATCTTAAAAAGACGATCAAGTAGACTTAGGAAATCCAACAATATCATGAAGAAAAGGTATTATTAGAAAATCACAGAAACAGGAATATACTATTGGTATTGAAAATCCTGGTTTTGTTTCTTTCTTTTTTCCATCTGTTTAATGATCCCTGTTGTCTTTTCCAACTTTATGAACCAATTTTCCTCTAGGTTTTTTTCATATAGTGCCTCTGTATTTTGGTCATCTTATTTACCCCATTAAGTATAAAGGCTTCATTGCCCCCTTTTTGACGGACAAAGTTTTACCCATGCTTCAAATTTACCCCCACCCATGTATTCCCAATGCTGCATCCAGATGGAATTATTGTCTTTCCTGAAGAAGATTTCAACATCATTCACCACTCGTAGGCATTTCTAAATAATTGGCTACTCTATAAGATGTTAAACTCTGAGAGAGTAATGCTTGTGCACAGTTACATATATTTGTATCCTAATAAATATCTAATGAAAACAACGCTTTATATATAGTACAATTTCAAAACATATGTGTTGGATAATAGAGTATCATATTCAAACAAAACAATAGGTTTAGGAACTTTATTTCTTTAAAAAGAGCAAAAATATCTTTTTAAAAGTTAAAATTCATGGCTAGAATAGGAAGATTATTATATCTTAATACATTTTTTCCACAGTTCCATACACATGGTAAATATTCTATAATTGAGTGTGATTTTATTTTGTAAAATACAATTACTAAATCGTTTTCTCTCTTAACTAACCCTATTTCAAGAGTGATTCTGCCCTCTGCTCCACCCTTTGTTGGTATCCCCACTTAACTGATTCACAGAATAAACAAAACATTTGGTATTCTATTGAAATGATATGGGTTTTTCTTAAATAATTCTTACCTTCACATTATTTAATGTAGGAACCCTGGAAATAGTTTGTCTTGAGAGTTTACCACTATCATCCAAATTCTTTCTAAAACTGGCAACTTTTCTCACTGAGTTAAGAAACTCAATTTGATTGGACACAAACAAGTGGCTACTATTGATGGAAGCACGATACAATGAAAGCTCCAATGTATTCAGTTGGCCATTCTTCCTTCAAAAGAAATTCCATCGATCTTTGGACAAAAGCTATACTTTAACCATGGAGTTGCAATAGTAGCAGTAAATTCTCCACTTTTCAAGAAAGAGTTTTGCAGGAAAAATAGAAAAAATTACAAGGAAATAGGATATCTAGATTTCTAACTCAGACACTTTATCTTCACAGTTTAAGTACACTGCATATGAATCACATAATGTCAGTACTTGCAGGCAATTCTTAATATATACAATAGCACTATGGTAACATGGCAGCAGGCGCTTTTTTTTTTTTAGGAGTTTATGGAGTCCAGCAAACTGAGAATTGTGCAACTTAATATGGAATAGAAATAAAAGAAGTTGAATCCACACAAAACATGATATGCCTTTATTTCACCCTTAAAAACGTAAACTTTATAACCATGCCATCTGTTAAAAAAGATACCCACGTTGACTGGCTTGAGTTTTATCTTCACTAACTTCCTTTTCCTGCATTCCATCAAGTTGAAGGGGTAATGAATGGAGTTTTAAAAGGGATTTCAGAAATAGATACTTGGCACAGAGAAAATTCAGCAATATTTTGATTAAGCTGGAAGGATATTTTTCACTTTGTTCTTGCCTTTGTAACTAACAAAATATCCTACTATATCCTGTCATAGTCTAGCTTGAACATTTTGAAGGGAACAACAAAAATTGGATAAAGTTTACTGGTGGCCAACTCACAGTAGAATGACAGAAGCAGCAGATCCCCCGCAATTCTTTTTGTACTTTCTCTACACCAGCAAAAGCCTCGATATTGATTATTTTTCAATGAGACAAAAACTAGTAAACTCCTGAGAGTTTCTTGCATGTAGATGCTATTGTTCACAGAGTTAAAACTTCTGGTTATATTCAATAACTATTTCACTGATCCCTTGAAGATCTTCTGAGGTAAAAAGGTGTCCCTGACTCCTCAGTCAGCCTCCTGTCCACTATCTTCAAACCTCCTGCACATGAGAATCTTCTGTAGATATTAAAATCTGAAGATACGTGGGCTGTACCTTAAGAGTTTTTATTTAGTGGGTATGGAGTGATGTTCCGTGTCTTCTTTTTGATTCAATCAGGTGTCCATAAACTTAAATTTCCTTCTTTCCAGCAATTGTCTTACCATTCAAAGTCAAGTTCTTATTATGTTTTCTAAAACTGTTCATCAACTGTTTTTCCCCATTCCCCCTTTTTTTTTGTTTTGCTCTTTTCTTCTTTCCTTCAGAATGTTCATAATTGGGAACTAAACTAAGATCCATTCATTTATTGAACAAATATTCAATAAAAATATACTATATGCCAGCTACCAAGATAAAGGCTAATTTTATTATGATGAATAGAATAGACACAGACTCTGACTTGAGAAAGTTCACACCAATATATTTCTAATTACAAATTTTAACCATTCATAGGAAGAAAAAGCACAAAGCTTTAAAAATTTACTTGTTTAAATAGGAAAAATAAAGAAAGACTCCCATGAACAGTTGACAATTTATCTGAGATCATAAGACTGCATCACAATTAGCCAGATAGGATAGGAGTAGGGTGAGGTCTTCCAGGGAGAGGAGGAATTGAGATAGACAAGAACTCGATTTGCTGAAGGAATTGGAAGGAAAGTAGTAAGAGTGAAGCACAGTGTGTGTAAAGGAGAGAAGTACACAATGACTTGGAGGAGCCAAGGGTCAGATAATGGACAATTTTAGATTTTATTCTATGAACAATAGGAAGCAATTTAATAATTTTAATAAAGTAGTATTACAATAAGATTTGCATTTGAAATGGACCTCTCAGCTTGCTGTAATGGTAATGGATTAGAAGTAAGCAAAAGAGAAAGGGGGAGAGAGAGCAGTTAGGCATGAATCAAACACTAGGCTTAATGGAAGATAAGACCTTGCCCCTGTTTTGAGAGAACTCATGCAAAACAGAGGGAGAGCCTCATGTAAAAAGTTAATTTCAATATAACGTGGTAGGAGTGGGGAAAGGTCTGGAGAAGGGTGGTAAGTCACAACATCCCAGGAAGTGGAAACAGAGTGTGCAAATTATAAGAGAAACCAAGGAGCTCACAAGAAGATTGAGAAAAACTGGTTGCTTCATACAAAGTGTTTGGAACTTAATGGTTATAAACACACCCATTCATTGGTAAGCATTTATTGAGTGCCTACTGTGTACTAGGCATATGCCAAGTGCTGGATTTATTTATTTTTTATTGCACAGAAGTCATTTTACTTCTAATGGCACTCTGAATTTCTATCTTACAAATTTCCTGAAAAAGACGTCATTCCTCCATTTGACTCATGATTTACTCCTTGTGTCTAAAAATGATTTCCTCATATATCGCTATGCTTCTGTGCATACTGTGTACTAAGACATCTTTATATTTATGTAAACTCATAATCAGCAGTTAAAGTGAAAATTATTAGATATTTTGGATTTTTGAAGAAATGATAAAGGAAAAAATATTTTCAAGGTAAGATATTGAAAATTTTGGCTAAAATTAATAAAAAGCGTGTGTTCTGAAGGTAATTTAAGGAACTCTAAAACCTTTCTCAATGACTCTTAGACTGTGGCCCAAGGACAACTTACTTCTTAAGAGATAAATAATCTTAAGTGACTGCGGTTTACTGTGAAGCAACTCAAACTAAAACTAAAACTTCGTTACAGAATTAATTCTAATGTTATATAACAACAAAGGTCCAGTTTTGTCTTTTTAGTCATTTAGCAATTTTTCCTGTAATGTTGTGAGTGGAACTTAGGGTTTGTAGATTTTTATAACCATGAATCAAGGTATAAAGACCAAGAGAAAAATTAAAATGATAAGTAGTTAGCAAAAATGACAGTCTCAAAAACTGTTATTTTAGTTATGAGCTCATAAAAAGAGAAATGATATTTAATAGTCTATGTTTAAAATCCATTTCATTTTCATAGCAATAGTCTAATTACAATATTTTTCAACCTGCTGTTATATCCAGATAAATGTAACAGTTAGTTAATCTAAATATTTTAGTTTGGTAAGCAAGATGCATTTATACTGGTATTTCAATGCCTGTTTTGTTAATTACTGGAATTTTTAAGATGGCACACTAAATATCCAGACTATACTGTCAATATCCACAGTACCCAGATCTGAAAATTGCCAGATTCTGTGAGAGAGGATGAGCTACGTCAGCTCTAAGATGGATGTAATGTTCAACTGACTTCTTGATACATTTACTAGGTTCTGTCTTCTATATGAAAGACACTTAATTCATTTGCTTATGAATAAATACTTTCCATGAGCTATGAAGGCAAGTGATTTGGTTAGAAAAGTTTTTCTTTTAGAACTTTCTAGATGAGAACAATAATTTAATTACATATAATTAAAAACAACTAAGCAAAATGGATTAGAAAGTTTTAAAAGTAAGAGTTGTATATAGAGTCAAAACAGATCATTGAGATTTGGTGGTTAAAATTGGAAAGAAAGAAGTGAAACTGTCACTATTTGTAGATGAGATGATTTTATATAGAAAACCCTAAAGAATCCACCAAAAAACTTTTATAAATAATAAATGAATATGGTCAATTTGCAGCATACAAAATCAACGTATACAAAACATTTGTGTTTTTATAAACTAACAGCAAAGTAGCAGAAAGAAATTAAGAATACAATCTCATTGACAATTGCAACCAAAAGAATAAAATATCTAGGAATCAACTTAACCAAAGAGGTGAAAGATCTGTACACTGAAAACTATAAAATACTGTTGAAAGAAATTGAAGAAGACACAGAGAAATGGAAAGATAGGCCATAATCTCAGATGGGAAGAAATAACATAGTTAAAATGTCCATACTTCCTAAAGCAATCTGCAGGTTCAATGCAATCCCTATCAAAGTTCCAACAAAATTTTTCACAGAAATAGAACAAAGAATCCTAAAATTTATATGGAACAAGAAAAGATCTCGAATAGCCAAAGGAATCTAGAGAAGAAAGAACAAAGCTGGCAGTATCATACTCCCTGATTTCAAAATGTACTACAAAGCTCTGGTAACGAAAACAGCATGGTACTGGCACATAAACAGATACACAGATCAATGGAACAGAATCAAGAGTCCAGGAAGAAACCCACATATCTATGGACTGCTAATTTTCAACAAGGGAGCCAAGAACATACAACGGAGAAAAGAAAGTCTCTTCAACAAATGGTGTTGGGAAAACTGGACAGCAACATGCAAAAGAACGAAAGTAGACCATTATCTTACACTATACACAAGAATTAACTCAGAATAGATTAAACACTTGAACGTAAGACCTGAAACCATTAAACTTCTACAGGAAAACATAGGCACTATCCTCTTTGACATTGGTCTTAGCAGCACGTTTTCAAGTACCATGTCTGACCGGGCAAGGGAAACAATAGAAAAAATAAACAAATGGGACTACATTGAACTAAAAAGCTTCTGCACAGCAAAGGAAACCAACAACAAAACAAAAAGACAACCTAACAATTGGGAGAAGATGTTTGCAAACCATATATCTGATAAGGGGTTAATATCCAAAATATACAAATAACTCATACATCTCAACAGCAAAAAAACTAATCACTCAATTAAAAAATGGGCAAAAGATCTGAACAGAGATTTCTCGAAAGAAGATATATAGATGCCAACAGGCATGTGAAAAGATGCTCAACATCAATAACTATCAGGGAAATGCAAATCAAAACTACAATGAAATATCACTTCACTCCTGTCAGAATAGCTATAATTAACAAGACAGGAAACAATAAGTGTTGGAGAGGATGTGGAGAGAAGGGAACCCTTGTACACTTCTGGTGGGAGTACAAACTGGTTCAGCCACTATGGAAAACAGTATGGAGATTCCTCAAAAAAATTAAAAATGGAAATACCAATACCATACATACCATACCAGCTGTTCCACTGCTGGGTATTTTCCTAAAGAACATGAAAACACAAATGTAAAAATATACATACACCCCTATGTTCATTGCCGCATTATACACAATTGCCAAGACTTGGAAGCAACCTAGGCTGCTTCAAGAGATGAATGGATAAAGAAGATGTGGTATAAACACACAATGGAATACTATTCAGTCATAAGAAATGATGAAATCCAGCCATTTGTGACAACATGGGTGAACCTTGAGGGTATCATGCTAAGTGAAATACGTCAGAGGGAGAAAGTCAAATACCATATGAATTTACTCATAAGTAGAAGACAAAAACAATGACAAATAAACACATAGAGACTGGATTGACGGTTACCAGAGTGGAAGTGGGGAGGGAGGAGTATGAAACAGGTGATTAGGCACATGTGTGTGGTGATGGAGGGTAATTAGTCTTTGGGTGGTGAACATAATGTAATCTACACAGAAATCAAAACATATAATGATGTACACCTGAAATTTATATAATGTTATAAGCCAGTTACTGCAATAAAAGATAAATAAATTTTTTAGAAATTAAAAAATAATTTTTTAATTTAAAAAATCAAAAAAAATTTGGTGGTTAGATTTGAATCACCAACTGTTGTTCATACTTCTTTTCTCACATATTCTTCTGTCTTTGTTTTCCAAGTAGATCTACGTGATTCAAACAATTCAATTTCATTGTCATAATCAAGTATCCTGTGAAAAGGAAGGGATTAAAACTAGATCCTTGAGTGCCTTTCTATTTATCCAGCAATCTGCTCACCAAGCCACACTTTCTCTCCCCAACACTCTCAGGTGAATCTGCAGAAAATAATATCTCCCATGTCTATTTCAATACAATTGCTTTCAGGGAAGGGAGGGGTGTGTTGTGGCATATAAGGGAAGGTGGAGGGAAAAAAGCTAGCTAAACGTTTTCAGGTCTGAAAAAGATCTAAGTCCACTTGCGTTCTGATAAAGGGCTCATCCTAGTCATTATCTCAAAACAATTTATTCTGCTCCTACATGTGTGGTTCAAGTTATTCTGAAAGTAATTTTGAGTAATTTTAGTTATTTGTAAAATCTCTGATTTCTTTGAAATAAAGAATCTTTGGAAGAGTGAATAAAAGAAAATTTAAATGTCCACAAATGCTTCTCTTTCCAAATGGTATACAGAATTGTATTATTTAAATTGTCATTTTCAACGAAAAAAATAACGTGGGTTTAAGTGAAAAAAGTATGAGTACTTAAAATGTGTACCAAATCAATATTAGCAGAAAAATGAAATGCTTTTATTTATTTTACTAGTACAAATATGAACCACTAATCAAAATACTTTGAAGAAAATTAAGCATGATGATTTTCACCTGCAATTATATGCAATTTTCAACTTTCCTTTAATATTTATTTTACATTAGACCTTTTAGATTTCAAAAGTATAAATGAGAAACCTAGCCTTATGAGTATGAAGAGTAGATAACCCAATATTAAAGGTTCTAGACATTTTTAATATCAAAAATAAATGTAAGACTTAAAATCTGATGGCTTAAGCTGAACATCTTTGAATACTGCTCAGTTCCCTACCAAAATGTGAACATCACTAGGAGGAGACCACCATACTAAGTATGGATGAACTTCACTAAAGAGACGTAGTTAGGAAATTGGAGGAAATCAGGTAGTGAAAGTTGGGGAAATCTGACAAAGTCTCCCCTAACTATTATGTTAATTAATTAATGTAAGGCACATTTTCCTTAGGATCAACAAAATAATAATTACTGCTTCTCAAACTCATATGGAAATACATAAAATTTTATTCTCTTGCAGGCAGATGGATGAATTACTCTTTCATGAGGATGATATACATCCTCCTTTTGAGGGGGCACTTATAGAATTGTGAATTTCTTTGTCTTCAATTCTTTCTTAAGCTTTGTGTGTTCCACCATGGGTTAAAGATTCAATGCACTTCATATTTGCTATATTTTTCTTAATAGAATGTGGTCATCTCGGTCAAGTCAAGAAAAGAAAGCTCCAACTAATCAGCCCAGGCAACTACTTGTTAGTTGAGAGCATTTTCCAGTGGTCCTGTTGTGTCTTCACAGTAAGCATCTGATCAACCACGTGTCAACACTAGTGACTCTAACAGCAGACAGGCATTGGGGGGAGGTCCCTGTGTGATTCCAGCCATCCGAAGGGCAGGAGAGACGCTCTGTTGTGCATTAGTCACATGGTTTCTAAGATGAGTTCTCTGCAGTCCCGTTTGCCAAAAGTGATGTAATGTAGGTATACACTTTCTGCTATTTATTGCATTTAAATCCCATGAAGTAATGAAAATAAGCTTCTTTGTATGTTTAATTGCAAATTACTTCCCCAGAACATATTCATATGAGGCAAATATACCTATATCTATATCTATATCTATGTCTATATCTATATCTACTATATCTATCCTTCAGATAAAATTTCTCTTTGCATTTTATGTAAGAGGATTTTTTTTCTTTCTTTTTCTTGTGGGAATATTTTTAATAACAAATTCAATCTCTTTAATAGATATAGGGCTATTTGGACTTTTTATTTCTTCTTATGTGTGTTTTAGCAAGTTCAGTATTTCAAGGACTTTTTCCAATTAAGCTAAATTGTTAGATTTATTGGCATAAAGTTATTAATATTTTTTCCTTTTTATCATTTTTTAATTTGTTTTTTAAATTTTTTTTAATTGCGGTAACATTGGATTATAACATTATATAGTTTTCAGATATACATCATAATATATTCCAAATTCTGTGTAGATTACATCATATTCACCACCCAAAAACTAATTATAGTCCATCCCCTCACATGTGAGCCTAAATCACCTCTTTTGCCCTCCCTGCCCCCCGCCATGGTAACCACCAATCCATTCCATTGCTATGTGTTTGTTTGTCATTGTTTTTATGCAAGAGGACTTTAAGGAACACTAATAAAATTCAAAACATTCATTAAATAAAAAGAAAATACCAATTTCTGGGTAAAATCCTCTTACAACTCAATTTTCAAAGGTATTTTTTTCCACATAACAGTGGCAATTTAAAAAAGTAAAAAGATCCATAAAATTTCTCCAAGGAAGTGTTTCCCTGTTAAGATATAAACACTACGAATTTTAGGACAAATTCAGAATTGGCAACTCAAAAATCATATTTGCAGATTTTCTCTCAAGAAATTATTTAGATGTTTCTGCCACTTAGCCTGTACTTGATCAATGGATAAATAGGTTTCTTTATAGACACTTTTACTAGAGCGTTTTAGGTACACAGCCCCTCAAAACAGCCTTTTTTCCCAACTTTGCAGAGTTCGTCTGCAGTAATCCTACAGGATCCATAGTCTCCTATAAACGTCACTTCTTTTTTATGACCTCTCTCCTTTATTATTTCTTTGCTATTAACAGTAGAGTAAGACTACTTTTACTAAGGTGCGTTAGAACATTTTAATTTCATAATTAATACAAGTAAAGACAGCAGTTATTTTAACAGCTAATTTTAAATGCTTTCTTGACTTTTTTCCTGAGATAGTCAAGTGGCCAGCAATAACCATAGGGCACTTTAACATACAAAACATGTGCTAAATCATTAAATTTCTAAATACTGCCTAAATCCAGTCTTTTCCTGATTTGCCACGACTTTTAAAATATAGTTACCACAAGCTTACAGATTACTGGTTTCTCCTTCTTAGATATTGCTTCTCCCTAGTTTTTAACCTGGAATTATAACCTGGAATAATTATGGAATTATTTTAATCTGGAACTATATTTTCATTCACCACTCAGTTTTCCCATGATTTCTTTGTATTTTCTACATTTTGAATCACTATTTGGAAACTACGTGTGAAAGTAAAATATGTAGCTATACTTGCAAACAAATAGCAGTTATAAACTAGAAGATGCAATAATATATAAAAGATATAAAAAAAGAGCAGTTGTAACATACTAATATTGAATCATTGTGCTGGGAACAGAGGGCACCTACTTTGTCTAAAGGATTAAAAGTCAAATTTATTAGCTAGAGAAATGTAAAATACACAATAGCAATATTTTAAAAATAGACTTTTATGAATTCTCTTTATTTTTCTCCAAAATAATATCACAGATTTGCAAGTATTTTCTAGTATTTGTGGATGTCTATACTACATCAATCTAGATACTAATTAGAATACACTTGTTTTGGATCTGAGGCCAACCTCAAGTGTCTTACATCTGAGCTGGGGCAGTGGATAAGGTAACTTATAAATGTATTCACTTAAAATAAAATGTCACAACAAAGAATGATCGTCTAAGAAATAGCTTACCAGTCACTAAATGGGATTGCATTCATTCCCACATCTTTGTCAAGGTAAATAATTTATTTTGCAAGGAAAGTTTAGCTGATATTAATAACATTAATATTGGGAATAGATGGAAATCAATTTGAATTTCTATAAATATATTTTGAATTTCATGAATCTGCATTTTTGTGTGTAAATCTGTGTATTGCTACCTCAAAATCAAGGCATATATAGCAAATCTATATCACAAAGAATTATCCCTGAATAGAAGTAGAAATACTATCTTGAATAATGAATTATAAACATCAATGACAGCATCTTAAAAGTTACAGAATTCTTTGCTAGCCTTAATTGGGGTTCTTGAAAGATTCCTCAAGAGGAGTCAGGGGACTTTTGTGTTATCTTGCAGATGAGGAGACGAAGACTTGGAAAATGGTTCTCCAATGAAAATCCAGGTCATGGCAATGCAGGAACCAGATTCTCACTTTCTCCTGTAGTTCTCTTTCTACTAAACATAATATGCAGTTTGTCCCAGAATATTCGATTTGGTTGAGTCTTCACTGTAAGTCAATATCACATAAGCCCTGTTTTTTATCTTGTCACATGAGCTTACAGAAGGGTTTCTGGTGCAAGGGAAGATATTATGGTGAGCATTTTGTAATAGAATGGAACAGCACTTTGAGGCAAGAGAGAGACAATATTTGAACTGCATGTCCTTATTTTTAAATTACATTTTTATTGTTTTATTAGTTTATCACAGGAACAAAAGGAGGAAGGAGAAGGTTTTAGAGGTCTCCGAATACAGAATTTATCCTCTCTGCTCTTCTTGACTTTCATTTTATGTTATGCAATTCCAGTCCTAAAAAAAGACTAGACAGCACTGGCTGCATTTTTAGGAGGTAGCTATTTTTGAGTCTTCAAAACCTTTTAAAAGTCATTAAAAGTGCCATTTCTGTATGTTCCAATGTTAATCCCCGGTATTTTAGTTAATATACAAACAGACATTTAAAACCCTTTTGCAAATCCTAAAATGAATATGAATAAATTGACAACGAACTTCATCAGAGCTGAAGACCATTCAAATGCATCGGGCTGTTGGGGTGTTTTTCCAGAAGAGCTCAGAAAGAATCCCGGTGTCAGACATGGGCCACGTGTGGTTGGCCCGGTGTTTAACTAAAGGGGACAAAGAGCGTGGGCTCACGTCGCTGTAATACGGGACCGTCGCACGAAGCCCGCTCCCACCACAGCCCCTGAGCACGCTGCGCGCGCAGCCCGCTGAGCAGGTGAAGGCGGAGAGGGGGTTTGGCGGCGGCGGCGGGAGGACAGCCCCGGAACAACCTCTGCCAAGCGAGGTGGGCGCCTCCCGCTCTTTCAAAGAGGAGCTAAATACGCGCGTTCAGAGTGTTTGCGGTTCCCTACCTACCGCTCAAATCTGTATGATATCAACTCTTGGACAAAAGCAAGAAACCCAGTAGAGAAATAATAAATCCATTAAGTATTTTAAATAAGAATTAAATGTAAATTATTTTCATTATAAAAGATTAAAGACCAAAATTAACTCAAAAGAAACTAGACAAGCTGAATCCACCAAAGCCAGAGGATGTCACAAATATCATCAGAGACCTATCATCAAACAGGCACTTATTATGTTAATATAAAGGTTTACATGCATAGAAAAAAAGTTTCCCAACTCATTCTAGATTGCTAGGAAGTCTGATTCTAACAGGAAATAAGGATAAAACAGAAAAGAGAACTATTTGTCAGTCTTACTTCAGGATATAGTTATTAAAATATTAAAGAAAACTTAAATTAATCAAGTCACTAAAAGAATAATCATAAACAGGTATGATTTATCCTAGTACTATACGATTACTCCAACATTACACAATTTTCTAATGTGTTTTAACTACAGAAAAAGTTTAATGTAAAAAATATATAAACTCAATAAAATAACAAAAAAAAGCATTTAAAAATTGATAGTCCTGATTTAAAAAATCTTAGAATAATTGGGGCCGGCCCAGCGACATAGTGATTAGGTTCACACACTCTACTTTGGTGGTCCAGGCATCCTGAGTTCAGATCCTTGGCATGGACCTACACACCATTCCTCAAGCCATGCTGTGGCGGTGTCCCACAGACAAAATAGAGGAAGACTGGCACAGATGTTAGCTCAGCGACAATCTTCCTCAAGCACAAAAAGGAAAACTGGCAGCAGATGTTAGCTCAGGGCCAATCTTCCTCACCAAGAAAAAAGAAAAAAAAGTCTTAGCATAATTGTAATTTTTCTATATATGTAAATATATTCAGGGCATCTTTTTAAGTGAAAATAGGGATGTAACAAAAGTATATGGATTTAAAAAATAGGATCACAATATATTTCTATATCAAAATATGTATTGTATAATATTTACATGTATATTTATCTACATATGTATGTACTCTTGTAGATGTATATATATACACATGCATATGCATAGATTCTATAAAGTTACACATAAGTGTTCATAACCATTGACTGTGGGTTAGGGTTTGCCAGCAATCTTAATTATTTGCTATTTTTCCCTTTTGCCTCTCAAAAGTTTCTATGTGAATAGGTATTGGTTATAATTTAAAAATATTTCATAACATTATTTTAAAATGTAAAATTGTAATCATTATTTTCTAAAAATTAGATTATAAAGTATATAAACTAGTATTTTCAGAAAATTTTTAAGCCTCTTGATTTAATTTATCAAAAGTATGCACCTGAGATCTTTGAAAGCACTAATAACCATTTTTACCAGCAACATTTACTGATGTAAGTATTATGCTTAGTTGTCCTTAAGGTATTCATAATCTAGTTTGAGTGAAACAGATACATGTACCACCAATGGTATAACATTTTGATAAATGCTGAAGTAGATAAATCTGCAAAGACTTGTATGCTCTACCAAGGCTGATGTTTCTTTAGTTCCTCAGCAGGGGTGAGCTCTCTGCAGCCTCAGGACCTTTGCACATGCCAGCTTGCTTCCTAAAGTGTTCTTCTCCTCACTTTCACAAAAGATAATACCTTCTGTTCCCTTTGGTCTCAGCTTCAATGATCCTTCCCCAGAGGCCTCTTTCCTAAGCAACCCAACTAAAGTCAGCCTCCTTTGTTGTTATTTTCAGCCTTGTCTTGTTTATTTCCTCCCAACACATTCTCAAATCTGCCATTATTAATATTTCCTTTTCTGTTCTTTTTCATTTTATCAGTCTTCTCAATGAGAAATCAGTCCTAGAAGAAAGGAGTAACTCTCTTTCATTTACTGCTGTGTCTCGGTGAATGACTGCATTATAGAGTGATAATTTCTTTCTGACCTGTCTGCTAAAAGACTGAAAATTATATCAGAGATCAGTTCAAAACTTTTTATGCAGCTTGTAACAGGTACAAATTACTTGTCTAGTTCATGCCCCAGGAAACTTCCTTTGCTATACTGATGACAAAGGTACCTGTTTTCATTTAATTTGGTAAGTGATTTTGGGTAAGTTGATTAGTCCCAGCCTGTGTTTGCTCCAGAGTAATGTGACCATAATCCCGTCCCCCTGTCCTTTTTCAGTCCTGTTCTCTGCCTTACTAGCCCTACACATCTACTAAATTTGAACTCAATTCCTAAGTGTAGCGTAAAAGTTTTTTTATATTACAAATAAAGATTATATGTCAGAGAGCACTACATTTAAAAAAGAAAAGGCTTATAAATTATTATTTTTTGGCTTTTTCATGTTCTGAATGAGGATACTGATCTGGAAAACATGTGACTTCATTCCGTGATATTATCTGGTAAGCTGCCTCAATGCTTTGTTAAAGAGGCTGTATACACTTACATAGGTGGGTAAGTAAATAGATAAACTATCACAGTCTCATATCTCCCCATAAGTATTTCGGGGAGTGACCAAGTCTTTTCCAATTGACAGTAATCTCTGATGCACTAATGCACGGTGCTCAGAATTGAGTAGGTTCTCAATAAATATTTGCTGGATAATGATGAATGCAGGCATACTTCAAAAACTAACAAGTAAAATGTAAATATAAGGTGGTGTTAATGTATGTTTTTATCATGATAATGATTATGATGATAACCACGTGGTTTTATCAACTAAATGGAAAAACAATAATATTGACATCTTGCTAGCATACGAGATAATCAGTACTGGTATAAATGAAATACTAGTACATAAGGGTGTTCCACTGTTTTATTTTATCTTAAAATTGGGCATGATTAAAATAATGAGCGGTTTAACAGAAATCCCAATTCTAAAAAAAAATCCAACACAAAACCGTTTAATTCTTCTGTAACAGCCTTGAATCTCAGCTAGAAGTAGCATTCTTACATGTTTAGACAGAAAACAGCACTTCATTTATAAATAATGTTTTTATTTAAATAATCTGGAATTAAAATGAAACCTTTGGCCCTGCTAGTAATTAAACAGCAGTGCTTTACACTAGTCTTATTCTAAACATGCAGACGGGGAGAAACACTTTACAAATAAAAGTATACACAAGCTGCAGTGTTTTGGTCCATTAGGGAGGAGAACACCTGCAAAGCCCACTCATGCTTTCTTTTAGTGGCTGAAGTGTGATAATACTCTTGTCCCCATATGGGAACCAGAGATTAGTCCCAACTTAAACATCCAGCACACTCAGCTACCTGCAAGCAATTGAGGAAGCTCGGTTAACGGATGTGTAGAGCTGGAACGAGAGGCACTTGAAACAACTGGCCACATGGGGCACAAAGAGAGAAGGGCACTCACAAGTCCAAATACGCTATGTGCTTATTTGTCTCCTACAGGGGTGGAAGAAAAGTCACTACTCAGGGTGGCCTTATTCAGTTCGACGCAGCTGGTGGAACTGGCTGGGTCTCTCCATTGAAAACCCCATGGAGCTCTGGGCTCCATGGCCCCGGAGCCTGAGAGCACCATCTGAGCAGGACCCTTGCCGACCCATTCAAGAACAGTAGGAGGGAGATTTTCCTTTAACTGAGGTATAATTGACATACAACATTATATTAGTTTCAGGTATACACATAATGATTTGACATTTGTAGACACTGTACAATGATCACCACAATACAGCATGGTTTCACTTATATATGGAATCCAAACAAAACCAAACACACACACAAAACCCAAGCTTGTAGGTACAGACAACAGATCGGTGGCTGCCAGAGGGTGGGGGCACTGGGGGTGGGCAAAACAGTGAAGGAGGTCAAAAGGTACAAAATTCCAGATACAAAATAAATAAGTCATGGGGATATAAACACAGCATGGTGACTATATTTAATAATACTGTATTGCCTATTTGAAAGTTGCTAAGAGGGTAAATCTTAAAAATTCTCACCACAAGAAAAAAATATTTTGTAACTAAGAGGGAGATTTTTAAGGCTTCTTAGCCTTAAGGCACAGTGACATATGGGAATGCGCAATTCTGTTTTCTCCTTGTGAGGTGGGGTTTATGTTTTGCTCTCTCACCTTCAGAAACTTGGAATTTATTCTTAGGAAAGTCCAGAAGATAAAAGAATGGTTATTTAAATTTCCCCCCCCAGCGTCATAGCTGACCAATCCATTGGTAAATTGATTGCACGAAGCAAAAGGTGCTTAAAGTCAAATCTGAATCCTCAATGTCCTTTGAGCTGGAAGTGCACGCTCGGGTCCTCAGGAGCGTGCAAAAGCAATGATGCCCTCGCACTTTTATGAAATGAGTACAGCAAGGTGACAGAGACTCAAAATGCAGGCTTCTGAAGCTGTGGCAACTGTGTGAAATAAGTGTTTTGTGAATTCAAAAACTCTAAGATTGTATTGTTCTTAATTTTAGATGTATGTTGTGAATTAAATTCCTTTAATCACAGAGAGATTAGAATTTGCATTGAGAGCAGAAGAGGGAAAGCTCAGAAGCAACTCCCTGCAAACACACCTCAGACACATCTCACAGGGTTTTTATCTTGACCCGCGGCCGCTGGCAAGTCTCCAAAACACATCCACTGAGCACTACAGCTGGCTTTCCGCTTATCGTCATAATTTATTTTCCGCGCAGCTGGCAGAGTGACCTTTCTCAGACTCTTACCTAATCAGATTCCCCCTTTCCTGCTTAAAATTTTCCAGTGGTGTTCCATTTATATCATTGTAATATAGAAAGTCGAAAAAATAGTTTTTCACTCCGTCCCTGCTTATTTCTACAGCTTCCTTTCTCTCTCTCTCTCTTTTTTTTTTTTTTTTTTGAGGAAGATTAGCCCTGAGCTAACATCTGCTGCCAACCCTCCTCTTTTTGCTGAGGCAGACTGGCCCTGAGCTAACATCTGTGCCCATCTTCCTCTACTTTATATGTGAGACACCTGCCACAGCATGGGTCGACAAATGGTGCCATGTTCACACCTAGGATCCGTACCGGCGAACCCCAGGCCACTTCAGTGGAATACCAAACTTAACCACTGCGCCACCAGGCGGGCCCCTACAGCTTCACTTCTTGATGTTTTATCTGAACGCCCTCCTCCTCAAGTAATCTTTGCAGCAGTCCACAAATGAATCTACGCGATGAAGTCGTTTACTCACCTTCCTTTAATATTTCTGTGCTTTTGCATATACAGTCGTGCGCCGCATAACAATGTCTCTGTCAACAATGGACCACATATATGACAGTGGTCCCATAGATTAGTACCATATAGTCCAGTTGTGTAGTGAGCTGTGCCTTCCATATTTGTGTAAGTACACTCTGTCATGTTCACACAACAAAATTGCCTGACAACGCATTCCTTAGTCATGCATCACACGACAATGAAATTGCACAACTGTACCGAGTCTTTAACAGATCAGTTATTTTAAATCCTGGCTGCAGAATAGAATAAAAAATAAAATAAGAAGATCCGTCAAGGATCTACACCAGAATTGCTTATTTGTTTGTGCAGGGTTGAGGCATGGCATTGGTGCTTTTTAAAATTCTTGGTGTATTTACCACTGAAACTCCCTGGTTTAAATATTCATATCTCCAAGCTCACCAGTATAATTTCGGTCATTCTGACTATCCCAAGCTCCCCCCCAGCCCATGCTAGAACCATCTCTATGACGTGCCTAATCACTCTGTGTTCACAGCCCCTGTGGCACTTATCACAACTTATTACATGTACGTGTCTTCTGTTTCTCTTCTCTCCTAGAATATTAATTCTTTGTATCCCTAGTACCTAGCACTCAATAATTATTAAAATTGTACAAATGGGGATTTTGAAAGTGAGCTCAATAGCAACATAAGGCACAAAAGAAAAACAGAATTTGAGTAGGTCAGTGAAAGTCTCCATAAAGAATTTCATTTTTGTTTAAATCTAAAAGATGTGTTAAGATTTTCGTAGATTTGGTAGAAGCACGAGTGTTCCTAGCAGCAGGGATAGGATAATATCTGTAGATTGCTTTAAGTACTATGTACATTTTAATCTTGTTTATTCTTCCAACCCATAAGCATGGAATGTTTTTCCATTTCATTCCATTTCTTCTTCAATTTCTTTCCATAATGTCTTGTAATTTTCAGTGCATAGGTCTTTCACATCTTTGGATAAGTTTATTCCGATATGTTTTATTCTTTTTGTTGAGATTGCAAATGGGATTGCATTCTTGACTTCTCTTTCTGCTAGTTAGTTGTTATTGTATAGAAATGCAACTGATTTTTGTAAGTTGATTTTGCACCCTGCCACTTTGCTGTAGTTCTTGATTATTTCTAATAGTTTTCTGATGGGTTCATTAGATTTTTCTACATATAGAACCATGGCATATGCAAACAGAGTTTTATTTCTTCCTTTCCAATTTGGATTCTTTTTATTTCTTTTTCTTGCTTAATTGCTCTTGCCAATGTCTCCAGTACGATGTTGAATAGGAGTGGTGAGAGTGGGCACCCTAGTCTTGTTCCTGTTCTCAGAGAGATATCTTTCCATCTTTCAGGTGTACAGCACAGTGATTTGATATTATCATACATTATGAAATGATCTCCACAATAACTCACAGTAAGTGCTTACTGCCTATGTTTTCGTCTAAGAGTGTTATGATGTCGGCTGTGGGATTGTCTTATATGGTCTTTAATATGTTGAGGTACTTTCCTTCCATATGCATTTTATTGAGAGTTATTATCATGAATGGATGTTGGATCTTGTCAAATGCTTCTTCTGCAGCTACTGAGGTGATCATGTGATTCTTATTCCTCATTTTGTTGATGTGGTGTATCACACTGATTGATTTGTAGATGTTGAACCATCCCTGTGTCCCTGGAATAACTCCCACTTGATCATGGTGTATGATCCTTTTAATGCATTGCTGTATTCTGTTTGCCAATATTTTGTTGAGGATTTTTGCATCTATGTTCATTAGTGATATTGGCCTGTATTTTTACTTCTTTGTGTTATCCTTGTCTGGTTTTGGTATCAGGGTAATGTTGGCCTCATAGAGTGAGTTAGGAAGCATTCCATTTTCTTTAATTTTTTGGAATAGTTTGAGAAGGATAGATAATATATCGTCTTTGAATTTTTGGTAGAATTCTCTAGAGAAGCCATCTGGTCCTGGGCTTTTTTGGGGGGAAGTCTTTGATCACTGTTTCGATCTCTTGTAATTGGTCTATTCAATTTCTCTATGTCTTCTTGATTCAGTTTTGGGAGGTTGTATGAGTCTAAGAATTTATTCATTTCTCCTAGGTTATCCAATTTGTGGGCATATAGTTTTTCATAGTATTCTCTTATAATCCTTTGTATTTCTGTGGTATCTGTTGTAATTTCTCCTCTTTCATTTCTAATTTTAATTATCTTAGCCTTTCCTTTTTTTCTTGGTGAATCTAGCTAAGAGTTTGTCAATTTTGTTTATCTTCACAAAGAACCAGCTCTTAGTTTCATTAATCCTTTCTACTGTTTTTTTAGTCTCTCTTTCATTTATTTCTGCTCTGATTTTTATTATTTACCCCCTTCTGCTGACTTTGGGCTTTGTTTGTTCTTCTTTTTCTATTTCTGTTAGGTGCAGTTTAAGATTGCTTATTTGAGATTTTTGTTATTTGTTAAACTGGGCCTGTATTGCTATGAATTTTCCTCCTAGGACTGCTTTTGCTGCATCTCATAAGAGTTGGTATGCTGTGTTTCCATTTTCGTTTGTCTCCAGGTATTTTTTCTTTTCACCTTTGATTTCTTCATTGATCCAATGGTTGTTCAGTAACATGTTGTTTAGTCTCCACATATTTCTGACTTTCCAGTTATTTCCTTGTAGTTGATTTCTCTTTTTATGGCATTGTGGTCAGAAAAGATGCTTGACATGATTTCAGTCTTCTTAAATTTTTTGAGGCTTGTCTTGTTTCCCAAAACATGGTCTATCTTTGAGAATGATCCATGTGCACTTGAGAAAAATATTTAGTGTCCTGTTTTTGGATGTAGTGCTCTCTATATATCTCTTAAGTCCTTGTGATCAAGTCTTTCATTTAAATACATTATTTCTTTGTTGACTTTCTGTCTGGATGATCTGTCCATTGATGTATTGTGGGCTACTAAGGTCCCCTGCTATTATTGCATTGCTTTTAATTTTAATAGGTCTGTTAATAGTTTCTGTATGTTCTTTGGTGCTCCTGTGTTAGGTGCATGTATATTCGTGAGTGTTATGTCCTCTTTGTGGAAAGTCCCTTTTTTCATTATATACTGTCCTTCTTTGACTCTCATTTTCATTTTTAACTTGACGTTTTCTTTGTCTGATATAAGTATATAAGTATGGCAAAATATTTTTTCTTTTGTTTGCCATTAGCTTGGAGTATCATCTTCCATCCCTTTACTCTAAGCCTGTGTCTTTCTTTATAGCTGAGATGTGTTTCCTGGAGGCAGCATATTGCTAGTTCTTATTTTTTAATCCACCCAGCTAATCTGTGTCTTTTGACTGGAGAATTCAATCCACTTACATTTAGAATTTAGAGGGATTATTGACATATGAGGACTTAATACTGCCATTTCATCTCTTATTTTCCTATTGTTCTATGTTTCCATTGTTTCTCTTCCTTTGTATTTCTGACTGCCACTTCATTTTGATTGTTTTCTAAGGAGGTTTTCTCAGTTTTCTCTTCTTATGAATTGCGGCTCTGCCCTGATTTTTTGTTTAGTGATTACTGTGATGTTAGTATAAAAGTCTCATAGATTAAATAGTCTATTTTCTCATAGCTTCCTATCTCCATTAGCCTAAGTGGGTTCAATCCCTTTTCTCTTCCCCTTCTGAGTTATTATTGTCACAACTTGTTCTGTTCTGTGTGGTGAGTTTGTGACTAAGTTTAAGTGTTTATAGTTACTTTTGATTCTTTCCTTCCTTTTATCTTTTAATTTATAGTTGAGTATTTGCTTCTGTGTTCTGATAGAGAGCTGCCGTTTTCTGATTTTGTCTGTCTATTTATCTCCTTGATTAAAGATTTGTAGAGCTTTGCCTTGTTGTTTCTGGTGTGAGGGCATCTTTAATCATTTCTTGTAGGGGAGGTATAGTGGTGATAAACTCCCTCAGCTTTTGTTTATCTGGGAAAGCATTTATATCTCCATCGTATCTGAAGGAAAGTTTTGCTGGAGAGAGTATTCTTGGTTGAAAGTTTTGTCTTTCACAATTTTGAATACATCCTTCCATTCTCTCCTAGCTTGTAAGGTTTCTGCCAAGAAAGCCACTGACAGCCTGATAGGGGTTCCTTTGTAAGTTATTTTGTTCTGCCTTTCTGCCTTTAAAATTTTTTCTTTGTCATTGACTTTTGCCAGTTTTACCATTTTATGCCTTGAACAAGGTCTTTTAGCATTGATGTAATTAGACGTTCTATTAGCTTCATGTATTTGAAAATCTGGTTCCTTCCCCAGGTTTGGGAAGTTCTCAGTTATTATTTCTTTGAATCAGCCTTCTGTTCCTTTCTCCCTCTGGAATATCTATAATCCTTATGTTGCTTTTCCTAATTGAGTCAGATATTTCTTTTATTTTGAGTAAGATTAGCCCTGAGTTAACATCTGCCACTAATCCTCTTGCTGAAGTAGGCTGGCCCTGAGCTAACATCCATGCTCATCTTCCTCTATTTTATATGTGAGACATCTGCCACAGCATGGCTTGACAAGTGCAGTGTAGATCCGCACCTGGGATCCTAACTGGCGAACCCTGGGCCACTGAAGTAGAATGTGCGAACTTGACAGCTGTGCCTCTGGACCAGCCTGGAGTCAGATATTTCTTGAAAAATTCCTTCACTTTTAAAAACACTTAGTTCTCCCTCCTCCACTTGTAGCATTTCTATATTTCTATCCTCTAACTCACTATTTCTTTCCTCCGTAACATCAGCTCTATTTTTAAGGATTCTAGATTATTTTCATTTCATTAATTGTATTCTTCATATCCAGAATTTCTGCTTTTATTTTTAGTTTCAATCTCTTTGGTGAAGTATTCCTTATTCTCATTAATTTTATTCTTGAGCTCATTGAACTGTCTTTCTAAGTTTTCTTGTAACTCATTGAGTTTCTTTATGACAGCAATTTTGAATTGTCTGTCATTTAGATTGTAAATTTCTGTGCCTTCAGGGTTGGTTTCTGGAGAATTGTCATTTTCCTTCAGGTTTGAATTGTTGCTGTAGTTTCTCATGGTGTTTGATGAACTAATCTTATTTTGTTGGTGCATTTGTGGTAGTACTAGATCTCAGATTCCACCTGCTACTGCTAGGAGGAAGCAGGAGCTGAGTTTCTGATCCTAGCTCATCTGCTGGAAGTTGTTGGGGTACTATGGGTGCTTGCACCAGCCTGCACAGAATTTGGGCGCATGTGTAGACTGTGTTTGGTGAGCAGGGTTTCCTCATGGGATCCTATCCATGAGGCTACAGGGATGCAGTTGGATCCCCCACTGTGATCACAAGTAGGCTAAAGGCTCCCACTGCTTCTGCCTACAGTTACCCTGGAGTGCGTTCCTGCTTTCTTGGCTCAGCAGTACTATGGACACACATGCAGGCTGGGAAGGTTCTTGCCCCAGTGCATAGTTCTGCTGTTGCTGCTTCTTGTGGTCCCACTGGCCTGTGCTTAGTGGGTGGGCTTCCTCAGGAATATTGAGCCAGGGCCACTCCTTGGGGCCCCAAGGGAACAGTGGGCTCCCCCACTGCTGGGAAAGAGAGCATAAGTAGGCTAAGGGCTGCTGCCACCTCCTCTTACAGTCACCCCAGGGTGCATTCCTGCTTTCAAGGCACAGCGGTACTATCAGCATTCATGCCAGACTAGAAAACATTCATGCACGTGCACAGGCTGCCAAGGAAGGACAGGGAGTTCTCACCTAGCTCCACCACTCCACAGAGGGCCAATCAATCCACCTTCAGATGTATAGTTGTGTGTGTCTCTCAGGCGTCCTGTTGCTCTGTGTGGGTTTCCTCTAGTGGCCAGTGAATATCCATTTAGTTGTAGTTCAAAGGGGTAGAGATAAAGGGAATAGCTCACTCTGCCACGTTGCTCATGTCACTCCAGAAATAGGGTGTTATTAAAGTGAATTTTCAGTAAATGAGAAGGGGTGAGGCTACCAATATCAGCAAGGAATAGGTCACAGAGAGTCTCCACAGCTATGGTAAAGGCCACTCAATTCCATCCCAAGTATATTGAGAGGATGCATACATCATCAGGGCTCAGTCAGAAAACCAGAAAAAACTTCGAATGATTCAGACTGAAGGAATTTAATACTGGGATTTGATTACAAGGATTAAGGAAGAGTGGAGAAACCAAAAAGGGCAAAGAGATGCAACGTATAGATTTGGTACTGCTGGAAGACATTACTTACCATTAGGCTAAAGGGATGTAGGGAGGATGTGGTGTGACAGAGCTTCTGATACAAGAGAAAGCTATGGTTCTCATTCCTGGTGGAAACTGGGGCAGAAGAGGAAATGCATATTGGATGAAGTGGGAATTACAGCTGGAGACACTGACCTGCCATTTTCACAACCTACTGTTAAACCAACCAGAAGAAGGAAGCCCAGAAAATAGTTCCTGGTGATACAGAACAGGACAGAAAGGTTGGCAATGGATCTAACAGCAAACAGGTACACCACAAAACTGTAACAAGCAAGACAGTTTTGTGAAGATGTGATCAGGTTTAATTAATTAATTACTGTTTTTTTTTTTACTTGTATATGTATGTTTTCTTTTTAAAGAAACAGAAGTCAATTTACAAATATTATTTAGTGGTTATGTTTTATGAAATGAGATTTTTTTTCTTTTTACCTTTTGATCCTCTTCATCTATTTCTCCCATGCACTACCCCTTGCCTCTGGCAGCTATCAAACTGTTCTCTGTATCTATAAGGATTTTTTTGTATTATAAAAATGATTTTATTATTAAATTGTTAGAATCAAATTTAGTTTTTTAATTGAAATATAATTGACATAAAATATTATATTATTTCAGGTGTACAGCATAGTGATTTGATATTATCATACATTATGAAATGGTCTCCACAATAACTCACAGTAAATGCTTACTGCCTATGTTTTCATCTAGGAGTGTTATGGTTTTAGGTCTTACATTTAAATCTTTAATCCATTTCAGTTTATTTTTATATATGGTGTAAGAAAGTTGTTCTGTTTCATTCTTTTGCATGTAGCTGCCCAGTTTTACCCACACCATTTAATTGAAAAGACTGTCTTTTCCCCATTGTATGTTCTCATCTCCTTTGTCATAAATTAGTTGACTATATAAGTGTGGGTAAGTTACGGGGTCTCCATTCTGTTCCATTGATCTATGTGTCTGGTTTTGAGCCAGAACCATACTATTTTGATAACTATAGCTTTGTAGTATATTTTTAAATCTGGGAACATGATACCTCCAAATTTGTTCTTCTTTCTCAAGATTTCTGTGGCTAGCGAAGGTCTTTTGTGGTTCCATACAAATTTTACAATTATTTGTTGTACTTCTGTGAAAAATGGCACTAGTATTTTGAAAAGAATTGCATTAAATCTGTAGATTGATGTGTGTAGTATAGACATTTTAACAATATTAATACCTCCAGTCAATGAGCATGGGATGTCTTTCTATTTATTTGTGTCATTTTCAATTTCTTTCATCAACATGTTATAGTTTCCAAAAGACAGGTCTTTTACCTACTTGGTTAGATTTATTCCTACACATTTTATTACTTTTGATGCAATCATAAATGGGATTTTCTTAATTTCTCTTTCTGATAGTTCATTATTTATGTATATAAATACAACAGATTTCTGTATATTAGTTTTGCATCCTGCAATTTTACTAAATTCATTTATTAGTTCTAATAGTTTTTTTTGTGAAATCTTTAGGGTTTTCTATACATAATATTATGTCATCTTCAAATAGTGACAGTTTTACTTCTTCCTTTCCAATTTGGATGATTTTATTTCTTTATATTGCCTAATTTCTCTGGCTAGGGTTCCTGATACTATGCGAATAAAAGTGGTAAGAGTGGGCATCCTTGTCTTGTTTCTGATCTTAAAGGAAAAGGTTTCAGCTTTTTATCATTGATTATGACGTTAGCTGTGGGTTTGTCATATAAGGCATTTATTATGTTGAGGTATGTTCCTTCTATACTCATTTTGCTGAGAGTTTTTATCATTAATGGATTTTGAATTTTGTCAGATGACTTTCTTGCATCTATTGAGATGAGTACATAATTAATATCCTTTGATTTTTAATATGGTGTATGATTGTTTTAATAAGTTGTTGAATTTGGATTGCTAATATTTAGTCGAAAAATTTTGCATCTATGTTCATCAGGGATATTGGTCTTAATTCTCTTTTTTTTGTAATGTCTGTCTGGTTTTGGTATGAA
Organism: Equus asinus; assembly: GCF_041296235.1. Lineage (NCBI taxonomy): Eukaryota > Metazoa > Chordata > Mammalia > Perissodactyla > Equidae > Equus > Equus asinus. The sequence goes on from NC_091795.1 coordinate 10,876,725, forward strand.
GGTAATGCTAACCTTGTAAAATGAGTTTAGAAATGTTCCTTACTCTTCCACTTTTTGGAATAATTTGAGATAGATGGGCATTAATTCTTCTTTAATTATTTGGTGTAATTCACTTGAAAGGCTCTCTCATCCTGGACTTTCATTTGTGAAGAGTTTTCTGATTACTGATTTAATTTCATTACTATTAACCAGTCTATTCATATTTTCTATTTCTTCTTGATTTAGTCTTGGAAGATTGTATGTTTTAACGAATTTATCCATTTCTTCTAAGTTGTGTAGTTTGTTGGCATATAATTGTTTATAGTACTCTCTTAGGATCCTTTGTATTTCTGTGGTATTGGTTGTAAAATCTTTTTCATTTTTTTTTTTATGCTTTATCTCCCCAAATCCCCCCGGTACATAGTTGTATATCTTAGTTGCAGGTCCTTCTAGTTGTGGTATGTGGGATGCTGCCTCAACATGGCCTGATGAGCAGTGCCGTGTCCTTGCCCAGGATCCGAACCAGCGGAACCCTGGGCCGCTGCAGTGGAGCGCACGAACTTAACCATTCAGCCACGGGGCCGGAACCCATCATTTCTGATTTTGTTTAATTGGACCTTATTCTTTTCCTTTTTCTTAATGAATCTGGCTAAAGTTTTATCAATTTTATTTATCTTTACAAAGAACCAGGTCTTCATTTCATTGATCTTTTCTATTGTTTTTGAAGTCTCTACTTCATCTATTTTCACTCTGATCTTTACTATTTCCTTCCTTCTTCTAATTTTGACTGTTTTTTCTTCTGTTTTTAGTTTCTTTAGGTGTAAAGTTAGATTGTTTATTTGACATTTTTCTTGTTTCTTGAGGTAGAGCTGTATTGTTATAAACTTCCTTGTTAGTACCACTTTTGCTGTATCCCATAGATTTTCGTATGTTGTATTTTCATTTGTCTCCAGTTATGTTTTGATTTCTTCATTGATTCAATAGTTGTTCAGTAGCATGTTGTTTAATCTCACATATTTGAGACTTTTTCAGCTTTCTTCTTGTAGTGGCTTTTTGGTTTCATACTGTTGTGGTCAGAAAAGATGCTTGATATGATTTTAATCTTCTTAAATTTATTGAGACTTGTTTTGCAGCCTAACAAGTGTTCTATCCTGGAGAATGTTCCATGTGCATTTAAAAAGAATGGGTATTCTCCTGTTTTGGGATGGAGTGTTCTGTATATATCTATTAAGACCAATAGGTCTAATGTGTCATTTAAGGCCAATATTTCTTTATTGATTTTCTATCTGGATGATCTATCCATTGATTTAAGTGGGGTAAATATCCCTATGGTTATTGTATTGCTGTCAGTTTCTTGCTTTATGTCTGTTAATATTTGCTTTCTATATTTATGTGCTGCCATGTTGGGTGCATAAATATTTACAAATGTTATATCATCCTATTGGATCGACCCCTTAATTATTATGTAAGGCCATATTCTTTCTATTATTTCAATTTTTGTTTTAAAGTCTATTTTGTATGGTATAAGTATTACTACCCCAGCTTTCTTTCTGTTTCCATTTTCATGGAATATCTTTTTCTATCCCTTCACTTTCAGTCTGTGTGTGTCTTTACATCTGAAGTGGGTTTCTTGTAGGCAGCATATAAATGAGTCTTTTTTAAATCCATTTAGCCATTCTATGACTTTTGATCTGAGGATTTAGTCCATTTACATTTAAAATAATTATTAATAGGTATGTACATATCGCCATTGTTCATTGCTCATTGTTTTCTGTGTTTTCTTTTTTTCCAGTTCTTCTCTGTTCCTTTCTTCATCTCCTGCTCTCTCAACTGTGGTTTGATGGATTTACTTAGTGTTATGTTTGGATCCCTTTCTCTTTATTTTTTTATTTATCTATTATATGGTTTTGGTTTGTTCCTACCATGAGGTACATATATAATAACCTACATATATAGCGATCTATTTTAAGTTGGTGGTCTACAAGCCCTACATTTTTACTTCCACTCACGTTTCATGTGTATGACATCATATTTTACATCTTTTTATTTTTTGTATCTTTTAGTTATTTATTGTAGTTGTAGTTTGTTTTACTACTTTTATATTTTAACCTTCATACTAGCTTCATAAGGGGTTGATTTGCTACCTTTAATCTATATTTGCCTTTAACAAGGAGATTTTTCCTGCTACATTTTTATTTCTAGTTATGACCTTTTCTTTTCCACTTAAGGAAGTTCCATTGGCATTTCTTGTAAGACCAGTTTAGTGTTGATGAACTCCTTTAGCTTTTGCTTGTTGGGGAAACTCTTTCTCTCCTTCAATTCTTAATGATAACCTTGCTGGGTAGAGTATTCTTGGTTGTACATTTTTTTCCTTTCAGCACTCTGAATATATCATGCACTCCCTTCTGGCCTATGAAGTTTCTGCTGAAAAATCAATTGATAGCCTATCTCTTGAATACTCAAGGTACTCCCTTGAATGTAACTAGTTGTTTTTCTCTTCCTGCTTTTAAGATTCTCTCATCATTAACTTTTGATACTTCAATTATAACGAGTTATTCTGGCTCTCTTAAGATTCATGTTGTTTGGCACTGTCTATGCTTCCCGGACCTGGATGTCTATTTCCTTCCATAGGTTAGGAATGTTTTCAGCCATTATTTGTTCAAATAAGTTTTCTGCCTTTTAACTCTCTCTTCTCCTTCTGGGCCCTCTGTAATGTGAATGTTAGTACTCTTGATGTTATCCCAGATGTCCCTTAGAGTATGCTCAGTTTTTAAAATTATTTTTCCTTCTTGCTGTTTTGATTGAGTGAATTCCACTACCTTGTCTTCTGGATGGCTGACCTGTTCCTCTATATCATTTATTCTTCTGTTGATTCCCTCTAATGTATTTTTCATTTCAGTTAGTGTCTTCTTCAGCTCTGATTGGTACTTTCTTATATTTTCTATCTCTTTATTGAAGTTCTCACTGTGTTCATATGTTCTTCTCCTAAGTTTGATGAGCATCATTATGACCAGTACTTTGAACTTTTTTTCAGGTAGATTGCTTGTCTCTGTTTCATTAAGATCTTTTTCTGGGGTTTTTGTCTTGTTCTTTTTTTGGAATATATTCCTTTGTCTCCTTGTTTTTCCTGACTCTCTTTGATTGTTTCTATGTATTAAGTAAATAAGCTACTTCTCCTAGTCTTGAAGGAGTGGCCTTTTGTAGGAAATGTCTCATGGGGCCCAGAAAAGCAATTTCCCTTAGTCCCCAGACCCAACTACTCAGGGGATGGCCCTTGTGCATGCCTGCCTGCTGTGGGCAGGGCTCTCCACTGGTTTGCTGGCTGGGGTGCCATGGCTGCCCCCAAGGCCATGGCAGTAGTTGGGGCTCTTAGTGGGACATGCCCACCAGAGTTAACAGGTTAGAGTGAAAGTTCTAAGATGGCCTCCCCAGTGCTGGTATTAGCAAAGTGGAATGTGATCACAAAAAGGGTGCTTGTCAGTGTCTTAATCCTCAGAGAGTGTCTCAACAGACTCCTGCCTCTCTGGCAAAAGATTCAAGATGTAGATTTGTTGTGTCCATGAGGGTAAGTGAGTTCAGGATCCTTCTATGCCACTGTCTTGAACCCTCTCTCTCTTTTATTTTTCTTTTAGATTCCACATATCAGAGAGATCATACAGAATTTGTCTTTCTCTTTCTAACTTACTTTACTTAGCACAATGCTATCAAGATTCATCCATGTTGTCACAAATGGCAAGATTTCATTCTTTCTATGGTTAAATAATATCCCATTGTACATACACATATATATGTGTATATATATAGATATTTATATATAAAAGGCAACATCTTATTTATCCGTTCATCCATGAATGGACACTTGAGTCGTTTCTATGTCTTGCCTATTGCAAATAATGCTCAATAAACATGAAGCTGTGGATATCTTTTTGAGTTAGTGTTTTCATTTCTGTCAGATAAATACCCAAAAGTGAAATTGCTGGATCACATGGTAATATTATTTTTCTTTTGAGGAAGCTCCATCCTGTTTTCCAAAGTTGCTGTACCAATTTACATTCCACATGCATTGCACAAGGGTCCTCTTCTCTCAACCTCCTCACCAGCATTTGTTATCTCTTGTCTTTTTAATAATAGCCATTCTAGCAGGTATGAGGTGATATCTCATTGTGGTTTTGATTTGCATTTCTCTGATGATTAGTGATGTTGAGCACTTTTTCATGTGTCTGTAAGACATCTGCACATCTTCTTTGGAAAAATCTCTATTCAGTTCTTCTGCTGATTTTTAATCAGATGGTTTACTTTTTGCCATTGAGTTGCATGAGTTCTTTATGTATTTTGGATACTATATTAGCACGTTATCATATGTATGATTTGCAAATATTTTCTTCCATTTAGTAGCTTACCTTTTCATTTTGTTGATAGTTTCTTTTGCTGTGCAGAAGCTTTTTAGTTTGATGTCATCTCACTTGTTTATTTTGCTTTTGTTGCTTTTGCTTTTGGTGTCAGATTCAAAAAAGTGTTGTCAAGACCTATTTCAAAGAGGTTTAAAATTAACTCTGGTGTCCATATGATGTTGTAAGTAGAGGAGGGCAAGAGTAGAGCAGAGTTACAGAGGTTTCTATTGCGATGACCCAAGTAATAGGGGAGGTAGGCTGAAATAATATGTTGGCAGTAGTGATGGTAGGAATGCCTGTATTTGAAATATATTTAAGAGGCAGGTAGAAGCAGCAGGGATCATTTCTTAAAGAAAGAGGAATTTGTACTTTGTTCTTTATGTAATGGGGAGTCCCTGCAGGTTTTTGATCAGAGGAGACAAAAGTAGTTCTATCTATTTGAAATAAATTGAATGCATGAGACACTCAAGACAGGGAAAACTCTTAAAAGGTTATTGTAACAGATCAAGCAGTAAGAATTTCAATGTACCTAGGTGAACAACAAAGTAGAACAGGAAAATGAAAGAATAACAACAAAGTCTGAAGTTAATTATATTTAGTTAAAAAATGAGTACGGAAATAAAATTGATTTTTAAAAGCTCTTCCCAATGTATTTTATTAATTTAATAATATTTGAATTCAATAAAGATAATTTTATTAGTTTTTTGTTGTAAGGACAGAATCAACTGACATTTTGCACAGAGGGAAGTTCATTTTATTGATTTCAGTCTCATCATAGATGAGCAAACATGAAGCCCTAATGACCACATGTAATTAATTTCCAATATATTCTCTATGATAGCATTTGTCAAATACAAGAAATATATTTTTATTTTCAGATACTAAGAAAACAAATACCCAAAATCATTTGTACAAAATTTTCTTCTTCAACATAAACTTGAAGTAATGTTTCTGGCCAAGAAGACTTAATTTTCCAGAAATTTGTAAAAATCCTGTAATTCTTTAGACCAGAAGTCACCAGTCTCAAAATTTTTAGGGCATGAGGACTTCATAATAAATCAATTTTTATTTTTTTAATTTTCTTCATTTTGTATGTAATGTTTGAACCTTATGTCAGGACCCTCATTTTTTATCCAACAAATATTTATTGAGTATTAGTGTGTGTCAGGCACTGTGCTAGGCTTTGAGGACATAGAAATGAGCAAAATAGACAAAAATGCCTTCCCAAGTGGAGTTTACATTTTAATTCTCAATTAGTGTTTTGTGGGTGTGTGAAATAATGGAATCCTTTCCAAAAACACTTCTTGATGGAGATTATGGATGCCCAATGAACAAAATTTTGTATAGAAAGATGTTTTAGAATCATCTATTTCAACTCAATTACTATAAAAGAAAGAAAATAAAGTTTAAGAAGAAGACTAACAGAAACTGCATATATTTCCTTGGTCCTCCATATTATGCTTTCTCTACAAAGTTATCAGTTCTATAAATGCATGGATAACATCACAGATTTTAAGAGACAATAGAAAATTCTTTAAAATTTATTCTAAATCTTTTCCATATTTCTCTAAAGTATGCACACACCAAATTAGCCCTTGTAGTCATTGAGTCACCCCTTCATAATAAATAAAGTCTATATTTTATGACATAAATCTTCTTCTTGCCCACTGAACTTTTATTTTTTGAAAATAAAAATGCCTGTGACTTATGTTTTGATTTGACTTTTTTTTTGAGTAGTAGGAATCTAGTTATAAACAAAAGTACAGTACTGGATATTTTTGTGGCTTGCAAAAATATTCCAAAATTTGATAAAGTTTATACTACCAAATTTTCTGAAAAAATAATTTTCTGGATAGCTTTTCTATCTGGTGTATGTGGAATAAATTAATAATATGGAAAAGAAATTAAAATAATACTAGAAGTCGATTGTATTCTCATTTGTATAATAGTCATGTGTTAGGAGTAAGAAAAATAAGAGCTTAAATTAAATTGTCTCTAAATGAATTTGCATTCACTTTGTTAAAAAATAATCTTTTATGAAGAGATGTACTTTATTCATCAATATGGTCTTCAGAGTCCACTTCTTTTAGAGATAGTGTGGGGTAGAAACACTGGAGATGCACACTCTGTGATGGAATCTTAGCTCAGTTAATGTCTAGTACCTTGGCTTTACTTCTTACAAACTGTAACAAAAGTACCTAACACATTGCTTTGTTGCACTGGACTTAAATTTTAATAGGTTAGTTTTATGCATGTTTGCAAGTGGATACGTGTAATAAATAATGAGAAGCAATCTTAATAATGGAAACCATATTCTATTTTTTCCTGTTCTTCAGTGATAAAATAAACAGAACCAGATCTTAAAAGTACAATTTTCAGTGACTTTCCCTAGAAAGCCTCACTCTCTGAAAATATTTGTTAAAGCAATGCCAATCAAGGTGGAGGAAATAATAGATCACACAGATAAACAGGTATAAGGTGCAATGTGATAACCAAGATCAAGTAGTAAAGGAAAATTGGTCCTAGATACAGGATATTAAATAATGCAGTTTTTAGGGGTTGGCCCGGTGGTACAGTGGTTAAGTGAGTATGTTCCGCCCACCAGTTCGGATCCCGGGTGTGGACATGGCACCGCTTGGCACGCCATGCTGTGGTAGGCGTCCCACATATAAAGTAGAGGAACATGGACATGGATGTTAGCTCAGGGCCAGTCTTCCTCAGCAAAAAGAGGAGGATTGGCAGCAGTTAGCTCAGGGCTAACCTTCCTCAAAAAATAAATAAATAGATAAGGCAGTTTTCCTGCCAGTGACACACTATAGCGTAACTAGGAAGAGAATCCTATTTATTTTATTTGATGAATGTTTGTTCAGCGCCAAATACAAACCATGAACCTTCATAAGCACTGGTGATGGACCAATGACAAGAGAAATACTAGCTCTGCCCTCAAGGAGCTCACTCTCCTTGAATTAAATGGACAGTAAAACATAACAAGTTGATACATGGTATAATGCCAGACAATGGTAAGTGCTATGAAGAAAAATAAAACGGGATAATGAGACAGTATGGTGCTATTTTAGTGCACGTTGTCAAAGAAGGACTATCAGGAAAGGTGCTATAAACAAATACAGAATTGTACAGTAAAAATGACAACATATTGCAGAGAAGAATTAAAGAAGATCTAAATAATGGAGCTATATATAAAATTCATGGATTTGAAGGATCAATATTATCAAATGACCATTCTCCCCAAATTTATTCATAGATTTAACAGAATCTCAATCAAAATACTGAAGTGGTTTTCTTTTGTAGAAATTGACAAACTTATTCTGCAACTTATATGGGAATGCAAGGGACCTAGAATAGCCAAAATAATTCTGAAAAAGACCAAAATTGGAAGACTGACACTGCTTGATCAAGATTTACTACAAAGCTGAAGTAATCAATGGTGTGTGGTAGTAATGTAAAGATAGACAGATAGATACCAATGAATAGAATAGAAATTGCAGATATAGACCCACATATACAGTCGTTTTTGATAGTGATGCCAACATAATTCAATGAGAAAAAAATTGTCTTTTCAACAAATGATGCTGGGTAACTCATTACCTATCTAGAAAAACTGAACTTCAATCATTACCACACATTGTACATGAAAATTAACTTAAAAATAGTTTATAGTCTCAAATGGGAAGTGTAAAACTAGAAAAGTCCTGGGAGAAAACATGAGAGAATATCTTTGACAACTTTGAGTAGGCAATAATTTCTTGGCTAGGAGACAAAGAGCACAGAGAAAAATTGATAAACCTCATTTCATCAAAATTTTAAAAATTTCTATTCAAAATATATCATTGAAATGAAAAGGCAAGGACATTCACTGGAAGAAAATGTTCCCAACACATATATCTAAAACAGGATCTATCCACCATGTATAATTGGGATAAAACCCAATTAAATATGGCAGTGATCTGCACATATATTGCTGCAAGGAACATATACAAGTGGCCAGTAAGCATGGGAATATGTGCTAAACATTTTTGTTCTTAAGGGAAATGCAAACTAAAGCCACAATGAGAGATCATTGTACACTCACCAGAATGGCTACCATTTAAAATACTGACAAAATCATGTATTGGCAAGGACACAGAACAACTGTAACTCTTATACATTGTTGCTGGAAACATAAAATAATAGAAGCACTTGAAAATCAATTTAGCAACTTTCTATAGTGCTAAATATATCCTTACTTTAAGGCCCAGTACCTCCACTGCTAGAAAGTCACTCCAGATAACTGAAAACATATGTCCACAAAACCTTATATAAAAATGTTTAATCCAGTTTAATTCATAATATTAAAAATTGGGACAACCCATATATCCATTACCAGAAAAATGCATAAACTCTTTCATATAATGGAATAATACTAAGTGATAGAAAGAAACAAATATCCTGATACATGTAACAACATGAATGAATTCTCAAAAAAGTTACACTGAGTAAGAAGTCAAGAAAACAACAAACACAAAAGCATATTGTATAATTCCATTTATGTGAAACTCTGGAAGACAAACCCATAGAAATGGAAAGTTGATCAATGGTAACCTAGGGAGGGATGTGGGGAATGGGAGACAACTGGAACGTACCACAAGGGCATCTTTTGGGGTGATAGAAACGGTAGAAATCTTGATTTTTTGGTGATGGTTACATTGGGTATATTTCATTTGTCAGACCTCATTGAACTTCACAATTAAAATGCATACATTTTATTGTTTGTAAATTATACCTCACTAAAGTTGATTAAAATAAAATGAACTAGATAATCTGGATTTTTTTTTTAAACAACTGGGTTTGAGACATAAGATAGCTAAAACAGTGAAGACTACAGACTCTCAAATCAGGGAGATGAAATCAGTCAAGAGAGATGAGTCAATATTTAGAACCATTTTACACCTTGATCCATTTAATAATTTAAAGCTATGGATGAGAGTGGGAAAAGCTGAGCATAAAATAGCATAAGAGCGTCTGGTAAATCAGAATAGGGCTTTGAGCAGTATCTAGAGAAGGGGACAAGATTTGAATCTCAGATGTCACCAGACAGGAAGTGGCTGATAAATATCACAGGCTGTCAGCTGTTATCCCAAAAAGGAGTTAATATGGATCATAAGTAGAGAAGCCCTTTAAAGACTAAAACCCTTTGTCACATCAGGGAAACACCAGATGATCTTTTGCTGGCTAGAATGTCTGCTAAAATAAAAAATAAATCTTCTTTGGAGAAAGATAAAGTCTTCTAGTGTCTCAAACTAAACTTACAATTTTTCATACCCAATGATAGGCATTCAATCAAAAATAACCAAGTATGAAAAAAAGAAAACAAGTGACTCAAAATCAAGAGACAAGGCAATATAAACAGATGTACAAAATAGTCCACATTTTAGAGCAATCAGTCTCATTCTTTAAATAAGTGTGATTAATATGTTTAAGAAATAAAACAAAAAGTTGTGGAATTTCAGCAAAAATCAAACGGAGATTCTATAAGCTAAATGTACTGTGGTGGGCAGAATTCTAGATGACCCCATGACATTTACCCTGTTGCATTATTTCTGTGATTATGTTAAGTTGCATGGCCAAAGGGATTTTTCAGATGTAATTAAGATAACTAATTGATTGGCCTTAAAATAGGAGGATTATCCAGGTGGGACTACTCTAATCACATGGACAGTTTAAGAGCAGAGAGTTTTCTCTGGTCAGTAGCAGAAGAGGAAGTCAGAGAGTCCAATCATCAGGTGGATGTGACTTGTTGTGCCTGGCTCTGAAGTTGGATGGGGCCACATGTTAAAGAATGTGAGTGGTTTAGGAGGTGAAAGCCCCCACATGATGGCCAAAGAGGAAATGGGGACCTCTCTCCTCCAACTGCAAGAAACTGAATTCAACCAAGAACCTGAATGAATTTGGAATTCGATTCTTCTCCAGAGCACCCAGATGAGAGCCCAGTAGGCCCAACACCTTGATTCTGACCTGTGAGACTCTAAGCAGAGAATCCAATCAAAACCACCTGGAGGTTTAGCCTACAGAACTGTGGTCTACTAAATGCTTGCTGTTTTAAGGTGCTAAGTTTGAACATCAATAGATAATGAATATGTATGCAGTAACTTGAAATAAGAACTCCGATGCATTTAATAACATTAAATACAGTTTATCAGAGCTCTAAATAATAATAAAGTGTAGATGATAAACTGGAAGATAGATGAGATGAAAATTCAGATGAAATTATACAGCAAAAAAGGACATAAAACTTGGAAATGAGCTTACCATGAGGAACGTGTAATTGCAGTCCCAGAAGAAGAGGAGGCAGGAATGGGACAGAGCAGTTTAAGAAGATACAATGGGTAAGAGTTTTCGAAAACTGATAAGAGATGAAATATATATCCAGAAAAAATATCCTTCAGAGGTAAAGGTAGATAAGCCATTTTCACATAAAGAAAAATTGATGATTCATCTAGAAAGAGAGAGAGCTTATGTACATATTCTAATTTCAAACAAATATAATTTAAGTCAAGATATAATTGTAACGTACAGAGAGAGAGCTTATGTACATATTCTAATTTCAAACAAATATAATTTAAGTCAAGATATAATTGTAACGTACAAAGTGGGATGCTTAATAATGATTAAACCTTCAATACAGAAGATGAACTTATTCTAAAATTATATATAATTAAACACATATCTTCAAAGTATATAAAGTGCTAATTACCAAAATAAAAGGAGATATAGACAAAAACCACATAGTGGATTATTTTAGCAAATCTTTTTCAGTAATAGAATGAAAAAGTAGATAAAAAATGTGTAAGTATAGATTTGAACTGTGTTATCAACAAATGTGACCTGATTGGCGTATGTAAAACACCATACATAAGAAATGCACAGAATGTGCTGGTGTGCACGGAACATTTATCAAGACTGACCGCATTTTGAGCCCATAAAACAACAAATGCCAGAGGATAGAAACTATATAAGCTGTATTCTCTGACCACAGTCTAATTAAACTAGATATCAAAACAGTTGTTAAGAAAACTCTCAAAACTCTCCACGTTTTAGAGATTAGGTAATATTCATTGAGCAAATAAGAAATAAAAATGAAAGTACAAATTGTGTTCTGAATTATAATGAAAATATTTCATATCACCTTTTGTAATGCTATAATCATGCATACAGAGTCCTTTTGAATGCTTATATTGGAAAAGAACAATGCTGGGAAAATCAATAATCTTATTTCAAGAAGTCAGAATGTAAACCACACCTTAAAGAAAGTAGAAGGAAAGAGGTATATAACAAAGTTAGAGTGCACATTAATGAAATAGAAACCATTTTCCAATAGAGTGAATAAAAAAGGGTTTGAAAACACTAACAATATTATTAAACAGCTAGCAAGACTAACCTAGATGGAGAGAAGGCACCAAGAACAAAACCAGCTATGAAAAAGGGTCATCATGAAAGATTCTGTAAATATTTTAAAAGATGTTCAGAAGATTCAGCATTGGGACACTAATTCGGAAATTCGAAAATTAGTTCTTTTCTTTGAAAAATACGTCTTACCAAACTAATTTTGGTAAAACTTAAAATTAACTCTTACTTCTTTTAACAGCTAGAGAGAAATAACTAAAAAACCCAGCCCCAAATCTTAATTTTTCTTGGAGCAGAACCACAAACAAGTCAAACACAAAGCCTTATGTATGTCTTTACATGAAGGTGAGGCTATTGATTGGGGGAGAGTGGGAAAGACTTGGATGGGCCGTCTGAGTGGACTCAGAAAATTCTTAGATTCGTGAACCTCCAAATGGCCCTGAGATTGCCTTTCCAGCAGAAGCTGCTCTTCTGCCGTCAGATGTGATCTTTTTGTCTTTTGGAGGGAAAGGCCTTGTACTGCCACCATCTTAAGCAGTTGCTCGCAGTAGAAAGCCTATTCTCATCAAGGTTCATACTCACTGTCTTTTTTTGGTTTTAGACCTATAACCAGAATCAGAGACCAGCATTCACAGGGAGACAAGTGCAAAATAATCACAAAATTTTGATAACTTATGTTGGATATCTAAGAAATATGTGTGGAATATGATTTAAGGGTATAAATCCAAAGATACGGAATATAAAGTTGGATCACATCAAAATTATGGAGTACAGTTACTTGAGATTCTAGATTCTGTGTGCCCTGACAGAAGAAATGAAATTCACAAATATCAACTACAGGCTAATTCATAGTTCTAGAAATGAAGACAACAGTTCATATTTTAATGTATATAGTTCTAGATATTAACCAATTCTTCCCTCTTTTTTCTACTCCCTCTTCTATTTTATAAGAATAACATTCGTGGAATTTAATTTTATAATCATTTTTAGATTACAGCATACCCAAGTGGGATCTGGAGTGAAGAGGAATGAACATCCCCACATGTGAATGTGGTGAGTGGTAGGATGTGTCTCCCCTTTATGCAAGAGTTTGAGAACATCTTTGTGTTATTTACAGTTGCACCATGTAAAAAAAATCATAAACTTGCTTTGCGGGATTTAAATATGGCTAGAGTGTAAGAATAGCAAAGGGTAAGTAGCAGTACCATAGCATAAGATAGCAAAGGGTGAGTGATAAAATGAACGTGCACATATTTCCTTGCTTTCTCTCAAATCTATTGCCCTTCTTTCCATGCTAAGGGGAGGACTTCTGTGTGCACGTTCGCCTGTCAACTCTGGTTATGTTTGGCCAGTTAGGCCAATGGGAGTTACTGATCGCAGATTGGGTGGAAGTCGGGAGCCAGGTCTTCCTACCCTGATCTCTCTCTTTCCTTCTTTGTCAAGTAGCAGAAAGACTTGTTAATTTGGAACAAATTGATAGCTTTCTGTTATCGGGCCTTAACTATTTTTATGTCTCCATTTAGTCATTATATTTTATATACAAAGAAAATACTTGTATGCTTTTTATATAAATAATTCCTGTCTTATTTTTATTCCATTAAGCTCTATACTTAGTAGTAAGTATGAATGGGATTTCCTTCCGTTGCATAGTCTAATTCACTTCAGAAAGTCTATTGACTTTTCATTTATTTTTAGTGGTCAGTCTTCTAATTGAACTCTTTTGTTAATTAAATTTTATATGTTTTCTTGCTGCTGATTCTCCTGGATATTTCAAATGGATGAAGAAAATGTCAATAAATAATGAAAATTTTTCTTCTCCTTTGCATTGGATATATTTCTCATTAGTTTATATATATGTCATATTGCAATTGTAAGAACTAATAATGATCATCCATCATTTGTTCCTAAATCTAATGCTTCTCTCTCTCTTTCTCTTTCTCTCTCTCTCGCTGCCCTACCCCTCCCAGTTGCTATATAGAATGTGTTAATTTGAAATAGTTATCCTTCTTCATGTTGAGAAAGTGTCCTTCCAGTTCTGGTGTAGGTGTAGGTAATGTTTGCATTATTTTACTTTTAATTTTTAAAATTTGGAGTAAATTTTCATAGCTTTGAAATAACCATAGATATAGTTCTTTTTACTTGTTTATGTAATAAATGATTTAAACAGCATCCTAAGGTTGATCTTTCTATTTCCTAAACAAACTATATTCCTAATGATGTATTAATCATTTAATGTACTATGCTTTATAACTAATATTTTATTTAGAATGCGTTTTGTTGGCACAGTTTGTTTTCAGGTATTTTTTTTAGATTTTTTTCTGTTCAAGTTTTGGTATCACGGTTATATGATAGCTTTACAAATTATATTGTTAAGACTTTCATTTTTTTCTGTGCTAGAGCAATTTACATAGGATAAGAACTATTTTTTTCTCAATGCTTTGAAATAACTGCTTGGGAACAGTGACATCCTAGAATAAGGAGTAAAAGGCAGGTTTTTGGAGGAAAAGATTATATTAAAAATTAAGAGGGAATAGAGTCAAAAGGTAGATGAGCCCAATTGCAGTTTTGAATAGAATGCTCAAGGTAAGGAGAATTTTGGCTAATCAGGTATTGAGAATGAAGGCTAGCGTAGGTAAATTCAGGAAATGCCACAGAAGAATTTTAAATAAGTTTTGAGGACAATCCAGCATGAAGGAAAGAGAAGTTAATGTTCCAATAATCTGTCCAATAATTGTCCATTACAAAATACAGTCACATGCTGCATAATGACATTTCAGTCAAGGACCGACTGCATATAGGACCGTGGTCCCATAAGATTAGTACCACAGAGCCTAGGTGTATAGTTGGCTATACCATCCAGGTTTAGCTCTCTGTGATGTTCCCACAACAATGAAATTGCCTAACTACACATTTCTCAGAATGCATCCCTGTCCTTATGTGATGCGTGACTGTAGTAAAAAGTTAATATCCATTTCAAAAATTTGTTTAAGATAAAATTGTATCAATAAAATGTAGCAAACATTTTAAATAAAATTGATGACATATTTGCTGAGCATTTACCACATGCCAGGCTTTGTGCTACTAAATGTTTATGCATTATCTTATTTAGTTCATAAGAAACCTATATGGAATATATCCCACTATTATCATTTTGTGAAACTTACTCAAGGATTCAGTGCCTATTAAAGTGACCTGCTTTTTATGTCCAAAAATATATCTACACACGAAAAGACTGCCAGAAATATTTTTTAACAGTGAAAAATGAATATATGATTATAGCAAGGCCTCCTTGAAAGATTATTGATTTAAATCTACAATAAAACTGGACTGCAAGGACCAGTTCTAAGCACTTGTGTCATTCTCTAGTGTTATTTGTTTTAATCTTTATGTTCTCTTCATTATAAGAAAGATTAAACTTTATTTAGGAAATGTAGAATTAGTGGGACAAATTTACCTCCATCTGGAAATCATGCAATAGCACATCTGCCCAAAACTCTGGTGTACGATGTAATTCTAGACCCGTACTAATATTACGGTAATTTTCCATTATAATAAAATAAACTGTTAAAGGGATACACACACACATAAGGGTATGAATTTGCATATATTTACATATATGCTATGTATTTGTTAACAAATAATAATTCATTAACAAATTAAAAGACGTATCCCAATTAAGCACATGATTATTTCACTGAATATTTTTCCGAATGGGCATTTACTGAATTTCCTAATATATATTTTTTTCTCTTGAAGTTAAATTTCATATTCTGTAAGAGGTTTGCCTCATGTGAAAGAGAATAGCAAGCGCTTAGCTCTCACTATATGTCCTGACCTAAGATAACATACAATAATACATTTAAATTATAACTAAATTATTTTATTAGCCAAGATCACTTAGGAATAATTTTAGCTTTTGTTTTATCTTAATATTTCCTTCTTTATTGACAGAACTTGAAGGATGAGACCTGAGAGATACAACTGAGTGAAAAAAACATTTTTGGTAACTTTTACTTTGATGCCTTGTTAAAAAACTGTTAAAGTCCTGTTTATGTTGCAAATCTGAACCAGAACTCTCCATCAGCCTGAACTTCCTGACTCGGTGAGCATCAGGTAGTTTTCTGCCATGTTTTCACCACATCAGTACTCCATATGCTGTAAGAATGTCATTGAAGTCTGGCAGCAATTTTGAAAGGCTCTTGACATGTTGTTTGGTGTCATTCTCTAGTAGGAAGTGCCTGGGGTTGTGGCTGAAAGAAGGGAGAAATTGTGGCAACTAAGAAACAAAAAGCCTAACAAAAATGACTAGAGCATGTAAAAGGTTTCTAGAAAATAACAGATGCAGATGCTTTATGGTGAGGATGGAGAGAGAGGGAGAAAACAAGAAAGCCCATGGGATACAAGGAACCTCAGAATAACTCTTGATTGGATGCTCTTTACAACTGAAAAACAAAATGTCACATTTCAGATTGACATATTAAAATGTGAGGTTCTATCTCTTAGAAACATTTTGAAAATTCAACTGGAAAACAGTGAATAGAGTTATAGAAAATGTTTCGGTCCATGCTGATCAGACTAGGTAAATGACTTTAAATGCTAACTTTCCCAGTTACCTTCCACGTTCTCCCCACCTCAAAGACTGGGTTATTTGCAAGAACCTCGCCTCTCCATCGTGTTATCCATATTCAGCTGAACAAGTGCGACATTCTCAGTATATTTGAATCGTCAATAAGTATGTCCGCTGAGTCACTAGCCAAATCATTTGCCATCTTGTCACCACAAAACACGTAGGGAAAACTATTCTTTTAATTCAAGGTTGCACAATTGCAGAGGGTTACTGGTCGGGCGATGGGATTTTTGCTTATAGACTAGGATTGATTACTGGCGCAAGAGGTGGGAAAGGAAAAGGTTATTTACTATTCATAAAACTTGACAATGTGGACACTGGTGCTCTCCTAAAATGTTTTGCAAATGGTCATCAGCATTTGTGTAATGGGAATATTGACTACTTTAACAATACTTTTTTTGGGTGGGCTGGTCTTCTGTTATAAAGTTAGCTCAAGATTCTGTACATCACATTCCCTTAATTATAGGGTATTCTTTAAATGTCAAAATTTCTACACTAAATATTCATATAATTTATATTAGGCCATTGCCTATGTATTTATTGGTGCTTGTGCTTTTATGTGTTCTTTTATTTTGATCAGAAAAGTCTTAAAGTTGGACCTATTTGTTATGTTATATTGTCCTCAGCATGTCATACATATAATATAGCATATAGTCAATGTGCTTATGTAGATTTGACAATGCTTTGGGAGACACAAACTTGCTTGTTATTTTTCTTCTTTCTTGAAGCTTTTTATAAATAAATTCAACTTTGTAATGCTAAAACCAGTTCCAAATGTTTTGGTCTCACCAACTTTTATTAGCACAAAAAGTTTGAAAAGACGCGTATAGAGAGCAAGTATTTATGAATGTACAACTAAAAAAAAGAAACTGACAATTTACAAGAGTTTGTTATTCAAATATGAAGGTCATCCTGGATGGGATCTCTCTCAATCTCTCACATCAGATTTCCACTTCTCCTGTTTCTTTTAGTAAGTTTTGTCATTTAGGTCTGTGAGGTAAATCTCTCAAAAAAAAATCCAAAAAACAAAAAATAAAAAAAAGCCTCCAGCAAATGATTATAGAAATTCCTTCAGAAAAGAAAATGTTAGAACCAAGAATATTGAAAAACTTAGGGGAAAAATTAAGTAGTGTTGGTTTGCTTAAAATGAAAAACTGTATTTTACTTAAATCTAACAATAAAATAATTTGGTTTTAAACATAGCATACAAATAAAACATAATGTATACCAGCCTTCAAGAATAGCAATTATTTCCAGTAAGTCCTACAATTAACTGTGAAATAAATGAATACGTACTTTTTAAAATGCTGACACATAAATATATTATTGTGAAAATTTTATTCTAATTGTTTTAGTGGGAAATTTGACTCAGCAATATGAATTAGCATAAAATACTATATTAAAAATATACTATAATGCTGTAGCTGAGAGTAGAACTACCAGTAGAAAGTCTAAGCAATTGATATTTTATTAAAATGATTATAAATTATTTTTAAAAAAACATAAGAGTGATTGTAAAATGTTGTGTACCAGAATTTTAAATTTGAGTGGTGTTACTAACACTGGTATGAACAAGGAATAAAAATTCAATGGAAGTAAATAAACTAAAAAATATGTGTAAAGGAATAAAATTATATTTAAATCTGGAAAATACAAATCTAGAAAAAGGACATAAAATGTAAATAAGCTGGAATATTGATGGAACTTTGAGAAGTGTGATCAATATTAGACACCAATTGTTACAGTTTTGTTATACAATAAATTGCCTCAATATGTTAAGCTCATACTCTAAGTTAGTTTTGAAGGTAAAAGGATTTATAACACATTTAATTTGGGTTGTTTTTTCTGGACAGAATGGACTTCAATGTTTTAGCAGATAATTCAACAGTGGGTCTAAGAACCCCAAGAAAAAAAATTAATTAGCTCAAAGAAGAACATCCAAAACGTCTACACCAGAGAAAGAAAAGATTGCTTTCGGGTAGAGAAATTAACTAGCTAAAATTAACCAAAGCAGTGAGTACTAAAATAAACAAAAGGAAAAAAGAGAATTGTTTAACATGATGCTAGTGGTAATGAAAAAAATTCTTAACAATCAGATTATTTAAAGAAACTCTTATTTGAAAAAAATTTTGAAGATGTGAAAAATAACCATTTAATAGAGGATCTAGGTGAGTAATTCATCAGGGCTGTACTCTGGGAACTGCCAAGGTGTGTAATTGATTTGGAATCATCTAGAGATCTAAATTTCATTGCTTTTAGAATATCCACCTACCTAGAATCTACTATGGCTTTTATTTTAAAATAATATATTCATTGTTTCAGGAGATACACTCTCAAACCTAGTATTACCGTTAAATGATCCTTTCCAGATTCACTGGATGTAGTGTTGTATATATTTATATCTCAAGCATCTTCCATAATGGTAAGTACATAGTAGGTCTTCATTACAGTTTGTAGAATGAATGAATTTATAAATATAGAAATGAATGACTATTTTGTACCCTCATTCTGATAAACAAATATTTAAAATCTACTATGTATTGTTCACAGTGCCTTGTGCTCTAGAAGATAAAAAGACGTGTCTTCTGCCACCAAAGAGTTTAAAATATAGTTAAGTGGATGACAAGGGTAAACGTATGTACAACATAAGCTAAAGTTTGGTTAAATAGTAAATGAGCATAGAGCAGGTGCAATGTCAGTATCAGAGCAGATGGAATTGAAATGACCCGATGGTTTGATAAGAGACTTATTTATCTAAATGTCTAGAGAGGAATCTTATAGAATAAAAAGTGGAACACACAGCAAAGACAAGGAGAAAGCATTAATTTGGTTTTCAATTTAGAAATTCTCAATGGAAAGAAAGTGTGTAGGTGAAGCAGGTGAAACTAATAATTTGACTAGTGCAAGGTTACTCAACCATTTATTATCAGATGGAGAAAGCTGGGGTGAAAGCCCTTTAGGTCAGTCTATAATTAATGGACCCTCGGAGTGAAAATGGCATTCAGAGAAGCCCAGAAGGCAACTTTAAATTCCAAATCTCTTTATTTGTCATTGATGGTTCTTCCATGTTTCTGCAAAGGCAGCTCCCACCAGCCCAATCCCATCCTGTTTCATTCATTTTAATATATCTCACATTTCCTTTAGAAATTAAGATGAATTTTCCCAAAATGTGTGTCTAAAAGTATTAATCCCACTCTGTGGCCAATAAGTATGAGAAATGCTTTACTAAAGGTATAGATTACTTGCACTTTTCATTATTAATTTGAAATATATCTATATGTCTCTCCATTTGATATTTTTATATTGAAAATGAAAAATAAAAGTATTTCAGTGTCAAGATATCATAAAACATGGCTTCTCAAAAAGTAATGAGAAAGCGTATGTGAGTGATTTTGTATCATGCACATGATTGGTATTTGTACAATACTAGTCACTTAGTTTACTTTCCTCCTATTTTCTTAGGAACATGTTTGTAAAGTCTTTGCTATAGTAGAGTAAAAAATATTGTACATTCCATGTTTGACTTAGGGAGCTCGCATGAAATCGAATGGCATATAATGTCAAGACAGAATTATACTTATTTTTATCCAGTATAATATAATATTACTTTTAAAATGAAAAGGTTAAAAATAACGCCACATGTGGCCAGTAGACCTATGATATTTCCCAAATGTGTTATATTTGTGTTAATATTGTGCTGATATTTGACTAATATTGCAACACATTGTAATGATTGTAAATTAAGCTTTAGATTCATACAACATGTAAACATATTTTTTCTTGTTTCATCATAATAGACAAATATTGCTCTGTGATAGTTAACAATATAGGGGGGGGTCTCTTTTCTATTCCTCTCCATTCATGAAATGTTTCTCTATTTAACGTTGTAAAGCAATGTCTCAACACTATGTTTTGTTCAGGGCTATGTCTTCACGATTACCGAGCACTTACCAACATCAAAAAAATATAAGAAATAGAAACACAAGTGTGTTCATGTCAACAAGTTGCCTAACCATCAAGATCAATAAACAAAACCGTAAGGCTGCAGAAGAACCCTCCCTCCTACTCCAATTCATAGATGAATAGAATCAATGCTTGAGAAAATTTCCCTGGAGGGTATAGAGTGGAATTTGGAAACTGTAAAAGGAGCAATGAAAATGAGAAGAGCAGATGGAAGCTATTAAATCAGAATAACATTGCCTCTCACAAAGCCTCAAATCAAATGTCATGAACTTCTATTATTGACAACACGAGCAGGCAGCACAGTTATCCTTGGACTTTAAAAATATATGATATGCAATATGACACTATAAATAGTTATAAATTCTGCCTCAGCAAAGTGTCACACACCTGGTAGATACATAATAAAGATTTTTTTGATGATTTTATCTTAATTTTAATACAGTCACATGTCTAGAAATGTTAAAGAAAGAAAAAAGATTACTAAAAGACTTAGTATACATTTCATATTGTAAAAATGCAGAAACCCTATAAAAGAAAACCTATTTTAAATATAAAAATTATTTTTCTTCATTGTAATGACCTATAGTTTTAGAGAAAAGATTATTTGATGCTTTGATGCAGTTTTAATGTTTTTTAATAAAATCATCAATGATTCTTATTTCTTTATCAAAAATGATCAAAAGCTCTTGGCACATGCTTTCCACCTGGATTCCCTCCTTGACCTCTATATCCTGGACAGGGCATTTTAACGCCTTAGGAAGGCATGAAACTATTGAGAAATTTGCAAATGAGTTTCTTCAAATAGGGCACCAGGGTCTATAGGTCATGTTGATGTGCTTGCTCCATCTCTTTCCACAGCCATGTGGTCTCTTGATCTCTCACTAGCCCAGCTGTCAGTGCACATGTGAGCACAGATGAAGGTCTGGCAACGCCTTGCCTGCCTCCCCCGCCTGCTTGACTTCTTCCAGTGGACACTTTTAAGTGAAAGGCTATGCTCCTGATTTTACAACTTATTTGAAATTATATTTCATCTTAGATATTGGCTAAGAAATCTCATATATTTATCAACATCTCTCCATTCTCTTTCCATCTTCTTTTCCTTCCATTGCTTCCTGTGCCATCACATCAGACTATGTTGACATAATCCAAAAGAACTAGTCAATTAAATTTCTTGACAAAGTAGAAGAAGGAGAAGAAAAGGAGAAGGAGATGAGAAGGAGGAGGAGAGGGAGAAAAAGTTATTGCCTTATAGACATCAAGTAATAAGTAAAAGATTAAGAGGTTTTTTTTTTTTAATGTTTCAATGATTTTATAAAGAGCTTGTGACAACCCACACACTTACCTGAAGGAAATATTTATAGGGTACCCCTTAATCCTAGAATCATCAAGAAGATTACTTCAGGGAAATTTCCTGATCTTTGTGATCTCCATGGTAAGTTTTTGCATCCATTCACAAGAAGAGTGGGCTGCGTGTTGCAGTTGACACACAGCCTATTATGTTCTCCAGGCTTGGTGGTATCGTCTGGGATCTTGAAAGTACTGATAATTCCTTGGTCCAGAAAGCATTAAAATCACTGAATTGAAATGATAATTCTGCTTAAAATTGGAGAAACCAACTGCAAATGGATCAGTTTAAAGCGACACAACACTGCAGGTTTCTCTCTTTATTCATGAATTATCTATGACTTCTGTGAGTGTTGAGTGGCTCTGAAGTTCTCTCGGATTAGTGCTTGGTGGCACTTTGTATGAACCAGTATTAGCTGAGCCCCACAATTAAGATATGAACTTGAGTAAACTCATACAAATTTTTAATTCCCTGATATTGTAATCCTAAACTTTTTCTCTACAGCTGGAGGGGATCACTTAATTCTGTAAGAGAGTTCAACCGGCCGTAATTAGTGACGTAAGTTATTTAGAACTATACTTACCTGCAGAATACAGACTCCAACAAAATTTATTCAAGAAAACATTCAAGCACTCATTTTTTAAATCATTTTAAGCTTATTTTATTTATTGTGATTATATTAAGTCATAACTTTGTATAAACACAGTGAATCTCACTTTTGAATATTACTTGTTTGCATGTCTTCTAAATGCTTTTTCCTCATTGAATTAGTAAGAATAATGATATTTAGAAGTGATTAGAGGAAAGACAGAAAATAGTATTTGTGAAGAGAGAAAAAAGCTTTAAAATTTGGATTTGGGTCACTATTTAACTAAAGGCCTTTATTCATTCATGAATCTAATCAATGTGTATTGAGTACAACTGTGCGCCAGGAACGGCAATGTGGTGACTTGAAAGGGCAAGGCCCGGGAGGTGGCTGCGAACAGCGCTGTGACAGAGCTCCGCGCCAAGAGCTGCCGCAGCGCATCCACGCCGCTCCACGCTCCACCGTTAGGGCTGGGGTGTGGCTGGGGGTGGGATCGAGAAAGTCTTAGTTAACACGCCTCTGAAAGAACAAGTAAGGATCAACCAAGCAAATTGTCAGGGATAAAGGGTCAGCTATTTCAAGCAGAGAAATCCAAGCTCTGCTATTTAACTTGCTTTTACAGCTTGGACAAGCTTGCTTTCTTTTGGACAACCAAGGCTTCTCTGAGCGTGTTTTCTAAATGAAAAATGAGTATAATGATAGTATGTACTTCTTAAGATTGCTGTGAGGATTAAATGAGTTAATACATGTAAGGGGCTTGGAAGGGCATCTGGCTCATTGTAAGCATTGTACGAGTTCACTAATGTTATCACTGTAGCTGGAGCCTAAATGTTACTGAAGAGCAGGCAAGATAAAAAGGATGAGGCTGTAAGAGCGAGAGGGAAGTGGATCCCGGGAAAAAATAAGGTGCATGTCATGTCACAGAATTTAGACTTCCTTCTGAGGCCCATGGAGTCTTTGAAGGGTTTTAAGGAGGGGGTCCTGGTCAGTTTTGCACCTTAGAGAGATGAGCTTGGCTCTAGTGTGATCAAGGTGTTGATAGAACTGGAGACAAGGAGTAGAGGAGAAGGAGGCTGTAGCAGAGCCCGCAACAAAACGATGACACGCAAAACTGAGATAATGGTGGAGAGAGAGAGGGTAGGTAGAGAGATGGTAAACCATAGAGAATTTGCTCTTAATTTGAAAGATAAGCTAATATACGTTTCCCAATTGTGATAATAGGTGAATATTATTTACTGTTAGATATTAATACTAAATATCACTTTATCATTCACTTGTTTCTACATTATAAATAACTTATTCTTTGTTTTACTGGGAAGTATTTGACACCTACAAAAGAATATCGGTGCCATATAAGTAATTTATGAAACACAGTAATGAAACAAACACCTCTGAAACAAACACTCAACTTTAGAAACTGAATCTTACTATTACCATTGATAATCCCATAGCCTTCTCCCGCCAAATCCCAAACTCTTATTTCTCCCCAGAGGTAAACATGATACTAAGTTTAAAGTAATAATAATAATAATTGCTTTCATTTATGGATTTATCTTACCTGGAGATATCCCTAAGTAATCTATTTTTTATTTTCTTTCTGAACTTCATAAAAGATGATAACCAATTATTACCTTTTGTAATAAGGTATAATTTGTAACTTGCTGAATTTTTTCACTCTTATGTATCTAAGATTCACCCTTGTAGCATGTGGCTCTAACCTATTCCTTTTTGCTGCTATATTGTGTCTCATGAGGTAATTATAGAAAATTTTATTCAGTTGTTTGTTCAATGAGTTAGTTATTTTTAGTTTCACAAACAATGTTGCTATAAACATTTTCTTGCATGTTAATTGGTGCATGTGTGGGAGTCAACTTGATAATGCCAAATTATTTCCACAGAGGTTATGCCAATTTTCACTCCTACTGGCAACATATAGAGTTCCTGCTTTTTCCATACCTTTGCCAAAATTTGGCATTATTGGAATTTTAAATTTTTTTCTGGACAACCTAGTGGTTGTAAATGGCATCTCATTGTGATTTAATTTACCTGATTATTAAGGAAATAAAATATCTTTACGTATGTTTGTTGATTCATTATGCCTCCTCTTGTGTGAAATGCTTATTTTTCAATGAGTCTTTTTCATGTAGATGCATGAGTTCTTCAGATACTCTGCATATTATTTGGTTACATACGTGGCTAATATCCCCTTTCTGTTTGTACCTTTTTCACTCTCTTTATAGCAGTCTTTTGATGAAGAGAACTTCTTGATTGTAACGTACTTATCGTTCTTTTCTTTTAAATTAGTGCTTCCTGTGCTTTATATGTGAATGCCCTCTCGCTGCATACCTAAAGATATCCTACACTTTCTTCTAGAAGTTGTAATGTTTTCCCCTTTAATTTTAGTTTTTAAGTTATATTTAACTGATATTTATGTGACGTAGGGATCTTCATCATTTTGTTCAACTACTATATGCCCTGTACTCTAACTAGTACTGGGAACACCAAAATAAAATGTAATAAAACCAAAGGGTACAATACAGAGGACAGTATGCCTCACTCAAGAGAGAAGAACAGTGAGGAAAATAAGTTAATGTTAATCATACCTTGAGATCGTAGGGCACTTTATAAATTCAACAGCCCTTCGCATAACCAGATATCCTGATGTGAACTTTCTAAACGCAAATCACATGATGCCACTCCCTCAATTAAAACACTCAATTTCCTTATACTATCCCAAACAGGATTCAAACTCCTTAGCTTAGCTAACACTGTACTTGATAATTTAGCCCCTTTTTACCTCTCCAAATATTGCTGCACCCACTAGTCCTCTTGCCTAGCTCTTCAGACATACCAAATTGCCTGGAGTTCAAATGTGCCATGCCATCACTCAGTCTCATGCCTTTCTTCTGCTATGAGGGCGACAGTTTAGTTAGGAGACTGCTGCAATTCTAGACAAGAAATGACTTCCTAATTTAGTGGATATGGAAATACAATGAGATCATTTGAGAATTATAAAGAAAACAATCTGTAGGACTTACAGGCTAAGTAGACATGTGAGAATGAGTGAGACAGAGACTAGACGAGAGTTGATCTCATCATTTCATTTAGCAAACTTCCTGACATGCTAAGAGATGTTCTTCGAATGAATACATGAATGAATGGAAAAGTAGGCAGTAATGAAAGCAGCTCCTTGATTTTGGCAACTCAGTTGTTTGGGTATACATTTTCAGTCAAGTCTGGTTATCTATAGAGTTAACTTTTTTCACTGTATTCCTTTTTAGGTAAATCAACATGTAACCATCTTTAAAAATGCAAGGCATATAAAAAGGTAATACTTCTATTAACAGAATTTTTAGTAAGTTCATACTGTACTTTTTCGATCAAAGCTAATCATTTTTAGAGAAAGTTCTTGATTGTAGGCTTTACCATTTGAAGTATTTATTGGATCTTTATATGCAATTAAAATATATTTAAAACTTCTCTTTACATAGTCACAGGCAACTAACAGCTTTAATGAAAGAAGAATATCAAGGTATAAATACAATTTTAGTTCATGATTTCACTAATGATTCTAATTATTGCAGACTTTAGCCAGTACTAATGCTTTTACTAATTCTTTAGCTGAATTAAGTACTTAGAAATTTGAACTGACAAAATTTATTCTTATTCTATATTCCTAAAATTATATGTGTAGAAAATCTTCCAAGTTTCCTTCATGCAATTTTCTTATGCATGGGAAAGCTACAACCCCCTTTTAAATTGCTATTTTTGCAGAAATTAATTCAGATTCCTCCAAATTTGCAATGATATGTGCAGCGCCACATGCTTCTCGTAATCAATGCAGCCCGTGTCCTTTGAGGCTCGTAGCTGCACTGAGCAGCCCACTGAGCTCAACTGGCAGCCCATTCTGGAGGCTGCAGACCTTTTCTGATCAATACCAGCCTCAGGATCTGTGAGGGCCATTTTATGTCCTTTCTTGCTACAGAGCTACTTCTAGGCAAGGTCACTTTTCTTTGTTTTCTTGGCCTCTTGCTCCCTCTCGTTACTTGGGGTTCATTGGATCTCTGCTTTCAAGCTCCCTGCACTTGGGCCCTGTGAGCAGTGGCACTACTTTGTCACAGTTGCTTGCCAGCAAAGG
Source organism: Equus asinus (assembly GCF_041296235.1). Classification (NCBI taxonomy): domain Eukaryota; kingdom Metazoa; phylum Chordata; class Mammalia; order Perissodactyla; family Equidae; genus Equus; species Equus asinus. Next base: position 10,903,155 of record NC_091795.1, read on the forward strand.
CCCGGCTGCAGGTCACCTCCACCCCCTGCACCACGCCTCTCCTCCGATCCCCATGGAGGGTTGGTGTGGGCGAGGCCCCTGCAGGAACTCATCTATTGCTGCTTTTCCAGCTCCCTATCCTTTATGTACAGTCCACCTATTCCTCTAGCTTTCTAACATGTTTCCTCTGCAGAAATGTGGCATGTTAGAAAATGCATGGACTTTGGGGATGGGTAAATTCCTTTTCCATCTGTGACCTTCTTAGCCTCAATTTTCTCAGGACTTTATATGAGAATTAACATTTTATCATGTGTAAACATAGCATTTCAATACACAGTAAGTGGTAAATAAATGCTACACAATGCTCTTGCCCAGGGCCAGCCTCATTCTCTGTAAATGACGGCACCTTTTGCATACTGCATTTTGGTCTTTCCCAGTTTCTTAATTGATTAATTAATTAATTAACTAATAAAGCAATTTTTACTGCCTCCTCTTTTGATTCCCTCTCTTCTGGGATGCACTTAGTGTTAAGCACATGATATGGACTCATAGTTGTTGCATCCTGTTAAATTATTGAATACAGCTCTTTAGTAATTCTAATTAAATCTATTTAAATTTGCGAAGTTTTCTAGACTTTCAACTGGTCCTGCCACCTCATGCATCATATGTTCTCAAAGATTTTGAAAGATGGGCCTAAGTTTACTCCAGCTCTGTGGAGACTCCCTGCAGATTTCTCAGCCATTTCTAGCCCGGGATCACTCATGGACGGTAAGTAACAAGAGAGCGCATGGCATTTTAACAGGCAGTGGCTGGTACCTTTAGCTACAGCTCTGGACTTCTCTCCCTGAGTGGCTGTTGTAACACTAATAAGGTATCCAGGTACCAATACCTGGTGAAGCTCTTGCCTATTTATCCATCCATCTATCCTTTCTTTGAACAATTATTTATTAAGTAGCTACTGCTGCCAGGCACTGGGTTAGCACAGAAAAAACTTTCAAAAATATTGATAAAAGAAAGAAACAATTAAAACAAAGAAGGTGGAAAGATGTTTAAAATGAAGAGCTGAAGAGCCTGTGTCCAGGCATGGTATTTTGCCCACGCCTGACCTCATTACAGCTTTGTCCCAGACTTACCAGCTTTTTCTATGAGCCAGCTCCAATATTCTTTCTATTTCCTTTGGCATAAGTGATTTCTCCTAATTTTCTTTTTGCAACATTATCCGCATTTTAGGACAAATAAAAATGCATGAAAAAGGACCAAAGTACTTAGGTTGGTGTTGAAATCTACAAATGGATTAGTCGAAGAATTATCTTTAGTGTTAGAGATTTTATGAGGTCCCTCATGTCAGGAGATATGGATTGTTATCAGTTACTGACTATGAGTCTATTTGAAAACGGATTTTTCATACAACCCTCACTTCTTTTCAAAGAGTAGTCATTGTGTCACACCATTGTGCCCAGTGCAGAGCTGAGGTTCCTTCTCCAGTTAGAAGACTGGAATAGGGTGGTGCAGCTCATAATCTTGTTAAAGGGAAGTCAAAGCTGCTGAAGATTTCCTGTGCTTCACAACTGTAGCTGTATATTCCACTTAGCTTCTGAGAGCTTGGATGCCCTTCTGGGCCTTTGTAGGGAAGCAAACCACAGAAATGCTACTGATTTTTTTCTGTGTATACTCACTCTTCCACTTTCATTCTATCTCCTATTAATAAGCTTCTAGAATTGAGTATCTTCAGAATGTACAGTATTAATAAATAAAATTTCATTCCCTGCTTGCTTTTGCTTGACTTCTTAATATTAGAGAAAATGAGGTAGTTCTAGAAAGTGAGGCCTGGAAGACGAATTTTCTAAAATCCATATGTTTTCATTCATGAAAGATGGATTGAGTGTCTACACGTGCCAGGGACTATTCTAAGAGCCTTCGTATTGGATCCTATCAAAGGCCTTGTGAGAGTAGTAAAATTATTATACCCATTTTTCAAGTGGGACAATACAACCTTTGATAAATTTGGGGACTTGTCTGAGTTCCCGTCACTTGTGAGTGGTGGAGCTGGGATTTCAATTCCAACAGCACAATCCCAAAGTTGCAGTCACTGTCAACAGGCTACACTGCCTCCAGGTTAAAGACAGACTCTTTGTCCTTATGGAGTTGATGACCACTGGCTGTAAAGACAGACATGTGAACAAGGATTGACATGTGATGTGGAGGATGATGGAGAAGTCTGAGAACATACAGTAAGGGCGGGCAGGAAGGGCACTTAGGTTGAAACCTGAGAGATGCTGAGACATAAGTTAGCTGGGAAAACACACATCTAAAGATAGCATTAAAGTGCCGGAACAAAGAGAGTGAATGTGGGTCATTCTCAACCATCTTCTTCAACTAAGGGGACTGTACGATTTTTCCCTCTCCATAGATTGAAAGTGCCAAGAATGAAGGTTATAAATTGAGGGGGAAAAATTCCTTTGGAACGAAAATAGGACATTTTTTCCTTTCTCCCAAAATAACTTCTGCTCTTTTCCTAATTTCTTTCTTTTTTAAAATCTGAGACTCTGACACTTTCTAAACTATTCATGTTGGGTCTAGAAATGTGAAGCATTCCATGTTTTTCCTCACTGCAGGCTGGAAGCAAAGGGTAATGTTTATAGAAGTTATAAAATCCTGGAAATGAGGATTCAGCATCAAATTACCATCTTGCCCTTAAATATCATGCTGCTTCTGTTATTGTAAAGCAGGTGAATGTGGGATACAGATGCAGGCTCCAAGCCGTTATTCTAACCCACACTGTTAGTGCCTAGCTTTCATTTGCAAAAAGTTGCTGTGTTCCATCCTGCTTGGAAACCTAGAACATGCTCTGCATTCAGTCGGTAGCAGTTGCGTTTACATTTTAACAGCATGCAGTGCACTGAGGAGATGGGTCCTGGGCACATTCTTACACATATGAATAAATAATGTTAAAGCTAATAAGATCTCTGAGAGAAAATGATGATTGTCTTTAATCACTAACCTTAAGCAGCAGCGAACCATATTATCAAACACCTTCATTTCTTATAAAACTATCTATCACACACAATATAGACCTGATGAAAAAGAAGGTGGAAGTAATCAGGACAGAATGCCAATTACCTCATTACTTGTCATAGCACATTGTAACTGGAAATTGCTTCTTTCAGGTTCTGTTTGCTCAGGCAATTACAATAAACTTTCTGCTTGACATGTTGTTTGCACAGATGTAGTGCATTAATAAACATGAGGGCTAATCTGAATTATTGAACCAGCCACAATAATTCCAACAAAGGATTTATAATAAGTCCAAGAAAGCTGAGGTATCACTGGAATTCCCTGTAAGCAACACTGACATACTTTATCACACATAAAATCTCCAAATTTAATGTACACTACTGGAATATGTCCCACAGGTATTTTATATTTTCTGTGGCTCTAAGTCCTAAGCAACTGCCAATATGAGGGCAAATCAAGACTGCTAAGGTAGGTGGCAATATCGCAGACTTAGAGAGAATTGCTTTATTTGCTGTATAGTGTGGACATCTTGAGTCCTTTTTACCCAATTTTTCTAAAATGTGGTTTTGTTTAAAAGCAAAATGTGCTGCAGTAGTAGTAAAACGTTAAATGTTTCAAAGTATCATGGGAAATGTGCTCTTATCCAAGGACTGGAATGAAGGACATGTGGACCATCTATCCTCCTGCTTATGTTACCAGGAGAGCATCGTGCAAACCTAGGAAGCCTCCCCAAGAACAGTTAGCTATCACGGTCCAAATGCTGAACAGTCTTTCAGAGAAATGCTCAGGTAAAGTTTTCTTCACATAAATTGAGTTCACCTGAGTTCGTTTTTTCCCATAAAAATTTCTTATTCGAATAAATAATTTTAGTGTCAAAAATATATTCACTTGAAAAAATTGTGTGCCTCATCAATTTCTACCATCCAGGGGCTGGATTTTAAAATAACTTTGTTTTTTGCCATGTGAGTAATGAATAGAATTAGAAACAGAAATGTCTTCAGAGGAGAATCGGATGCATTCGCAGATAATGATCTCATGGGGGGGGGGTAATTGATGTTATTGGCTGTGGTTGAGAGTCCCTTCCTAGCCTTTGAGTGTGGGTCAGCCCAGGTTTGTCAAGCTCTCTCAAGACAGGCACTTGTGTTGTAAAGGAGACAAGACCCTGTCAGCAAATCATCATAGCAATTCTACCTTCTTAAGCGAAGTCATGCTCACAGAGCAGAGTTCCATCATGCATTCTCATTTCCTCCTACATTAAGCAAGACTTACAACTTACTTGTTTCTCAGTTTCCTCTTGTGCTCAGTCTCCTTTGGATGGCACATGATTAATTGCTTCCTAATATTGGTGCAGTGTGTTGATTATATATCTAAATTATAGTACTAGCAAATAGTCACTCAATTGTAACAAATCTCTATCAAAAAGGAGGGAAGGCTGCCACTGTGCATCCCTATTGTCCCAGCTCTAAACATTGCTCAGAAGCATGATACACCAGCCAATACCATCAAGATTGTTAATCTCAGAAAATTATTGAGGAAAAGTTTGTATATCTTTTCCTTGAAATTTTTATTTCTCAAACAGGATTTAGGAAGGAAGATAAGTGGTTTTTTTTTCTTAAAATTGGCTTTTTAGGGTTTGAACATAGATAAATGTAAAATTAAAGTTTTGCATGTAAGGCTTATCTTAATTCTAACCCACAGAGTCATATAAAAAGTAAGAAACTATCACTGTCTTTCTTTGCCCTCAGTTCCTCCTCAATTCTGCTCTCTCTCCCCTCACACCCTCTCTTTCAATATCTTGACTCATTCTACCCCACCCCCAACGTCATGAAATGCTGCTTTGCTAGGACAGAAACCACCCTTTATATGGCTTAAAAAGAAAATATGAATCAAGATATCGCAAACACTAATGGGATATATTAAAGCAATTCAATTATTTTAATCTCTTTCATATATCATGAAATTATGTAGAACAATTTCATTTAAGTGTTACTATCACTGTTGAGACTGCAATTGTGAATTGTTACACCAGCAAATATGGAAGAACATGAGTGCTTGTGAAGTTCTATTGCAGTGTATGCAAGTGAGGACCAGGATGACACCAGGAGGAAAATTTCCATCATAATCAGCTTATTCATTCTGTAATAGCCTCCTCAGGAATCACACTGCAGGATCACAATGTCCTGTGATGAGTTTCAGTCCAGAGTTAATGTTGTTCTTTGAGTTGGTGTTTGCTTTACTCAAGTTATAACGTTCCCACATAGAGTGAGAACACTTTTAATTATAAAATAATTATAAAAATAAATTGAATAAAATAAATGAACAATAGGTTAAAGGAAGATGAATTAGACCATTTAAATACTACATAGAGTCAGCCTTCTTTGAAAGACAAAATACATATGAAAGTTAAAAGTAAGGAAAGCCAGCTTCCGTGAAACAAAATTTACTTTTTAGTTAATTTTAACTGTACAATTTCCTATTCCATCAAGGTGATTTTTCTGTATTGCCTTTAACTTATTGAAAGGCGTGGGTACGTAGTCATATAGACTTACGTATATGATGGGAATAGCTGGGTTCCCTGATTATTTTTCAATGACTATATTTTACTGCAGTGAATAGTGAAAAGCAAAAATAAAAACTATATGATTTTTTAAATGCTGTAATATCAATAACACAAATTAAGTTACAGAAAAGTCAAAGCTCAGAAAAGTCTTAATCTTTACTTCACTATTAACTAACGAAATTTAAGCATATGTATAATTGGAGTGTGTCAGTAAGATTATAAATAACAAAGTTTCCATACAATGTGTACAGTTTTGAAGATGAGACCATTAATGTCTCATCTTCATATCAGATATCAATATTTATTCATATCTGGATGAAAATTATATTAATGTCAATATCATATATTTTCCTGATACATAAAAAGATGAGTATAAATTAACAGCAACAAAGATATAGACATATAATTTAGAAAAGTTGGCTAGTGAATGAAATCCATGAGAAATTACATGCAAGTTACAAATTAAAAAAACCCATACATTCTTATTTATTCTATTTTAATTTTAATCTCAATGATAATAGCAGAATATAAGAGGATCCATTAATTTCCTACAAGATAAATAAAATAGTGGTTTGATCTGGATCATTTACTTTGTACTTAACCACTATTAAAACCTTAGGAGAGTTGTGTATGAACTTTGAGAGATACCGATGTTAGCAAATTCATATAATCACATACAAATGTACATTATAAAATAGTTGTCTATAATATTTTGTAAAATTATGTATATCCAATATACATATGTATATAAACTAATACGTGTTTACCTGTGAAATGGTAGTTAACTAAGTAATATTATTTTCTTCCCTTTAAGTTCCAGCTTAAGATGATTTTTAAAAAATAAAGCACTGATTTTATAGTAGGTGCTGGTTTTAGTTGAAAGATTATTTTAGAAATTAAATTTTATTATCTTAATCACTTACCTATTAAAACAATCAAAACCAAAAAATTTTGTCGAAAGAGTAAAGTGATCAAAACTGCTCAAATATTGTAAAACTAGTGGGCGTTCAGTGAGCTAGGACCAGGAATGAACAGCACAAATAAGATCTGAAGAGCAATAGATGATGCTGGAGCATACCCAGTTTAGGACCACAATCTTCACATTATTTTTATATCCATTCATTTTAATACTTTTGCCCATTATAAACTAATGATATATCCAATTGAAGGTTGACATTTTTGTTAGTCTAGTTCCTTCCTCAACTCCTTCTTCCACTCTGGATTCAATTAACCCCAACATATAAACTTACAACACTTACAAAATTACAATGAAGCATTGTGTATAGAGGCATAGAAAAGGATGTATAAATTACGTTTCTAAAACTTAAAGAATCTATGAATTAAGTTTCAAAGTAATTGAAGTTTGCGGAAATTATACATTTTAAAGAGTTACAAATCTTTCCTAAAATTCTTTTCATAGTACTATTTTGAAATTTTACTTTATATCACTATCATATATCATTGGAAACGGTGAAAGAGATAAAAGCTACAGATAGCAGTTTATCAAACATTTTTAGCCAAGATGCTATTTTAAATACATTTTTCTTACCAGGAAACAGAAATTTCTCATTTTAAAGTAAATAATCATTAGAAAAGGTACTAAGAACGTTACCAGGATAGCCCTTAACTTACTGATTCCACTTTGAGAAAACATGAATCATTTGTGTGAACTTTCCCTCCTAGTTGCCTAGTCACATCGAGGGACCAGAGAACTCTCCAGTCCTTATAAAAGTGACATATATCCACAATAAATTCATTACACATACATATTTGTGAGTATCTGTAGTCCCATAAATCCTTCTAAAACAATTATATTATGAGTGTTATTTACTTTTATATTCTGCATTTTAAAAGGCTGTTGAAGTGCTATTCTATGGCAATATACTCTGAGTTCAAAACACGACATCAGCAAGTTATCAGCTCTTCCTACTTCAACGTGAATATACTTCTTTCCTGGGAGAGATTCGCAAATGCGATTTGAAGACAATGTGTTGCCCTTTTTCTAGGCCTATCAACATGGTACCGCTGAACGTCGTGTTGGATTCTTTACCCTCGAAAGTGGATGAAGTTGGTCACATGGGTGCCACACTTCTTTGGGATGCTGTACTCATAAGTATTTTCCAGTTCTCTGTCAGTTTTCACAGTGCATATTCTCCCAGGAAAGCAAAGCAACTTGCTACAAAGTCAGAATCTGACAGCTTTTATTTAACTTTAAGAATTTTTTTAACATGCCTTTCTTTTCCTAATACAGAAACAAGCAGCCTTTGAAATATTTATCATGGACTCTGCTCCTATTTTTTTTGTTTGTCTAAAAGAAAAGAGTTCGTGGAACTTCTATAAAGGTGAAAAGTTTTGAACTGAGAGTTTCTTCATCTAAGAACTCCATTTACTCCTATGTGAGAAGGTAGGAAACACAAAGAGAGTAGGAGAAATCAATGAGGTTTTGCATTTCCTGGAGACAGTAAAAGAGCGCTCACTCAGGATGTGTGCTGAGAGACACCTGCTGAGAAAACCGAGGCTGGAGCAGGAAGGGACAGTGTGAAGAGCTGTCAAGACCACGCAGGGAGTAACAGTGAAGTATTGACTGGGGGCTTTTAGAAAGTGTTTTACAGAAAGTTACTTGCCTTCACTCTAGCAAGAAAACTCAATACTAGAGAATTTGGGAGACTGAAACCAGAGAACTTGCTGTGGGGAGAAACGTAAAAAGATTCATCACTCCATTAGATCCTCTCTCAAGGACACAACGCTGGGAAAGGCAATTACCGGGCTCCGTAAATGTCAGCCAGCCACCCTGAGAGGACTTAGCAACTTTTACTGAAAGAAATTCAACATATCTGAGGTTCAACTGTTTTGAGAGGGCGTTCTAAAGTAAAATGCTTTACAATGCCCATTTATAAGGGTTATTTAAATCACAACGAGAAACTGCAGCAAAGAAGAGTCTGAAAATATTCACACAATTGGCAGTTCTTGATTTTAGACCATGATGAAATTACATAACAGAGCTTCATCTTCAAAAACAAGTTCTCTATCCAAAAAATTAAATTCTGAATCTAGGAAATTCAGTAAGTTATGCTTTTCTGAGGAGACAACACTCACCTCTGACAATTATGTCAGTGTAGTCTATATTTAAGCACAAACCGATGGCTTTTTACTTTGTTTTATAAGTGGAATGGCATCAAATTTATTTTTTCCCTTCTATACTTCAGCCACTAAAAACAGCAATAAGAGTAATTTATTTGACACAGGATGGATATTAAACACAACTTCTCTCAACCAAGAAAACTTAAAGCTTTGCCAGCAAAGAAACAGACACTCAAAATACTGCAAGGAAGCAAGCTTACCTTTGGCTTGTTCTGTTCATCTTAATATTTCAAGTGCTAAACTGGCAGTGTCCTGTAAAGCTTCCCCCTTGGCAGAACTGCATGAACTGACACAGATTCAAAGAAAGCAAATAAGAGCTTTACCAACGAAAATGTGGAAAATCCAAGAATTAAAGTGCCGTTATTTCGATTTGAGGAGAGTACAGTCTATTTCTTAGAATATGTGACTCAGTGCATATTTCTTTGCCATTGTTTTGAGGTTCACTTAACCATAAAGAGGAAACATGACAACAAAAGTGGATGGGAGCTCAGTGAAGCATGGCTGGCTCGACAATAGGCTTTCTGCAGGTTAGCCAAATTTAACTGGCAAAAGCTCGCCCAAACCCTTTTGTCTGCTACATTTGCACCATAATGTCGGTCTCTCTTCACGTATTTCTCAGATCAAGTTTGACCATTTATCCCAAAAGATGGAAAAAGTCATTTTTGGTTCTGTCCATAAAAGTTACTTTATACAGTATTGTGCAATCTTAGTACAAAAGATACAAAAGGGGAAAGTGCACTTCACATGGCCACAATTAGGGCTTCTGTTTCCGCTCTCCTGCCCTTGTCAAAGCTTTGATTTAGTTTTCCTCGGTTTTGTCCAAGGGTCATTACAGATGTCTGCAGACGATTAGCATGTCCCCCAACCACCCCTGTCCAATTGGGTGATTAGCAAATTAAAGCTGTGCATTCTCCTCTGTCTACTGAGACTTATTGGGAAAGATTCACAAATGTGGCTCATTGTGGAGACCTGAGGGAAGCATCAAGGTGTTTGTCTCAGAATTTCGATAGCTAAATATTAAGTTCGCAATTGGGCACGCCATTATGTCACACGCTTTGGCATTTAATGAAGCATTCAGCTCTGAAACTTAGAAGCAATTGTATCCTGGATGGGGGCTTCAGGAACATTTTGCATCCATGCCATATCCAAATGGTGCCAACCTAACCCATTATAAACCATATTTGGTGTATATCACGAATAGCGTTGAGCATATTTGCAGCCTCCATTTCAGAAACTGAAACCCCTACTCTATATAAGAACTCAATATATATTTCAAAGCATTAAAGACCTATACATTAGGGTAAATACCAACTATAAAGAGGTATTCAAATGATCCAGGGGAGGTTGTGTCTTTGGTTTTGAGTGGCAATTGAAATATAAGAAAACTTTCCTGGCTCCATCTTTGTTTTAGAAAGCAAATGTTTGATTAGGTTAGCAGACGGAGGAAGGAAAGCCTTTGGCAGAATTACCCCAATCATATACAGTATAGAGAATCTACAGATGGGTAGCGGTGAATGAGGCCCAAATGTCTGACTTCCTTCAAAATATACATTCTTCAAAAAAATTTTTTTTTCTAAACTGTATTCCACAAGAGAACATGACCAAAAAATTTTTAAATGGCTCTGTCTCTTCTTCATTTTTCTCATAATTCTATGGTGGTGGTTCAAATAAGTGGGCACAAATATATTTGCCCCAAAAGAGTAGAAATCAGTGGAAAATGAAAAGGTAGATCACATTAAGCCCCATAGTGAATCAAAACTGAAATTAAAACTCAAACACAGACTATCCTAATTTCAGTCTTATTCCTCAATACATCTGCTCAGGCTCAGAACATTGACAACCAAACACCTCACTGACCGAAACCCCCTGTTTCATGACATTGCCTCCTGGAGCAGCCCGGCATCCTTACCACGTAGGAACAAAATTGGTTTCCATTACAACATGACTCACTCCATCTCTTCACCAGGAAAGCATTCCCCAACTGCTAAAACAAAGGGGCCTATTGATAAATTCTGAAAAGGCAAGTTTGATGTCTGAGGCCATCTGTGGTTTTCAGTTTTTGAGAAAAAAAACGTTTATAATGGCTTATCTCAAGCCCATTGCTAATGAGCAAGGAAAGAACATACAAAGATATGAACATGAATCTACAGTCTCTAGACAATCTCCTTACATCTTATAAACAAGCAATGCCCAATCAATACATTGACTTAGAGATAACTAATGCAGCCAGCCAAGGAGGGCTGAACCCAACTCTTCAGTTCTAGGATATTCTGGGACCACAAATTAATGCACTAAATCAAGTTTGTTAAATCATCCAGCAAGATATGAGTTACAGACCAGAGCAGTATCCTGATACATAGGGTTTTGTTTTTATTATATTTCTTTTATCTCAAAGTTCAAATTCTACAGTATCTCATAGAATAATTTTAGTCCAGTAATAAGAAAACATCATTAGTGGTGTAATGTGAGAATGTAAACAATAATTGCTAATTGAGTAAAGGTAAACATCACCAGACTTTACCACTGCTGACATTTGAAATAGATTCAATTTTCAACAGTCTCACCACTCTCCTTTCATAAAAGTAAAAGCTTTCGTACAAAGGAGTCTCAGTTTTTACTCAGTATTATTAGTATGCTTTCCATTTTCCATTCTATGTTCCCTGTATCTTGTTAGAAAAGTGAAGTTCTCACTAAATGAGAAGAGAATGCTTATAAAATTAAAATTAGAGATAGGATACAGAAGCATCTTTTCTTGGCAAGTAAATTAATTAATCAACTAATTGGTAACTTCACAAAATTCACCCTCAAGAGGAGTGGATGGGAGACACTGCTTTGATTTCCGTCAACATTTCTCTCCGCATCTCGACAGCTGTAACCGTAAGGGAGCATTTCCATTCGTCACCAGCCCACAAAGTTCTTTTTCTTTCCAGAATCCTCAGCACTTGCCATCTGAATCTCGTTAGTTCTTCTCTCTATACCATGTTGTTTGTTTCACTGGAGTCCTATATTCTTGATTGAATTTCATATCATGTTTATACATTCCTTGTGTTTTCTAGCCTAGTATTAGGCACGTGGGACAACTGAAAATATACTGGCTCACTTGGTTTTATTTTTTTTATCTTTTCTTTGAGATTTGATCTAGAACTTTCAACATATCATGATGATGATGCAGAGGAGAAGGAAGATATAACGACTTTAAGAGATAATTAAGTTTAGATGTGGTCTTGAGGAAGAGCACCCCATGATGGGATTAGTATCGTCATGAGATAAATGGCTAGGTTATGGCCATTTAATTTATCTTCCAAATATTTTATTTTGGGGCGTGGACAAAAGATACTCTTTAATAAACTGGAAAACAGATGTAAATCAGGACTGTTATAGGCCACCTGGATGAATAGTCACCTTACAGCAAACTAATATCAGTTGAATCCTTATTGTAAGCTGTTTTACCTGTGTCAGTTTATGTATTCTTCATTACAATTCTTTGATGCAAATATTATTATTCCCATTTAACAGATGGGTAAATTAAGGCACAGCGAGATTAAATAACTGTACCACAGTCACATAACTCAAAACTAGGGGAGGCCAGGATTCAAATACTGATCTGATTCCAGGGCCTACATTTAAAGTTGTTTTATAAAAAATGCTTATGTTTTCTGTGGTATTTCCTTGATAATGTATATAATTTTTCTAAAGAAGTTCATCAATCAATCAAGATGAAATTCCCAAGAAATCATAGACGAAAGAACAACATTGTTGTCTTAGAGTACTATATAGGAGTTTTATATATATTTTTCCATATAATAATTAAAGACCAATTGGTATTAATAAATTTTTGTTGGGCTTTTTCAGCAAAATGAAGTGTATGACCAAAAAAAAAATACTGGATAACATGGATAATGAACAGAGATTCTCATGAGGTAGTTTTTTGTTAAATGATTTTACTCATAAGTTTCATAGTTTGCCCCATAACCCGATAGTTCTCCCATGGTTTATGTACCCCTTCCACACACACACACACTTGTCAATTGTGAATTATTAGTAAGTCCAAAGTTACATCTTAAAGGAAACGAAACAGGTCTCAAGGACTGTTATGGATTAAATATTTGTGCATCCCCACAAATTAGTATGTTGAAGCCCTAGCCCCCAATGCTATACCATTTGGAAGTGGGGACTTTGAGAGGTAATTAAGTTTAGATGTGGTCTTGAGGAAGAGCACCCCATGATGGGATTAGTATCGTCATGAGATAAGAAAGGGAGATCCGAGCGCTCTCTCTCTTCCATGTGAGGGCACAGTGAGAAGGAGCCCACCTGCAAGCCAGAAAGATGGCCTGTATAAGTCCCCTATATCTTTTGGATATTAACTCCTTGGCAGATAATGTGATTTGCAAATATTTGCTTTCACTGTGTAGGTTACCTTTTCATTTTGTCAATTATTTCTTTTCTTGGGCAGAAGCTTTTTACTTTGATGTAGTCTCACTTCTTATTTTTGCTTTAGGTGTCATATCCCAAAAAATCATGCCAAGACCAGTGTCAAGGAACATTATCCTTATGTTTTCTTCTAGAGGTTTTATGGTTTTAGGTCTTACATTTAAGTCTTTAATCTATTTTGAGTTACTTTTTGTGAATGGTTTAAGATGGGGGCCTAGTTTCATTCTTTTGCATGAGAATATTCAATTTTCCCAGAATCATTTATTGAAGAGACTGGCTCTTCTTAACAGAGTATTCTTGAATCCATTGTCAAATATTAGTTGACAAAAATGCATGGGTCATATCTCACCTCTCTATTCTATTCTATTGGTTTATGTGTCTGTTTTAAGCCAGTACTATACTGTTTTGATATCTTTGTAATATAGTTTGAAATCAGGAAGTGTGATGCTTCCAGCTTTGTTCTTCTTAGGATTGGTTTGGCTATTTAGGGTCTTTTGTGGTGCCAAACAAATTTTAGGATTGGTTTTTCTATTTCCGCAAAAAATGTCATTGGAATCTTGTTGTGGGTTGAATCTCGATTGTGGCTTTGGATAGTATGGACATTTTAACAATATTAATGCTTTCAATCCCTGAACACAGGTTATCTTTCAATTTATTTGTGTCCTCTTCAATGTCTTTCATCAATATCTCGTAGTTTTCAAAATACAGATCTTTCACTTCCTTGGTTAAATTTATTTCTAAGTATTTTATCGTTTTTGATGCTATCATAAATGCAATTGTTTTCCTTATATCTTACATTGTTAGTGGTATAGAAATGCTACTGATTGCTGTATATTGATTTTGTATCCTGCAACATTACTGAATTTGTTAATTAGCTCTAACAGTTTTTTTTGTAATTCTTTAGGATTTTCTATATAAAATCATGTCTTCTGCAAATAGAGGTAGTTTTACGTTTTCCTTTTCAATTAAAATGCCTTTTCTTTCTTTTTCTTACCTGATTGCTCCGACTAGGACTTCTAGTACTATATAGAATAGGAGTGATGAGAGTTGGCATCTTTGTCATGTGCCTTATTGAAGAAGAATAACTTTTAACCTTTCACCACTGACTTTGATGTTAGCTGTGGGCTTGTCATATGTAGCCTTTATTAATTTGAGGTATGTTCCTTCTATACCCAATTCATTGAGAGTTTTTTTATCATGAATGAGTGTTGAAGTTTGTCAAATGCTTTTTCTGCATCTATTGATACGATCATGTGATTTTTATCTTACATTCTATTAATGTAATATATTGCATTTATTGATTTGTGTATGTTGAAATATCCTTGCATCACATAGATGAATCTGACTTGATCATGGTGTGTTATCCTTTTCATGTGCAGTTGAATTTGATTTCTTGGTATTTTGTTGATAATTTTGCATCTATATTCATCAGGATATTGGCTTGTAGTTTTCTTTTCTTGTAGTGCCCTTATCTTGCTTTGGTGTCATGGTAATTCTGGCCTGGTAAAATGGGTTTTCGAGTATTCCTTCCTCTTCCGTTTTTTTTGGAAGAGTTTGAGAGGATTGTTAATTCTTCTTTAAATGTTTGATAAAATTCACCAGTGAAACCATCTTGTCCTGGGCTTTTCTTTGTTGGAAAGTTTTTGAATACGGATTCGATCTCCTTACACATTATTGATCTGTTCAGATTTTCTATTTCTTCATGATTCAGTCTTAGTAGTTTGTATGCTTCTAGGAATTTATCCATTTTTTCTAGGTTGTCCAGTTTGTTGACAGAAAGTTGTTCATAGTAGTCTCTTATGATTGTTTGTATTTTTGTGGTATCAGTTGTAATGTCTTTAACGTCTTCTCTTTCATTTCTGATTTTATTTATTTGGGTCTGCTGTCTCTCTTTTTTTCTCTTTTTTTGTTAGTCTAGATAAAGGTTTGTCAATTTGTTTATCTTTTCAAAGAACCAGCCCTTACTTTTGTTAATCTTTTCTATTGTTTTCTTATTCTCCATTTCATTAATTTCTACTCCAACATTTATTATTTCATTCCTTCTGCTAACTTTGGGCTTAGTTTGTTCTTTTTATTTTCTAGTTCCTTGAGGTGTTAAGTCAAGCTGTTTATTTGAGCTCTTTCTTTTTCTTGATGTGTGCATTTGTCACTATAAATTTTCCTCTTAGAGCTACTTTTGCTGCATCCCATAAGTTTTTTGTATGTTTTATTTCCATTTTCATCTGTCTCAAGATATTTTTTAATTTTCCTTTTGATTTCTTCTTTGATCCACTGGTTGTTCAGGAGTACCTTGTTTAATTTCAATATATTTGTGAATTTCCTAGCTTTCTTCCTATTATTGACTTTTAATTTTTTACCACTGTGGTCAGAAAAGATACTTGATTTAATTTCTATCTTCTTGAATTTGTTGAGACTTGTTTTGTGGCCTAATATTTTATCTATCCTGGAAAATGTTCTGTGTGCACTTGAGAAGAAAGTGTATTCTGCTGTTGTTAAATGGAATGTTTTGTACATATCTGTTAGATCCATTTGGTCTATAGTGTTATTCAAATATTCTGTTTTCTTATTAATTCTTCATCTGGATGATCTGCCCATTGTTGAGAATGGAATACTACATTCCCTATCTATTAATGTATTGCTGTTTATTTCTCTTTTAGTTCTGTTAGTGTTATCCCTCTATGTTTTGATGTCTTATATTGGGTGCATAAATATTTATGATTGTTATAACTTCTTGATGGGTTGAAACTTTATCATTATATAATGACCTTTTTTGTCTCTTTTGACCATTTTTAGCTTAAAACCTATTTTGTCTGATATATAGATATAGCCTTCCCTGCTTTCTCTTGGTTACCATTTGCTGAAATATCTTTCTCCATCTCTTCACTCTCAATCTATATGTGTCCTTAAAGCTGAAGTCTCTTGTAGACAACATGTCATTGGATCTTTCTGTTTTTAATCCATTGACTCATCCCATTTCTTTCATTGGAGCTTTGAATCCTTTTAAATTTAAAGTAATTATTGATGGTATGGACTTACTATTCTCATTTTGTTAATTGTTTTCTGAATGTTCTGTTGATTCTTTGTTCCTGGCTTCTTATCTTGTTGTCTTCCTTTATGATTTGATGACTTTTTTTTTTGACTTCTTTATCATAATTTTGTGTATCTACTACAGGTTTTTCCTTTGTGGTTACTTGATGGCTTATATGAAATATCTTATGTTTATAATATCCTATTTTAAACTGACAAAAACTTAAATTTTATAGCACACAGATACTTTATACTTTTACTCCCCCACTCACATTTTAGGTTATTAATGTTACAATTTATATTTTTTTTATTTTGTGCAACTAATAACAAATATTGTAGTTATAATTATTTTAATACATTTATTTTGAAATTTTAAATTAGAATTGTGAGTGAATTAAACACCACTATAGCATTAGAGAATCTGATTTGGGCCATATATTTACCATTGCCTGTGAGTTTTACGTGTCCATTCATATGTCTTATAATGTTAATTAGCATCCTTTTATTTCTGCTTCATGAAGACCCATTAGCATTTTTTTATAAAGTAGGTCTAGTGGTGATGAAAACCCACAGATTTTGTTTGTTCAGGAAAATCTTGACCTCTCCTTCATTTTGGAAAGCCAGCTTTTACAGGGATATTATTCTTGGTTAACAGTTGGGTTTTTTAAAAACATATTTTGAATATATCATCCCATTCTCTCCTGGCTTGCAAAGATTCTGTTGAGCAACTGCTGATAGTCTTATAGGGGTCCCCTTGCTGCTTTCAAAATTCTTGCTTAGTCTTTGACCTTTCACAGTTTAATTACATCGTGCCTCAGTCTATCCCATTTTATATTCAACCTATTTGGGGTCCCTTGGGCCTCATGAATCTGCATGTCCATTTCTCTGCTTATGTTTTGAAAGTTTTCAGTCATTTTTGCTTTAAATATACTTTCTATCACTTTCTCTTTCTATTCTTCTTCTGGGATTCCCATAATATATATATTCTTTTTTTAAAGATTGGCACCTAAGTGAACAGCTAACATCTGTTGCGAATCTTCTGTTTTTTTTCTTCTTCTTCTCTTTAAAGCCCCCCAGTACATAGTTGTATATTCTAGTTGTAGGTTGTTCTGGTTGTGCTGTGTGGGACTCTGCTTCAGCATAGCTTGATGAGTGGTGCCATGTCCGCACCCAGGATCCGAACTGATAAAACCCTGGGCCACTGAAGCAGAGTGCACAAACAACCACTCAGCCGTGGGGCCAGCCCCATCATAATATATATACTCTTACTTTTAACGGTGTCTCACAAGTCCTGTAGAATTTTTTAATTCCTTTTATTTTTTTTTTTCCTTTTGCTCCTTTGACTGGGTAATTTCAGATGACTTATCTTCTAGTTTGCTGATTCTTTCTTCTGAATGGTTGAGTCTGTGTTGAAGCTCTCTATTGAATTCTTTAGTTCAGTCATTGTTTTCTTCAGCTTTAGAATTTCTGTTTGACTTTTTTTGATGGTTTCTATTTCTTTGTTAAATTTCTCATTTTGTTCATGCATTATTTTCCTATTTTAATTTAGTTGTCTGTGTGTTCTTGTAGTTCACTAAATTGCTTTAAGAGGATTATTCTGAATTTTTTGTCAGAAAAGTCACAGACATCCATTTCTTTAAGGTCAGTTATTGGAGATTTATTAGTTTCCTTTGGTGGTGTCATGTTTACCTGATTCTTCAAGATTCTTAATTCCTTGCATTGGTGTCTGCACATTTGAGTAAGTTGTCTCTTCTTCCAGATGTTACATGTTTTCTTCAGCCGGGACAGTCCTTCACCATTCAGCTCAGCTTGGGGTTCTGGACAAATCAGCTGGTAGCATCATCCTTGGGCAGGTAGGGCTTGCTATTGTGGTCTCTGTTTGGGTGATGCCACTACCTATGCTTTAAGGTCAGGGGGGTGCTTCTGGCCTGGAAGTGTCGAATAGGACTATAGGCTTCATTCCCTGCACAAAAGTTGCTATAAGATGGGTTCCATAGCTTCCTAGATTGTATGGTCAGGCTTCCTAGTTGGGCGGGACTGGATTCTATAGTCACCAGCAGGGTGCAGCTGCAAATTTGCTTCCCTGCATGGAAAAGTCTATAAAATGGACTTCTATGGCCATTATGGCTCAGTGGTTGGGGACTTGAATCAGGAAGAACTGCCACAAAGCTCTTTGGTCTATCAGGGCCATTAGCTTAGCTCTGCAGATAGGCAGAACCACTGGTTGGGCTCTCTGCTTGGCTATCACTGTAGGTGGGGCTGAAGGATGAGCTATTCATTTTCCTGGGTGCTCTGGTTAGGCTTCCTGGTGAGGCAGGACTCGGTGCTATATTCAGCAGTAGGAAGGCCTTCAAATTTCCTTCTCTGCTCATGCACTGTGGTATAACAAGCTACAAGGCCATTAGAGCTCAATGGTTGAGGACATGAATCAGCAGAATTGCCCACTGAGTTGCCTGGCCAGACAAGGCCACCAGCTCAGTTCTTCAGATTGTCAGTGATTCTGGCTAGGCTGTCTGCTTGGGTGCCACTGTAAATGAGGCCGTAAGGTGAACTATAAAGCTTCCCAGGTGCTCTGGGTAGGCTTCTTTGAATTTGCTTCCCTGTCTGGGCAGGATCATAGAATATACTTTAATACAACTTTCTGACTGGGGACTTGAATCAGGCAGAGCTGCCCACCAAGCTACCTGACCAGATGGGGCCACCAGTGTGGCTCTGCAGATGAGCAGAGCCAGTCACTAGCTGGCATCTCTACTCACGTGTCACTCTGAGGAGAAAGGCAGTCTGCCAAGATCTGAGTGCTGGTTGGTGTAAACCTCACCTCTCTTCTCTGGCAGTCTGATCCTCAGTGGTCAAGCCCCATAGATTTCCCTTGTGATGCATATGAGGCGAGACCCTAGTGGGCCTCTTAGGTAGTGTCCCTCAACACTGAGGTAGCTAATGTCCGCTTTGGGCTCCTTGTTTTTACTGGAGAAATCATAGGCTCTGGGGGCCCTCTCAGTGTGGTTCTGTGCCATCCTGAGGGGGCACAATGTGGTCAGAGTGTAGCCATTCCTCTTACCTTTTCAATGTGGTCCTCAGTCTCTGTGGTCCAGAGATCCAGGCATGCTTCAGCCTCTTCCCCTTGCTCCAGGGTTTTCACAATGTTGTTTTGTTCACAGATAGTTGCCAGTGGGTATTTTTGTGAGGGGCACTGAAATCAAGAGTAACCTATGTTATGGTCTTGAGGACATCCAATAGATTTCTGAAGTAGGCTGTACATGTCGAGTTCTCTTAGATAGGGAGGTCAGGAATGGCCTTTCTGGGGAGGTGACATTTGAGTAGCCTGAACAAAGCAAAATGTGCATATTTTGGGTTAGAATATGCTAAGCAAGGGAAACAACAAAGGGAATTCCTTGAGGTGCAAGGTGCTTGATATGTTGGAGGAGTAGAAAAGTCAATTTGGCCAAAGGGAAGCAGTGGTACAAAGTCAGGTAAGAGTTCTAGGCATGGGCCAGAGCACATTGGTTCATGTAAACCAGGGTTTCTCAACCTTAGCACTATTGTAATTTGAGCCAGATAATTTTTGTTAAGGGGACTGTGCCATACATTGTAGGTTATTTAGCAGCATTTCTTGGCTCTGCCCACTGGCAAAGCATCCCCTCCCCACTGTGATGACCAACAATGTCTCCAAACTTTGGCAAGTGTCCCCTAGTATGTACAATGGCCCCTGGTTGAGAACCACTATTGTAGACCAAACAAAGTGCTTTGTATTTATTCTCTGTGTTATCCAAAATCATTGACTTTTGAGCAGGAAAATTGCAGGATCTGATGAACATTATGTAAAGGACCACACTGGAAATGAGGGGAAGCAGGGAGGTCAGTGGGCTGGTGAGGACACAATGGTAGAGATCCTGCAAGCTATAACTGGCCTTGGTATGCTGAAGCCATTATTGACAGGATTTACTGATGCATGGGATGAAGGAAGTGAGAGAAAGAGAGACAATGAAAAAGACTTCATTTCTTGGCCAGAGTAACTGGAAAATGATAATGTCATTTTGATGGTTAATTTTATGTGTCAACTTGACTGGGCTAAGAGAGGCCCAGATAGCTAGTAAAATATTATTTCTGAGTATGTCTGTGATGGTGTTTCCAGAAGAGATTAACATTTGAATCAGTCGACTGAGTAAAGAAAATAACCCTTACCAATGTGATTGGGTATTATCCAACCCACTGCGGACCTGAATAGAACTAAAAGGCTGAGGAAGGGTGAATTTTCTCTCTTTATGTGAGCTGGGGCATTCATCTTCTCCTGCCCTTGGACATTAGCACTCCTGATTCTTGGGCCTTCTGTTTTTCTGGACTTCAGACTCAGACCAGAACTTACAGTATCAGCCCCCCAATTCTCATGCCTTTGAATTCAGATTGAATTATATACCACTGGCTCTCCTGGTTCTCTAATTTGTAAATGACAGATTGTGTGACTTTTCAACTTCCAAAATCGCGTGAGACCATACCTATCATAAATATCCTCTTGTGTCTGTCTGTCTGTCTGTCTGTCTATCTATCTATCAATCATCAATCCTATTGTTTTCTGGAGATCTCTAGTACAGCCATTGATTTAGGTGAGAAATGCTCAACTGGCTTGAGGGGTGAAAGCTTGGGATGTGAGTATGAGGGAAAAGAGAGAAGTAGCTTGAAGGTAATAGCAGTTCTATCATGGACATATTTACTTTGAGACGCTCTTTACATATCCACATTGAGACAATGGATAGGCTGTTGGATATACAAATTTGTGATCAGGAGAGTAATTTGAGGTGGAAACAAAAAATTGGTGTTAGCACATAGATGCATTTAAAATCCTGGTGCCAGATTTAACCACCTAGGATCCTAGTACAAAAATGTATGCCAAAAATGTGTTCTAGAAGCTCCAAAGGACATTTAAATTTTTGAGGGAAAAACACTGATTCTTGATATTTATTGGATAGAACCTGCACTACATATTTTATTTATTTTGAATTTGTTTTTTATTGAGGTAATATTGGTTAATAACATTATATGAATTTCAGGTGTACATCATTGCGTTTTTCCTTCTGTGTAGACTACATTGTATTCACCACAAAAAGTCTAGTTGCCGTACACCACCATAAAAATGTGGTCTTTACCCCTTTCATCCTCCTCCCTCCCCACTTCCTCCCTGGTAATCACCAATCTATTCTTTGTATCTATGTGTTTGTTGTTTACTTTTTGTCTTCCACATATGAGTGAAATCATACAATATTCGGTTTTCTTTGACTTATTTCACTTAACATAATATGCTTAAGGTCCCTCCATATTGTTGCAAATGGCAAGATTTCATCTTTATATGGCTGAGTAGTATCACATGTGTCATCTTCTTTATCCGTTCATCCATTGATGACTTAAGTTGTTTCCAAGACTTGGCTCTCGTGAATAATGCTGCAATGAACATAGAGGTGCCATGTATCTTTTTGAATTATTTTTGTGTGTGTTCTTTGGATGAATACCAGAAGTAGAATGGCTGAATCAGGTGGTTGCCCTATGTTTAATTTTTTGAGGAATCTCCATACTGTTTTCCACAGTGTCTACACCAGTTTACATTCCCATCAGCAGTGTATGAGGGTTCCCTTTTCTCCACATCTTCTCTGACACTTGTTGTTTCTTGTCATTTTAATAATAGCCATTCTGAGTGTATGAATTGATATGTCATTGTTGTATTGGTTTTCATGTCACTTATAATTAGTGATGTTGAACATCTTTTCATGTGCCTGTTGGCCATCTCTATAGCTTCTTTGAAAAAATGTCGGTTCACTTCCTCTGCTCATTTTTTAATTGGGTTGTTTGTTTTCTTGTTCCTGATTTGCATGAGTTCTTTATATATTTTGGATAATAACCCATTATTGAATATATGACTTGCAAATATCTTCTACCAATTGGTAGGTTGCATTTTAGTTTTGTTGATGGTTTCCTTTGCCATGCAGAAGCTTTTTAATTTGATATAGTTCCATTCATTTATTTTTTCTTTTGCTTCCCTTGCCTGGGGAAAAATGATATTCAAGAAGATACAGCTAAGACTGATGTCAAAGAGCATACTGCTCTTGTATCCTTCTAGGAGTTTTATGGTTTCAGGTCTTAACTTGAAGTCCTTAAACCATTTTGAGTTAATTTTTGTGTATGTTGCAAGATAATGGTCTACTTTCATTCTTTTGCATATGGCTGTCCAGTTTTCCCAACATCATTTATTGGAGAGACTTACCTGTCTCCACTGTGTGTTCTTGGCTCCTTTGTCGAAAATTAGCTGTCCATAGATGTGTGGGTTTATTTCTGGGCTCTCAATTCTGTTCCTCTGATCTGTGCATCTCTTTTTCTGCCAGTACCATGCTGTTTGGATTTCTATAGCTTCGCAGTATATTTTGACTTCATGGAGTGTGATACTTCCAACTCTCTTCTTTTTTCTCAGGATTGCTTTGGCTATTCAGGGTCTTTTGTTGTTCCACATAAATTGTAGGATTCTTAGTTTTATTTCTGTGAAAAGCGTCATTGGGACTTTGATAGGGATTGCACTGAGTGTGTAGATTGCTTTAAAAAATATTGACCTCTCATGCCATCTGCAGATAGTGACAGTTTTACCTCTTCCTTTCCAATTTGGATCTCTTTTATTTCTTTTTCTTGCCTAATTGTTCTGGCTAAGACTTCCAATACTATATTTAATAAGAATAGTGAAAGTGGCACCCTTGTCTTGTTCCTGTTCTTAGATGAAAAGCTGTCAGTTTTTCATCATTGAGTATGATGCTAGCTGTGGGTTTGTCATATATTGCCTTTATTATGTTGTGGTACTTTCCTTCTATGCCCATTTTGTTCAGAGTTTTTATCATAAATGGAATGCTGCATCTTGCCAAATGCTTTCTCTGCTGTATTGAGATGATCATGTGATTTTCATTCTTCATTTTGTTAATGTTGTGTATCATGTTGACTGATTTGCTAATGCTGAACCATCCTTGTGTCCCTGGAATAAATCCAAACTTGATCACAGTGTATAATCCTTTAACATCTATGCTGTATTCAATTTTCCTAATATTGTGTTGATGATTTTTGCATTTATGTACATCAGCAACATTGGCCTGTAATTTTCTTTTTTTGTGTTGTCCTTGCCTGGTTTTGATATCAGGATAATGTTGGCTTTGTAGAAGGAGTTAGGAAGTATCCCTTCCTCTTTAATTTTTTGGAAGAGTTTAAGAAGGATAAGTAATAAGTTTTCTTTGAATGTTTGGTAGAATTCACCAGGGAAGCCATCTGGTCCTGAACTTTTGTTTTTTGGGAAGTTCTTGATTACTGTTTCAATCTCCTTACTATTGATTGGTGTAATTAGATTCTCTATTTCTTCTTCATTCAGTTTTGGAAGATAGTATGATTGTGAGAATTTATCCATTTCTTCTAGATTATCCAATTTGTCGGCATATACTTTTTTGTAGTATTCTCCTGTAATCCCTTATATTTCTGTGATGTCCATTTTAATTTCTCCTGTTTCAGTTATGATGTTATTTATTTGAAACTTTTCTTTTGCTTGGTGAGTCTAGCTAAAGCTTTATCAATTTTGTTTATCTTTTCAAAAAATAAGCTCTTCGTTTCCCTGATTTTTTTCTATTTTAGTTTTTTAGTCTCTATTTCATTTATTTCTCCTCTGATATTTTTTATTTCCTTCTTTATACTGATTTTGGGCTTTTTCTAGTTCCTTTAGGTGCATTGTTAGACAGTTTATTTGAGATTTTTCTTGTTTGTTGAAGTAGGCCCATATTGCTATAAACATCCCTCTTAGTACCACTTTTGTTGTACACCATAAATTTCAGTATGTTGTATTTTCATTTTCATTTGTCTTCATGTATTTTTTTATTTCTCCTTTGTTTTCTTCATTGACCCACTAGTTGTTTAATCTCCACATTTTTGTGGCTTTTCCAGTTTTCGTCTTATAGTTTATTTCTAGTTTCATAATCTTATGGTCAGAAAAGATGCTTGATATGATTTTAATCTTCTTAAATTTATCGAGACTTGTTGTGTGGCCTAATATGTGATATATCCTGGGGAATGTTCCATGTGCATTAGAAAAGAATGTGTATTCTGCAGTTTTTGGATGGAATGTTCTATATATGTCTACTATGTCCATCTGGTTTAAAGTGTCATTTAAGGCCAATGTTTCCTCATTGATCTTCTGTTTGGATGATCTATCCATTGATGTAAGTGGAGTGTCAAAGTCCCCTACTATTATAGTATTGCTGTCAATTTCTTCTTTTATGTCTGTTAATAACTGCTTTATATATTTAGGCGCTCCTATGTTGGGTGCATAGACATTTCCGAGTGTTACGAGTTTTCCCTTTATCATTATGCAATGCCCTTCTTTGTCTCTTGTTACAGCTTTTGTTTTAAAGTCTATTTTGTCTGATATAAGTATTGCTACCTCAGCTTTCTTTTCATTGACATTTGCATGGAGTATCTTTTTCCATTCCCTTACTTTCAGTTTGTGAGTGTCTTTAAGTCTGAAATGTGTTTCTTGCATGGAGTGTGTATGTGGGTCTTATTTTCTAAATATGTTCAGCCACCCTATGTCTTTTGATTGGAGCATTTAGTCCATTTACATATAAAATGGTTATTGATAATTACATAATTATTTCCATTTTGTTACTTTTAGTCTGGATGTTTTAGCAGTTGTTCTCTTGCACACATCCCTTGTGATTTGATGGCTTTCTTTAGTATTATGTTTGGGTTCATTTGTCTGTCTTTTTGTATATTTATTGTAGGTTTCTGATTTGTGATTACCATGAGGTTCATATATAATAATTTATGTAAATAGCAACTATATTAAGTTCATTGTTTGATCTCTTACTAAAAACCCTGCACTTTTACTCCCTTCATACACATTTTATGTTTCTGATGTCATATTTTTTTGTGTTTATATTCCTTAACCTCTTAAAACGGAGATAGCTATTTTTATGCTTTTGTCTTTTGACCTTCATATGAGCTTTATAGGTGGTTGACCCACTACCTTTACTGTATATTTGCCTTTACTAGTGAATTCTTTTCTTTGATAATTTTCTTATTCCTATCTGGGGTCTTTCCCACTCAAAGAAGTCCCTTTAACATTTATTAGAAGGCTGGTTTAGTGGTGATGAAGTCCTTTAGATTTTGCTTGTCTGGAAAACTCTTTAGCTTTCCTTCCTTTCTGAATGATAACATTGCCAGGTACGGTATTCTTGACTCTAGGTTTTTTCCTTTCAGTACTTTGAATATATTATGCCACTTCCTTCTAGCCTGTAAGGTTTCTGCTGAGAAGTGAGCTGATAGCCTTATGAAGTTTCTTTTGTATGTAATTTGCTGCCTTTCTCTAACAGCTTTTAGGTTTCCTTCTTTGTCTGTAATACTTGACATTTTAGTTAAAATGTGTCTTGTTGTGGCCTCTTTGGGTTTATCTTGTTTGGTGCTCTCTGTGCTTCCTGTACCTGAATGTCTGTTTCTTTCCTCAGGTTAAGGAAATTTTCAGCTATCATTTCTTCAGGTAGGTTCTCTGCACCTTTGTCTCTTTCTTCTCCTTCTGGGACACCTGTGATACAACTGTCAGTGTGCTTGATGTTGCCCCAGAGGTCCCTTAGACTGTTCTCATTTTTTTAAATTATTTTTCTTTTTCCTGTTCAGCTTGGGTGATTTCCTCTACTCTTTCATCCAGATCCCTTATCCATTCTTCTGTGTCATCTTCTCTGCTGTTGATTCCCTCCAGTGAATTTTTCATTTGCATTATTTTATTTCTCAGTGCTGAATTTTTTTTTAATGCTTTCTAATTCTTTGTTGAAGTTCTCACTGTGTTCATCCATTCTTCTCCCCAGTTTGGTGCACCTCCTTATGACCATCAGTTTGTACTCTCTTTCAGGTACGTTGTTTATCTCTGTTTTGTTTAGTTCTTTTTCCGAGGATTTGTCTTGTTCTTTTACTTGGAACATATTCCTTTGTCTTCTCATTTCACCTACTTCTCTGTGATTACTTCTGTATTTTAGGTAAATCAGCTGCATCTCCCAATCTTAGAAATGTGGTCTTATGTAGGAGATGTCTTATAGGGCTCAGCAACATGCTCCACTCTCATCACCCATGTCAAGTTCTGCAGGGTGACCCCTGTGAGGGCTGTGTGTGCCCTTCTCTTGTGGTGGGGCTGCTATTATTGTGGGTGTGTGGGTAGACTGGCCTGGTGTCAGGCTAGCTGGTTGCAAGGACTGGCCACATGCAGCTACTATGGGCATGTTATTGGGTGAATCATATCCCCAGCACAGCTGGTTGCAAGGTCTTGTAGCACACAATGACTGTGGGTTTACTGCTGGGTGAGTGAGACCCCTACTGTGGCTGATTGCTAAGCTCAGGGGTGACCAACTGCTGGAGGCCCCTGGTGTGGCTGGCTACACAGCCTAGCAGTGCTTGGCTGCCTGGGATGTGCTGCTGGGTGGGGCAGGCTTTCGATAAGGATGGCTGTGCAGTGCATGGCTCTTGCCAGCTCACTCTCGGATGAGGCAGGCCTCTGGTCAAAACTGAGTATGTGGCCTTGCAGGGCACAGCTGCCTCAGGTGCGCTGACGGGTGGAACAGGCCCTGCCGCAGCAGCATGCAACCATTTCAGGTATTAGTAAGTAAGACAGATCCCCTTTGTGGTTATTTGTGAGGCCCAGTGGTGCAAGTCCACTGCAGGCTTCCTGGTGGGCAGTGCTGGTCCCTGGGGCAGCTGCCTGCAGTGCCTGGCTGCACTGGATTGCCATCCAGGTGCTAGAGGTGGGGGAGGCCTCTGCACTAATAAGCTAGAGGAAGGATTCCAATGGCACCTGCCAGCATCTGTGTCAGCACAACTGAAGTAGGTCATAATAATGGCTGCTGCCAGCGTCTCAGCCTCTCGGGGGATGGGTGCACGCTGAGCTTATACGTGAGTCTCTTTGACCACTGGACTATGTACTTTTCTGTCTGGTGTTTTTGTGCTGGTTTCTGGGTTGAGTGAGTCTGTGCATGGGGCATTTAAGAGCCAGTTTTCCTTTCCCTGAAGTTCTGTAGTTTTCCTGGGCATATTCCCTGTTGGTCCTCAAAGCCAGGTATTTTGGGATTTTGTCTCTATTGTGCTGGATCTAAGGGCTGGGGTCCCTAGTGGAGCTTGACTCCCCTGCTCCTCCTGGAAAAGCCCTGTACCTTTGTGATTGTTCCTGACTGTGAAGTGTGGCAGCTAGGGTGTGGCTTTTTTCCTCAGTGGGGCTTTACTTCTGCCTCTTTCACTCCTCTCCGTGTTGTCCCTTGTTGTGGAGGTTCTTTTTATCTGGTTTCCAGATCTCTCCCAGATGAAATTGTTCAGAAGCAGTTGTACTTTGTTGTGGGTTTGCTGTGTGGTGGGAGGAGGCAGGTTCAGGTTCTTCCCAGGCACAGTCTTCCAAACGCCTCCTATTCTTGGACTACAAACACTAGGTAGTTTTCAGTCTCAACACTAGATCAAACAACGTTCCTTTTAATGTCATTATATTTTTGTGAACTATGATAAAATCGTAAGTACTGCATGAAAACCAGTGCAGAATAGGAAATGAGGATAGCATTGTCCACTTAGATTTTAAGATGTGAGAAGTTGTGCAGTGCTCAACAGGTGCACACATTACAGTAGTAAGAAAATAAGCATCTTATTTTTCTTTCAAATTGGGCGTATTTTTTTAATATGACTGTGAAGTTGTTAGAACATGTATCAGTTTCCTATGGCTGCTGTAATAAATTACTGCAAATTTTGTTACTTAAAACAACATAAAATTATTATCTTGCAGTTCTGGAGGTCAGAAGTCTTAAATTGTTTCACTGAGCTGAAACTAAGAAGTCAGCAGGCCCACACTCCCTCTGGAGGCTCTGGCAAGGATCCATGCCCTTGCCTTTTCCAGCTTCTGTAGCTTCATCTCTTGTAGTATTTGGCTCATGGCCCCTTTTTCCACTTTCCAAACCAGCAGTGTAGTATCTTCAGATCTCCGTGTTTCTATCATCACGTTACCTTCTGTCTCCTTCGACCTACTTTCTTCTTTCTTGTAAGGATCCTTCTGATTACAGCAGCCCACCTAGGTAATCTAGTATAATCTCCCTGTCTCAAGGTCCTTAAATTAATTTTATATGCAAAGTCTCTTTTGCCATATAAGGAACACATTCACAGATTCTGCGGATTTGGATCTAGATATCTTTGGAGACCATTATTCAGCCTATCCCAGGACATAAATACATATAAAGTTGTTTGGAACTAACTAGTTAAAAAATGAAACTGTTAGCTACTTATTTTAGCCCAGGAGTGTTCTGCAAAATACTTCTTAGACAGTGTGGATTGACTGCTATATACTTAGGTAGATAAGAGATGGACTGCTAAAGGTAACGAAAACCACAAAAGTTTCAGAAACTTTGAACTAGGAAGTAGTATAGTTAGAGACTCAAAGACTTCCAAATACTGAGTCACAGAGAATTCCAACATTTGGACTTTGGGAAGGTAGGGAGGATTCAGCACAGGAGACCAAGGAAGAATAGCTAATAACGTAGGAGAGAAATTAAGAAAGTATGGGATCTCCGAACGTATGTGAAAAAATGACTCAAGAAAGAGGGAACAACCTAATGAATTTAACACCAGTGATAGTGTAAGATGAAGGGTGCAATCTGATCTGTGTATTTGGACGCAACTGGTATTATATAGAAATACATTTTAGGAATTGTGTCCTTTTATACTATAGCAAACAATCATCTAAACTAACCTTCAGGAAAATAATTGTGAACTCAAATAGAGTATTTACAGCAAAAGTTTTATGTATCTATTTTATATTTCTACTATTCATCTAAAATTCAAATTTGAGTGAGTGTTCTGTATTTATTTGCTAGATCTTACAATTATATTCTAGGAAGTATTAGATTGTTGACCCCCTAGATAGATCTGTTTTTAGTACATTGTCAAAATTGTCAAGAGGCCAGAATTCACTACTTATCTTTTTAGAAAGCCAGGAAGGGGGCCAGATGTAATGACGTCTGTTCATAAAGAAGGTTTCCTGATGTTCCAGCCTGTACCAACATTATAGAATCAGAGATAAGCTGCTAGCTATTAATAAATTGCTCTGGAAATACTTGTAGTTCAAGTCTGGACATTACAGAATGATATTTCGCTAACAATCTGGATTACCTGTGCAGGAGCACTTGTTGCGTACCTAGTTGCTTTTTAACTGGCCCTGAGTTAGTCTGGAAAACACTGTCAGCATTGGCAAAGGAGCACAGTAAGCATATAATGGATTTAGTTAATAATTCATATATTCATTCAGTCAACAAACACAGATCTCTGACCATCTCAGACAACATGCTGGCGACTTGATAAATGCCAGGCAAGATTGCCCAAGATGGGCCACATTCTGTCTGATGGGTTTGTTAGGAGCAGAGCAAGACACAGAAAGAGTTGATCACAGAGCAGAGCATGTGTGCAGCAGTAAAATGAGGCGGTCTCATTTACGCATTTTCAAACCCCATTTTTTAAATAGAATTTTTTCCAGTTGAATTATATTTACTTATAAAAATATACACCCACATTATTCTGTCAGGAGCTTCATCAAAAAGATTTGGAGTGGCTTTCCCCTTAATTACCTCTACCAGTTTCCAGCAGAATATAAAATGAGCAGAGTAGAATATCTCTTACTTTTCACTGCCTCCACTGCCCCCAATAAAATGTTTATTTCAATGCCTAGATTGAACAATCAGAATGTGTGCATTATGAGCAATGGCCAGGTAAAATCCAAATGAAGCTCATTTTTTTAAACTGATATTTGTTGCATTTGCTATTATTTTAATTCTCTTATGTTTTAGGGAGCAGATTTTTACTAACGGCTATAAACACTCCTTTATTCCCCCTAATTCTAAACTTTCAGTGGCATTTTTTGGTATAGCTAAAGTTAGACCTATTTTTCATAAAGACAGAAGCACTATGTAATATTCCCTGCCCCCATGTGAATCTTTGCAGGGTATATTATATTTACACTCTGCAGCTTGGATAGGGGTATTGAAAAGAAAACAATCCATTTTGAGCCCAGGTGAATAAGCCTACTGCCGTGTATGCAATGTAAGTCTAAATCATTATTACAGGCCAATTCAATTGTTTTTTTTTTTTGCTAAGGAAGATTTGCCCTGAGCTAACATCCATGCCAATCTTTCTCTATTTTCAGTATATGGGCTGCCAGCACAGCATGGCCGCTAGCAGAGTGGTGTAGGTCCGTGCCCAGGAACCGAACCTGGGCCGTTGAAGCAGAGTGCACTGAACTTACCCACTAGGCTGCCAGGACTGGCCCTCAACTTTATTCCTATTATTAATATTATCAGTCTATTGAGAAAGCCCTATGTTTACTTTTAAAGTATTAATTTACAAGGTCCCTGGGAACCACCTAAGAGTGGAAGACTGCAGAGAATCCAAACAAAAAGATGTTAACCAAGATAGCACTTTTTAAAAACAGTAAGATTGCACTGTAGTAAACTCAAAGACCAGAGGCTTCAAGAAAAGATGTTTCAGTCTCATGCTGCACAGTTCCTTCGTGGATCAGGAGAATACCTTGCCAACTGCTTTTCCCTAACCCTGTCTTCATTTAAGGACTCATTAAGTTTCCATTTGGCCTTCTCCCAGCCTCTCTTGTACTGCCTTTGGCCAATAACCACTCATCAAGAATTAGTTGCTATGAGCCTGTGAAAGAGATTCTTGCCCCTGCCCCCTGCCCAAGTGGAATTAGAAGCATTTCATCCAAGAATTTGGAAGAATTTCATGTCCGTTCAAAACTATGCTTTCCCAGGGGAGTTTTCAGGGGACGTTTGCTTATCTGTATTTATGTGCCCTGCTCTACCTCGCCCTGGTGAACAGTGCTTCTAGGAGACAGCAGTGAGATAAAATACAGGCCGCTCAGTTAAGTCAGAATTTCAGATCAACAGTGAATATTCTTTCAGTGTAAGTGTGTCCCAAATATTGAATAGGATGCTTATGCCAGAAAATATGTCCATTCATTGTCTGAAATTCAAGTTTGAATGAATGTTCTGTATTCATTTGCTAAATCTGAGAATCCTATTCTAGGGACTATTAGGTTATTGACCTTGTAGATAGACCTGCTTTTAGTGCATTGCCAAAATGATCAAGAGGCCAGCATTCACTACTCATCGTTTCAGAAAGCTATGAAGGAGACAAATATAATGATAGCTGTTTGTCAAGAAATTTTCCTGAGGTTCTAGCCTTTTAAAAGAGTAGTCATCAGTTTTGTCTCACATTAAAAGCTGAAAGGATTCAAGTCCTATATTTCAGTGCACAACAAGGGGTTATAAAATCTTTATTCACAATCAACAAATTCTGAAGTCAAATTTAATGTTATTTAAAATTGATTGATTCGGGACAGGCCCAGTGGCATAGTGGTTAAGTTTGCGTGCTCCGCTTCAGTGGCCTGGGGTTCCCTGGTTTGGATCCTGGGTGTGGACCCACACACAACTCATCAAGCCATTCTGAGACAGCGTCCCACATAGAACTAGAAGGACCTACAACTAGGATATAAACTATGTACTGGGGCTTTGGGGAGAAAAAAAAAAAACAGAGGAATATTGACAACAGATGTTCGCTCAGGGCCAATCTTCCTCACCAAAAAAAAAAAAAAAAAAAGGCATACCTTTAAAAATATATATCGATTCAAAGATATTAATGTGCATAAGAGCAAAATAGTAATACATTTTTTAAACAATTGCACATTGCCTCAAAATATTTTAGAATAAGAAAAATAAACTCTACAAGGAGCAATGACCTGGATGGGATTTGACATATTTTATGCATCATTTGCCCTGAGACTTCAGGCTTGAGTGACCCTCAGTTTCCACCTCAGTAAACTGGAGATAATCTCACACGGTAGAGCTGTTGTGAGCACTAGACCTCACTTAACTGAAGGACTCAGCAGAGTACCGGGGATTTAGTAGAAAATGATTCAATGATAAGTATAACTATTTTTCAGAGGCATAAATGATGCATAGGATTTAGTAAAATTATTAACCATCTTAATATTGCTAAGAAAACACACTAGGCTCAAACATAAAATAATGAAATAATTTAACGTCACAAATATTTGAATAGTCAGTCATAAAATATTTTGGGAAAAGAATCAACCAAATACAGAGCAAAAGACTAGATAACTTGTTATTTGAAGATAAAATATGCAATGGAAGTTCATAATTCAAAAATATTAATCCAATATATTTTATAACTATAGTGTTATTGCAGCCACAGTCCTGCTGGGTATTTCTAGCCAATCACACAGAACACTGAAAGGCACAAATGTAAAACTTAAAGAGCAGATATGAACCTAGTTATTTGGTCCATGATGGTAATTTTGCCATAAAAATGTTTTTACAGTTTAGGATTTTAATATGAATCATATACTGGCAACTTGCCATCCAGAATTGTACACAGTCCTATATTCCCTTCATTTTCTGATTCAATTTTTCTTTTTATTTGACACATGTTTACTATGTATCAAATTCAGGCATACCTTGTTTCATTGCACTTCACTTTATTGGGCTTCGTGGTTAATGTATTTTTTACAAGACCCTCCACCAGCAAAAAGATTACTAATCCGTTAAGGCTCAGATGATAGACAGCACTTTTTAGCAACAAAATATTTTTTAATTAAGGCACGTCCATTGGTGTTTTTTAGACATAGTGCTATTGCGTGTAACAGACTTAATTGCACTCAATAGACTACAGCACAGCGTCAACATAACTTGTATACGCACTGGGAAACCAAAGAATTTGTGGTATTCACTTTATTGCAATAATCATTTTATTTGTTGATGATCTGGAATCAAACTCACAATATTTCTGAGGTATCTGTGTGTTAAACACTGTGTTAAGTCCACAGCTAGCATGGCACGTAAACTTAGCCAGGCTACTGACCAAGTCAAACCAGCACACTGCTGGCTGCCTTCTGTCCCTTCTCCAATCAGTCTGCATACTATGCTTTGCCGGTGTAACCACCCTTCCAGAACTCTCTACTATTTTACTCCCTTGTCCTCCAAATGCCTGATCCTGGATCAACACATAATGTTCTACTCCTTGACACTGTTTTACTCCTTGACTCACAGCACTGAGGGCTGTTGGAGTAAACCCCATAATCGTCACCATATTTTTAAGATCTTCAACCCAGGTGCCTAAACCAGTGTTCCTTCTCTTGGCTCTAGTGAGCTCCTGTCTGCCAGCGGCTCTTCTAAGTCTTTCTCACTCTAATCAAGCCTCTTGGTCAAGCTCTCACCTCTATCTTAATGTTCCAGGCAAAATGAAACAAACACTGGTTTTGATATATAAGTGTGATTTTCCACCTTCATATCTTTGCTCGTTTCACTTTTCTGAACAACTTCTTAATTAGACATACCTGAGGTTGTCTATTGTGCTATTTTTCTAACCCTTAATTTTACTTATCATTTTTACTTGGTCTCTCCTCTTCTCAGATGAAGTCTTGGATTTCTGTCTTGGAAGAACATGGGATGCTCAGTAACATGACAGAATCATAATTGGAGAGTATTTAGATGTTTATTTTGCAATTAACTATAAACTATACCAATTATGGCTTTATATTAATATTGCATGAAGATCAGGAATATATCTATCCTCTCAGTTGCCTATGGTGCCGTTGTTTAAGTATTTAAATTTCTCTCTTTTTTTCTCTCTCTTCCCAGTAGTGAGCAAAATTGATAAGAAAAAGATTTACATGAATTTCTCTTTAGATAGAAAGGATGTTAACATATTGTTTTCCTTTAACACTTAAGTTACAGAGGTCGGACATTTGTCACAAAGCAAAGCGTGAGGGTCTTCACCGGAATATGAACCTTTGACTCTTGGTTCCATCAGTGACTGACTGTGTGGTCGTGGGCAAGTTGTTTAGCTTTTTTGAATCTCAGGTTGGTGATTTGAGGATAATACATTCTATAGAGATTTGTGCAGAAAGTTCATGAAATAATGCATTTGGAAACAAATAACATATATCTTGTGCTCAACAAATGCAAGCTCCCTTTCCTCATTTCCTCGTTCATTCTTAATAAAATCTTGTGCTTTGACACAAAATCTATTCTTATATTGATAATTATGACTTCAAAAAGCTTTATTCAAAATAAAGAACTATGATATAATCAAGTAGAAAATTTTAAATATTTTTGCTGTAAATTAATATTGTCACTTCAGGTAAATGTATTTTAAATAAATAAAATTGAAATAACTGGAAAAAACACGCATCTTTTCTAATATTGACACAAAGCTGGTTATAGTTGTTACTATCTCTTGACAAGCTACACAGGTGCTTTATTCTTTATTCCAATGTGATGAGTAGGTGCTAATATTGTTTACTTTTTAAATAAATAAGCTAAGTGCATGACTTTATCTTAACTCAAAGGATGATATTGACCTGCCAAAAAAAGAATTTGCCTGTTCACATTTCCACCCTCCTTTGTCCTCTTCAGAATTTTCCAGTTAACTTGACTTTCATTGGCAGATCTCTGCACTTGGAAACTGAGTAGAAACAGGCATGTGAGCGAACACTGTATTTAGAAAGTTCAGGGAAATAAGTTCGTGAATCTCAGTCCCTAAATAGGCTGCAAATCCTATAAGAGTAAACAAAAAATGCACTGGCCCGAGATTCCCAGAGTAAAATAAAGTTAGCCATACTCACGGACCCTTTATGTATTTGATATGTTTATTCAGCAAATATTTATTAGGCTCCTCTGGAGCCACACACACCTGTGGTATAGGTATCCTAAAGCACAGTTATTGAAAATCAAATTGTAGAGGCAGGAATTTATGAGACTATCTCAGCCTCACCAGGTGCTAAAATTAAGTAATAGATTAAGTAATGTTTATCAGATTTTTCCTTTATAATAGCTAGAATATACGCTGAAATCAACTCTCAAAGCTAACCTAGTATGTTTGGGTCATGTTTATTTCATCCGGTCTTAAATAAAAGCTACAATAATGCATTAGCTTCCTGTATGAAATTTTTGTGTTCTCTCCACAAAGAACTTCAACTTTACAAATTTCAGTTTTCATTGAAAATACCAGTTTTTACTAACTCTATAGCCAAACTTGTAGCCAAAATCATTTTCTCATAGATGTCATACTCATATTCCTATACATGGCTAACTTAAATTTTGATTTGTTCTAGTTCATTCTATTTGCATTTACAGTTCTTTTTCTCCCCTTGTGGATTAGAACATTTCATTCTCAATAGATATTGAAGTCAAGACTGAATATTCTGTAGTTCTTCTGAATTGAACATATCATTTGAAATTAGAACAGCAGGAAAAAAATTGTAGCAGGTACCACTCTATAATTTATTTCTGAAATATTCATTCATCAAGGTCTGTCTTAACTACACTCTCAGCCTAATGATCTCCCTCTCACTTCCCAAATCTTTCAATGGCCTCACTCCTTCTATTACTTTTTTATTAATTTTCTTATTGTTTAAAAAGGGGGGATTAAAAACTCACCATAAGTTTTATATGAGAAGGAAGGAAAGTATAGAGTACCCAAGACCTCACTATTCAACCCAAAGTTAGAAGTTTGTGATGCTCCTTATCTCTCTCCAATTCTACCTCTTACCTCCCCAGGACAAGGTAATCACTTACTGAATTTTTTTTCTGTCTTTCTCTTGTTTTTTGAGGAAGATTAGCCCTGAGCTAACATCTGCTGCCAATCCCCCTCTTTTTGCTGAGGAAGACTGGCCCTGAGCTAACATCCGTGCCCATCTTCCTCAACTTTATATGTGGGATGCCTACCACAGCATGGCTTGCCAAGTGGTGCCGTGTCCGCACCCGGGATCCGAACCAGCGAACCCTGGGCCACTGATGCAGAACCTGTGCATGTAACTGCTGCGCCACCAGGCTGGCCCCTGTCTTGTGTTTTTTTTTTTTTTTTTTTTTTTATAGTTTTACTAGTGCACATAGCTTTAAAAATGTATTATTAATTGTGACTGCTTTTTTGATCTTTATAAAATATCTCTGACCTTTTTTCCCTCAACCTGATATTTCTAAGACTCATCCATTCTCATGCATGTAGATATAGTTCATTCATTTTTCACTGCTGTCTGGAATTATTTTGTGAGAACAAACCATACTTTAATGATCTAATAGACTGTTGATGAACATATGAGTTGTTTCCACTTCCGTGCAGTTATGAACAGGGCTGCCGTGAGCATTCTTGGACGTGTCGCCCTGTCCGTGTGTATGAGGGATTTGCTGGAGTATATTATTGGGAATGGAATTTTGGGGTCCTGGGGGAGCTGAATGTTCATTTCACTAGGAAATGCCAAACTCTTTTCCAGAGTGCTTGTGTAAAATATGACTAGTGATTGTGTACTGAATGGTAGATGTTTTCCCTCCCCACCAGCACTTTGTAATTAGAAACAAAGCTCAGAATTTGGGGCCAGGACACCTGCTTGGGTGCCCTAGGAAGGCTACTAAAGTCTCTTGGCCTCAGTTTCCTAATATATGAAATAGATCACAGGTTGTTGCATGGATTAAATGAGAGAGAAGAAGAGAGATAATGAGTGTGTCTATGTCTGTGTGTGTGCAGACATTTTACTCATCTAATGATATTATGTTTTATAATCAGTTGTTTTGTTTTTCAACTGAAATTCTTCCTGCTTATGTCACTGTTTAAAGCGTTTTTCTCTCTATCTTTTTTCTTTTACTCTTTTCTCTCTCTACTTGTGCTTTCTCCCTCTGGATTTCTTTTCATTATCTCCCCATCTCCACAATCCTCCTTTCTTTATCAGAACTTAACATAATGTAAAATGAGGCACATTTAGTTGCATAAGTTGACTACATTTTCATGTTTTCTGATCTTTGTTTTTCTGTTTGGTTGTTTGTTTATGTGTGTTTAATAAAGAGGTTTGTCTTCACCACTCTGTTTACTGGAGTAGAAACTCCCATCTGGAAGATAGTGCCCCTGTGATAATAGGTAGTCCAAGAAAGATAAAGGCAAACTTGGCTTCCAGTAACTTCAGAGATGTGTAGGTCTGCACCCCCCCCACACACCTCCCCCGCCCCCCAGTGCAGTCAATAGGCCATATGGGAGTTCTTCAGTGCCTCACCTGTGACTGCTCTCTACAGGGCACATCTTGTGCTGGAATTCAATAACTTAGAGAAATAGCACCTTCCAACATCACAATTCTCTTTCAAATTTAGTCTTTTCTCAACATCATTTCATGAGCAAGGAGCAGTGGGACTGGTGAGAACCACTGACCTCAACCTTCTCCTCAGTTGCACTCGTGTCTCTTTATGAGCTTCTCGTGTTTTGATTTGCGGATTCCAACAACAACTAAAGCATAATAGCAGCAAGGAATCACTGTTATCCTCTCATGTTTGTCAGATGAATGCCCAAATTATGTAACTCCCTCATATCAACTCCTGTAGTGGGTCAAACGTTGTCCCCTGGACAAAATTCATGTCCACCTGCAATCTTAGAATGTGACCTTATTTGGATATAGGATTTTTGCAGTTGTAATTAGTTAAGAGCAAGTCATACTGCATTAGGGTATGCCCTAAATCCAATGACTGGTGTCCTTGTAAGAAGAGGAAAAGACACACAGAGAAGCTCAGAGAAGACCATGTGAAGATGGAGGCAGAGATTGGAGTTACACCGCCTCTAGAGAAGGAAAGCTTGGGGCCAGCAGACGCTGGGAGAGCCAGGGGAGGAGTCTTCCTGAGAGACTTCAGAGGGCGCGTGCCCTGCTGACACTTTGATTTTAGACTTGTAGCTTCCGGAACTCTGAAAGAATAAATTTCTGTTGTTTTTAAGCCTCTTAGTTGATGGTAATTTGTTATGGCAGTCCGAGGAGACTAACAGGGGAAGATATGAAGCACACTCTGAGACCAAAAAGGAATAGAAATATATAAATATAATATATAGAAAATCATTTTGTGACTCTATTTAATAAAGACATTAATTAATGTGGTAGGGAAGAAAGCTCTAGACTGTGCATCTGAAAAATGTGTGTGGCGAGTGTTGGGACATGGGGGAGTATTTTTAACTCTGGACTTTACCCTTAAGCAAGAATCCAGAACAGCCGCTCTGATGCCAATTGATTATTCCCCATTTTAAGTTACTCTTTATAAGCTTTTGTGCAGAGTGACTTTTTTCCTGCTGAGAGTTTGTTTGGTTCAAAGGCAAAATGACTCCCCTTAAAGGATGTCATTGGCGTATGCAGAACACATAATTCTTCACAACTCCAGAAATGCATTCCTTGACAATAGTTTATTAGCAGCGTTGAAGGCATAAACAGCTGTGAGTGACAAGCATCTGTCACAAACATCCAAGTTCATGGCACTGAGCTTCAAACTCTGGCAACCAGTGACAAAGCTGTGCCACACACTCACACAGGCAGTCTTCAAGCCCTTTATACATGGGTGAATCCAGGTGTGATACAAAACTTTTGCCTTTTAAACCAGATAAAACTTATTCTTTGAGATATCATGGCCAATCTGTTAATATGTAATTCATATTCAAATGGCACCCTTGGAACCATAATGGAATTTAAATTTGATTTGTTTGACAAATCTGGCCCCAGATGGAAAGCTTAACATCATCTCCCTCTGACTTGGAGCATCTTTTGGCTTCCATGAAAGAGAAGAAACAGGGAGTCCAAGTACATGCCACTGACAAACACTCTACAGCCCACTGCCATCCATGTGGGGTGGGGTGTTACAAAGAGGCATCAGTTGCAGTTAATTCTCATGAGGCACTGCTGGACTGGGAAGCCCCTGCTTTGGCCAATAATGACAAGGGTTTTTCTTGGAACTGTCCTTGTTGAATATGATCACTTTAATAAAATATGATTTAAGCATCTGATTCAGTATAAAGGTCACCAAAAATCACAGCAATAATGGGAAGCCCAAACCTATGCTTTCCAAAAGTTTAAATTTAAATGTTAAGCTCCCTTCCACTCCTTTCTGCACCTCACTCCTCCCCACCACCACAGGCAGAAATCTGGAACAATTGACCCACACTCACAATGAGGAAAGCAAAGCACTATAGTTCCTATATGTCATCTTAAGAAACTGGATATTTAAATGTCAGCTGGCACTAAACCAAATCTGCATACCTAGACTCTTATAAGCTAAAACTGGGCACTCTAGTCTGCACATCCAGAGAGGAGGGCAGCCAAGCTCCCCAGGCATGAGATAAACTGAACTATAGAGGTTTAACTTCCCTCTGAGCTAGTAGGAAAGGTTTGATTTTCTCATTTACTGTTTATTAAAACATCTCAGAGTAGGGGAAAAATGGTTTGGATTACTATCGTCTCAAATTCCCTATGAATGTCATTTTGCTCCTGTTATGACGTTCCTCACCTTGCATTCTCTCTCTCTGAAGGATTGTGATGATCACAGGCAGGCCCGTAAATCAGCCAACTGTCTCCTGAAGCTTGGGAGGCTCTGCAGGCATTAAACAGAATCCTTGGTCTGCTCCATCCTGCATTGTGGGTGGGCTCACCAGCGAAAATTATATGCAGAGCTCACTTTGTCCCCTGGACCAGCACAGAAGCCTCACCTGGACACTTCCTTCCACCAAGGCCTGTGCAGGGGATTTCAGCTGGTCTCTGCGGTCAGAGCCTCTGCAGCCTCCACCTTTGTCTCTCTCTACACAGGATACACCTGGATAGACTACATCAGGGTTGGGCTTTAGGACGAGCTTCTCAAACAAAATGTAAATTGAAACTAAGAACCCACTCCTAACTAGATTTCCTAACATGATTCTATTTTCTTGCCTTTCTTACTTCTTTTAGGTCTTAGTTTCCTCTCATCTTTGTGACCTCTTGTATTCCATTATGGTTACAAGCTTTCTAATCTCTTCCTAACAGCTTCTACTCAGCAGGGGGGCAGAAAAGGACCATGTTATAGCTGGCAACATAGTGGTGAGCTCTCTGGATTGTGGAGTGTTCTGTGTGCTCTGGTTCCTGCCAAGATTACTCCTCGCTCCTCATGAGCCCCAGCAGCAGCAACATGGACACCATCACTAGCAGAAGCATTTGCAAGTATCCAATTACGGGTTAGACACTCTACAAGAAAATTACATTCTCCCAGCACCCGCCCAGAACCAAAGTCTTGTCTCAGCACTTCTCGCACTAGCAGAGGGCAGTTTCCCTCTGTGGTGTGTAGCCAGTTGGGGTGATGAGCAATTCTCCCCCAAAGAGCCTCCCGAGACAGCTGGTGACCG
The DNA here is from genome assembly GCF_041296235.1 of Equus asinus. Classification (NCBI taxonomy): domain Eukaryota; kingdom Metazoa; phylum Chordata; class Mammalia; order Perissodactyla; family Equidae; genus Equus; species Equus asinus. The sequence goes on from NC_091795.1 coordinate 10,943,572, forward strand.
TGGTAGCAGTGGCACTGCCTCAGTGTGCATGCTCATAAAAACGCGAGACTGAGGTACGCGTCTATGGCTGGGTTTGCCAAGCTTGTCTGCTCCAGCCTGTTGAGAACCTCTCAAGGGGCTGCTTAATCTCCAACCCCCTTCCCTAACAGTTCTTCCAACAGAGACGTTGAACATACTTCACCCAGCTGCTCAGTGATTAGCTATTTTCTCCCCAGTTGTAGAATAACCATACTTGGCCGTTGCAATATGTTTGTTAAATGTTCTGCATTCAGACCAATTCCAGTACAAGCTGCAGAACTCAGTAGAACTGGTAAGGTGTGAGGGTTGGGAGTGATGTCCAGAGGCAGGCCACGAGGCCATGTTACTTGGATGGCTCTGAAAGGCGTGAGTGAGGCCTCCACAAGATCAATATCCCTCCATGGGCAAATACATCCCAGAATCAGGGAGGGGGTGTCAAATAGCGGTAAAGTAGATAAAGCCCTTCTCCTCTGGGGACAAGCAACTCTTTGAGATTATAAGCCACAGGATTCTTCCAGAGTTTACATTTATGGAGGCTCTCTGACTGCACTGCAGCTTTTCTTAGTAGCTCTTTACTAAGTAGATTATTATAGAGCAGAGAGAAAGAGCGAGATGTTCCTATGTACAGTACAGACTTTGATTTAGAATTACCCACGTTGTCCAGGGCAACACAGTGTCTATATATGCTCTTAATCATCTCTACGAACTGGCACAGTTATTTTAAAAATCAACTGGTATAACTGACGAAATTGAACAAAAAAGCTTTGCGGCTCAAGTCAATAAGGAAGCACCCTAGCTTACACTTCCATAAATAGTCCAAAATATGGTTTCCAGTAATGTAGTCAGAGGATCTCAGAGCTGAAATGCCCAGAAACCTCCTGAGGAATCACAACCTATTTAAAACGTAGTTTACTAAGTACAGAATGCAGATGATCAGGCAGTCCATTTTTTAGTGATCATTGCCTGTGGCATAGCCCTTATTTCCTTTTGGGGTAAGACATCCTGTTTCTGAGAAGTGAAGTAGTAATAATGGTCTTCCTTATATGTGTTTCCTTCTGTGTCACAATTCCTTACTGTTTATCTGAATTTGCAGCACCAGTACTCTTAAAAACATGCCTATTTCATTCTTATTGAACAGCTTTTCAAAATTTAGGAGCAACAATCATGTCTTTCCTTTTTTCCTATGTTTTCAGATTAAAATACCCCAAATTCCTTCAATAACATTTCACATGATATCTAATTATGACATACCTATAACACTTTTCTTATTTTGGGAGGGGAGTTTCTTTAAATTCTACTTGGTCAATACTATTTTTTAAAATTTAAGCCCAGAAATAACTTCTTTTATTTTGAATTCTTTGGTTCTATACATGCATCCTGATATTGTGCTGACAATACATTTAGTTTTATATTCATAAATTAGTTCATGTCTATTGTAGAAAAATTGGAAAATGTGTAAAAGCATCAAGAAGATAAGTGAATTTGTTAGAATAGAAGGTCAGTTCTTTTAGAAGACATAAAATAACAGAATAACAAACAAAAATGACAAATAAAATGATTGTAGTTTAAACAAATTGGAAGTTTACTTATTTTTTACATAAAATTCTGGGTAGGCACTCCAAGGGTACTCTGATAGTTCCCCAGTCAACCCAGTCACCCCTGTTACCCCAATTTCTATCACAGTGTTCTCTCTCATCTCCATGGAGCTTCCGTCTTGGCAACACTGGCTATTGTCATGATGTTTTAACTCCGGTGAAGAGGAGGAGAAGAAAAGAGACAAAGAGGACAGGTCAATTCCTCTTAAGCAGTGTTCAAATATCACTCCCATTCACAAATCACTGGCCAGAACTTGGTCATATAACACCACCTTGCTGCAAAATTGACTGGAAAGTGGTTTCTAGCTGTGTAGCCATGTTCCCAGCTCAAATTCTCCCATCTTGGGAGGGAGTAAGATGATGTCTTAATACTTACTATTAATGTTGTATTTTATTTTCCTTCAGAAAGTCTTCCTTTTTGATTTCCATTGAATTAGAATCAATTGGGATTTACAGTTAGATTTTTTTCACTCAATATCATAGAGTGGATATTTTCTTAGGTTGCTAAAATGTCTTTTTCTGAAACATGTCTACAGAATGCATATTGTTTAATTTAATGATGAAGTAGTGTTTATTTAACTGATTACAGGGTACTTTTCAGTTTTTTCTCCTTTAAATACTCAATATTAAACATCTTGACTCACAAATGCAAGGCTATACTTTATCCTTATAATAGATTCAGAGCAGATAAAATTCTAGAAAATGTTTATGAACTTTTTTAAAAAGAAAATTTTGCTTCATTTTAAAAAAGATTCCTCTTTAGCAAAGTTGTCCCAATCTCTATTTCTTCCCTAAGTGTATAAATTATTCTTTCAGTCTACTATTCAAACGTAGCATCTCTCTAATAAAAATATCCTAGCTAATTTAATAGTTGAAAATGATATCTTATTATTAGTTTCGTTTGAATTTCTGAGATATCAAATATATTATCAAGTCTTTATTTGTCATTTGTAATACTTCTAGTGTTGTTTCACAGAATCATTTAGGGTCATGGCTCTGCTGTGCACCATATAGGAACTGTCCTGGTAAACTAAAAGCATCAACTCTGGCCTTTGAGGTTCTTCAAATATTCAGGGGAAGTAAGATAAGCAAGTAAGTTATGAGAAAATTCTTAAGTAGTTTTCAAGATACGTAGCAATGACTTTCTAAAGTCCCCTCTCTATTTCATCTGAAGACCAAAATCCTTACAAAGGCTTGGTAGATCCCACATGGCAGAGCTTCCCACACTCAGCCCTCATCTCCTGCTAGCATGCTGCCCTTCCTCCACTCCACTGGAGTCACTTAGCCAAGCTGTCTCCTATGTACTCATCCTGTGCCTAAATTCTCTTCTGCCCAAATCCTCTGTGAGCACTCCTTCAATTCCTTCAGGATGCCACAACTCTCAAATGTCATCTTACCAGCAGAATGTGCCTGACCACCCCTGGAAAACAGCAGCCTTCCCCCCATTCCATCCTCATCCTCTGACTCCTTCCTCTGCTTTATTTTTCTCCATGCTCTTCTCAACCAACATATTACATATTTGTTTGTTTGTTGTGTGTTTACTGTTGCCTCCTCTAGAGGGTATGCCCCTGAAAATAGGAATTCTCTCTCTTTTGCCTATTGCTCACTGTCCAGTGTCTGGAAAAGTGCATAATGTACATTAGACTATAAATATATTTTTGCATGTAGGAAGAACATTAGAAGTCAGTGACAGGTCATCAAGAACTAGGACTAAGCCTTCACCAAGTCCTTGAAAGGAAAATACGGTTGGAATTGGAGCAGTATATTCCAGGTCTGGGCAAAGCACTAAGCAGAAAACTAAATACAACAATTGAGGAACAAGAGCTATTGCAGTGAAATAGTAAGAGGCAGAACAAATAGGTCAAGTTGACTTTGGTAATGGAAAAGCGTGGATGCCAAGCTGAGGCGTTTCAGGGCCTCTGTCAAAATCACAAACTATGAGTGATGATTCTAAATAAGCAATGAAACTGATTCCAAAATCCTCAGAGAGCAGCTTGTTCAAATTCAAATCATTCTTCTTATGAAGCCAGAGGATTTCCAGGCATAGATGTTTTTCTGGTGTTGCACGCTTCTTCAGTGCATGTAACAAGTGATTATTAGAAACCTACAATTACATGTTTTCATTCTGTTAGTGAGACATCCTGGAACTTTCTGCCTGCTTCCTGGTATGTTGTGGGTGATGACGTGGTTCTTAGGTCTCCCAGGTGCAGCATATTCTTCCGATATGTTCCTTTGCATAATTGTCTGTTTTCCAGAGGGGCATATTTTAATTTGAAAGCCTATTTGTTGACACCAGTGCTCGCCCTCTGCATTATGTTACCTGATTCAGCAAAGGTATTTTTTGCTAGTCCATGCTAGCATTAGCAAGGCGGGTGGGGTATTTCACTATGTGCTTCTAATTGTGTGTGTGCTCCTTGTTTTATGGACGCTTTAGGGAAGTTTCCTTAGAATGTTTCAGGCCTTTGGTGATGCTTTATTGACCGGAGCTGTTTTTCATTTTTTATAACTCTCTTTCCCCTTAAAAACACAGTGCACAACCAATGCTTCTTCTCCAGCTTGCTAAAATGTTGTCAAGAAAAAATGAGTATTCATAATAGATGGAGATTTTATTGGAGAAAACTGCCATGTAAAAATTAGGCTTCGATATTTTTGACTCTTAAGGGATTATTAAAGTGAAGCTCACAGCTGTTTAATTTAATTTGCGAAAGCATTGGCCAAACTGACTCAGCGTGTGTCATCGTATTCTAGCCTCTTCGTAAACACCTAGCTACTCACGCTGATCACCGATAAACCCTGACTTCACACACAAGTTTCCCAGTGAGACTGAATGATGTAAAGACTTATTTTCACTGCCATTTTTATAAGAATTATTCATAAAAGTTTGCTTACAGATTTTGGGATTGAATGACATTCATAAATAGATGAATCTCCCAATTAATTGAATACTTGTCTGATTATCTTTGGTCTTCAATCTTGATGTAGTATACTTATTTTCATATTTCTAAAGAAATAAGTTTTAAAGTCATTTTTCTTCCTGAAATGAACATATAGCAATGCAATGTACTTTTTTTTTTACAGATCTTCTGCTTGGCTCATGAGCTACCTTCTTTTCTTTCATTAATTATAATAATCTGTTTGATATTATTTGGGCTTATGTTTGTAGATGACCATATGAGCACTTGATAATGATTTCTTTTCCATTCTTCCCAATCCGTATATCTTATTTCTCTTCGTTTCTCACTCTGCTGTCCAGGACCTACACTTCAATGCTAAATAGAAGTGATTGTCTAGTTTTAGTCTTTTAAAGAGAATGCTTCAAATGTTTCCACATTTACAGTCATGTTTGCATATGATTTTGTTTATTTATTTACTGTAACATAGTTTTATCAGGTTAAGGAAGTTTTTCTCTGTTCCTTGTTTGATAAGTGATAATATCACGGATGCATGATGACTTTCATCAATTGATTTATTTATATCAATTATGAAGATTGTACTTCTGTTTTAATCCATGAATGTTAAAACTGATATTATTGCATTTTAAAATATTAATACAAACTGGCATCATGAGATAATCTTAAACTCGTAACTCATAAGGAAGATTTGCCTGTAGTTTTCTTTTGTTTTTTACGTCAGGCATTGAGGTATAATTTATAAACAATAAAATTTACTCTTTTTAGGGTGTTGGGTTTATGAGTTTTGACAAATGTATGCAGTCACATAACCACAATCAAAATATAAAATTTTTACATCATTCCCTCAAGAAATTTCCTTGTGATCCTTTGTAGTGAATACCTCACCCAAATCACCACCCCTGGCAATACTGATCTGTTTTGTGTCCTTATGATGTCGTCTTTTCTAGGTTTTCTTGTGGAATTATTTTATGGACTCATCCAGAAAGTAGCCTTTTGGGGAAATTTCTTTAAGTTAGCATGCTTTTGAGATTCATTCATATTGTTGAATTACCAATCATTATTTCTTTTAGATTGCTGAGTATTGTTCCATTGGATAGATGTACCCCATTTTTTAATGTGTGTACCCATTGATAGATATCTTTGTTGTTTCCAGTTTGGGGTGATTTTTTATGAAGCTACTATGCACCTTTGTGTTTAGGACTTTGTGTGAACATGCGTTTTCCTTTTCCAGGGGTAAAGACTGAGGAGTGGTGGGGCTGGGTTATAGGGCGGGATGCATTTAGCTCGAAGACACTGTCAAGCTTTGTTGCAGAGTGGCTGTGCCATTTTGCATTCCAACCAGCAATGCATTCTCATATACTGTATATAAGTTTCTTTTTAAATGTTGTATTTTTACTCTAAAATGTTATAGTGACCTTACATGGCTCCACATTTTAAACATTTCATGTATAGTTATTTTAACTTCTGTATCTGATGATTTCAGTATACGAATTCCCCAGGAGTCTATTTTTGTCATTTTTGTCTTTCCTGATTCTTACCGCTGGTCATTCATTTCTTTGTAGGTTTGGTATTGTTACGATAATTTTTAAGTTGTAAGTACATTTTTTATTTTTCAGAGGTTTCCATTTGCCAGTAATGCAGGCTTGTAGTCACCACTTTAGCTCACCTCCTGAGTGTTCACTTAATGAGGCAGTTTGTGTTTGAGCTTCACCTCCAAGGACATGCCCAGGTTAGTCCACAAATCAGAGTGCTTATCTGCATTTCCCCGGGACACACCACACTGCCAGCCACCTTTAGCTCATCCTGTTGCTGTTCCTCCTCTTCTGTTCCCTTCTTCCTCATCTTCCTCATCTTCATTTTCCTATTTCTACTTATGCTTTTCTACCTCGCTTTCTATTTTTTCTTTTTCTGGCCCTTGGAGATTCTCTATGACTCCACAATCCACAATTCAACTCCCATATAAGTGAGTGCTTCTGACTACAACTAGACTTGTACAAGACTTCAAAGCAATTTTATTCATAAGAGGAAAAACTTAGAACAATCTAATGCCCATTAACATAGGATGGGTAAATTAGTGATGGTGTATTCATAGGATGCAATTCTACACAGCAATGAAAAATAATAAATTATTGACACATCACTCTCAGAGATGTAATGCTGGGTGAGAGAAGTCAGACGCAAAAGAGTATATGTTGTATCATATCATTTATAGGAAATTCCACATAAGGCAAATCTAATCCTTGATGATAATGATAAGAGGACTTGTGACATTTGAGGTTTACAGACTGGGAGCAGCCAACTAGGAGCCTTCAGTGATGCAGGAAGTATTCTATATCTCAGTCTGGTAGGAAGTTATACAGTATAGAAATTCATTAAAATTCAGCAAGCGGTAAACTTAAGTACTTTACTGATGTAGATTATACCTTAATAAAAAAAAACCTATAACCAAAAAACAAACAAACAAAGTAATTTATAGACATGGGCATGTTTATAAAACATCAGATATTTAGTTAATAAGGGTAAAGAAAAAAGTAAAGCAGCAATCTATATATTTGTAAATGAATGCTTACTTGCCATATTCAATGATAGAATTCTTTGAACTTCGCTGATTTGCATTGTTTGAATATGAACTGTGTCCCTCTAAGATTTTATTCTTCTTTCAAATTTGAGAATCTTTTGTAATTGTGCCAATTTCAGCTGTGCAGAAAGTGAATGAAGGTACAAACATTTTCAGTGAATTCGAAAATTTGGAAATCTCCTTTAATTGAAAATTTGAGCCTTTCAGCCTTATGGAGACTCACGATAAGTTCTGATTCCACATGCTCACTTAGTTTTCTTAAAATGGTTTAGACACTGCGTGGGAAGAATTGTTAAACCAAGGAAGAGGTAATCAGAATACCATCTGTTTGGGGCTGTAGAATACGAGGCATGCTCTTCATTTTACTTCCATGAGAAAACTTTCAAATTTGTATATGAAACCACGTTTAGGTTTTACTGGGCACTAATGATTAACTAACCAGAGAATATTTTTAAAAAATTTGTTCCATAAAGTATACTTAAATACAATAGCAGAGGTAAAAATTGAAAAGAAAACAATCCATGATCAATCGTTAAATAAAGCAGCATGATCATTTTCTTAATTAGTAGGCGACTAAATGCATATATCACTATATAGATCGCTAATACAGGTCAGCAGTAGGTAAAGAAAATACAATTAATAACTAACAGAAGCAGGACAATCTATCTTAACCAGAAAGATCAACAGGACTGACTGGACTTGATTTGCAATAATTTGTTTTGTTTTTCTTCCCAGGGTCTTTTCATGTCACTTTTGAAACTATGCAGATGAGAAATCCTTTTTCCTATTTACTCCTGAGTCTTCTGGAATACCATTCCCTCTTCACTTTTTTTTCCTGAGAACCAAATATTTTTCTTCAAACAGATAACATTTTCATGTGAAAAATGGGGAACACTTCACAAACATACTCTTCTACGTTACAGATTAGTTTTGCTTGCTTAGTTTCAGGGTGTGATATGTATATTGAATGTTACTTGAAATGATTATCATAGCGTAAACTGAACTTAGTTTATTTGCAATCCTGTACAAACACTGTCAAAATTGAATAACAATAATTTTAAAAACACCTTTAGAAAGTCTTTCAAAATAAAAATAACTATTAAAGTCTTAAATATAAAAGGAATAGACATTGCCAATCTGGCACAACCCTTAGGATGAAAGGCCCAGGCACTAATCATTGTCCAGTTAATTTATTTATTTTTCTTACCAAGTAGTTGCTACTTCTGTCTTTTTTTAAATGAAGAAAACATTAAAGAATTATAGCTTCTGTTGAAACTTGGTATCTATAACTTATACCTTGTGATGTTAATTAAAAACATAATTTTTATGTACTTATCACAAAGGAAATATCATTTCATTAAAATCCAATTAGATTCAGACAATATCTGTAAAGACTACAGAACCGCTGCTGTTTGAACACAGGCAGCTTTGTTCTGTTTTCATTACTTGAATAAAAGCAACCACAACAAACAATCAAAGAAAGAAATTTATTAATCTCTGAGGTTACAGATACACTTGCATTTTGAATGGTATTTTGTTAGGGAGGAAAACAACATGGTAAATTTCATGTTTCATAGACCACAATTTAGTTGACCTTGTTTCTAATTATTCTTATTTGTCTTTCTCCAAGGAAAATAACCTTCAGTCAAAAAAAAAAAATGATGAGACCTGGTTCAAAAGTTGTATTAGGGCCACTTCAAGATAAACAAAAATTTATATGGCTACATCTTCATTAAAAAAAATGAAAAACATAAGCTAAAACCAGAAAAATTTCATGATATTTGTGGACTTCTACTTCACGCTACCTAGTGAGTTAATGGACAGAGACACAGAGAATGAAAACAAGAGATCTCAGGAGCTGACCTTTTGTGAGGGATCTGGACAAGCAGACCTGGAGCTGTCAGCACTGAGCACGTAAAGCCAGATCGAAGGGCTGTGCTGAGTTTCTGTGACAGGCTTAGCACCGAGTTGGCCATAAATGAGGAATTTAATAAGTAGCTCGTTCACTGAGACATGTTGTAAACAAGGAGTGTACTGTAAATATTTTTGAGAGCTAGCACAGCAGTCTGAAGTGCTGCCTGCCTCTGGTTCAGAACGGTCGAGCCGTTAGCACAGCTTAACCACGGACGAACTGCGTTACAGTAGCCAAGCTAACCAAATGCTTGTGACTTTGCTTTCTTCATCTGTAAACTACTGAGAAAATGGAATCTACTTCAAAGAAGATTTGAGTATTAAATGAGTCTAAATATGAAAAGTACCTAGAATATTGTCTGACACATAACACTCAACAGACATGTTACATTTTATTATTACTTTAAATGCTATGGAGATGATAAGATTATCTGTACCTGTGAAGGGAAGTGGGACAAAGTAATTATCCATGTGATTGTATATGATTTTATGCAAAACATATTAATAATTAGAAGAGCTTTGGATTTGTTCCTTGAATTATTCAAATAAATAATTTAAGAAAACTAAAATTTTGCTTAATATACCATATTAATGTTATAATATTCTTATATATACCCTGTGTGTACACTTGTTTCACTAAGGTTAGGATGAAAGACGGTGCACTGTATCCATAGTAGATACTCAATAGTGTTTGGGGAAGGGATGAATGGAGAAATGCTCAAATAAATGGAAATAGATGCAAAAGTTTCTTTCAATTATGTCAGTGAAACAGAGTCAACATAAAAATATCAATTTTTCATGAAAAGTTCTGTCCTAAAAATGAACCAAATCTCACTGCTTTATTAAAAAATGATTGTGATGAGGCCGGCCCGGTGGCATAGTGGTTAAAATCACATGCTCCACTTCGTCTGCCCAGGGTTTGTGGGTTCAGATCCCTGGTGTTGACCTACACACCACTCATCAAGCCACACTGTGGCAGCGTCCTACATGCAAAATAGAGGAAGATTGGCACAGGTGTTAGCTCAGGGCTAATCTCTCTCACCAAAAAAGAGAAAAAGAAATGATTGTGGTATATTTTAGTTTGAATTTTTAATGATTTATGATCTTTTTGGCATTTATTTTAAATAATTGCCAATTCTGAGCCAAAGATTATTTTCCCCAGGCTTTTATAAAATGAAAACCCATATTGTAAGTAAGTTTTTAGGGACTAAATCATAAATGAGAATTTAAGATGTATTTAAATATCATAATTTCTTTGGACTTCCAGTGGTTTCTGTACCCAAGGACTCATTGTGTTAGAACACTTACTGCATGCATTATGGTCATCTTCACAAAGCTATTTCTTGCAGGAGCCTGTGAATTTCTTGAATTGTTGCTTTCTGGTGGCAATTTCTGTTTGTGTTTTGACTTTTAATATTTATACTTCTCTTCTTCCTGGCACTTATACGGAGCTCAATAATTGTTTATTTAATGGACAAAGTAATTAAATTTGGCAACACTGAATGCATTAACCAGTGCTAATCAAATACTCCGCCCACTTTTTATTTTTGCGCATAACTGAGAGACGGAATGTGCTATCCACAGTGGGACTTTAGAGGGGCAGCGTATCAGTGGTAATGGAGAGCGTGGTATGGGTGTGAGAAATGGAGATCTCCTTCTCTCTTCTCCTAAAGCTGCTGATGTCCTCCTGCAGGTGAGCATGCCCCCACCCCCCGTGAAATGTGCTGCCTCACCCATTAAGGTCCTTATCTGTTTGATACTTCATCTCTAGCCGTTCCAACTGGCCAACTAGTCAGTACCTAAACCAGTTTCCACTGGTTTTGACAACACTACTTCCACCACTTTCAATGCCTTCTTGCCTCTTGGCTGCTTTACGGTTTCCCTGTTCTTCAAAGCTCGTTGCAAACACTTCTTCATGGAACTCATTGTGACTTCAGCAGAAAGCAACGGCACCATCTTCGAACTCTTAGAATACTTTGTCTGTCTTTTAACAAATTAGAAATTTTGTTTAACAAATTTGAAGTTATTTGTGTTTGTTGATTTTTATTCCTTTCTCACCTGTAAAATCTGAGGACAGGGATTGTTCCTGTCATAGACAGTGAAATGCATGATTAAATGAATACATTTGTTGACTGTGTTGAACATGGAAAACTATTAGAAGCCTGGCACAATTAACCTGTGCTTCCCAAATTAACAATTCACTTTAAGTTTTCAAACTCTGAAAGTCTTTGTAGAATTAGAGAACTTAAAAATTACCTAACGGATTTAAGTTTTATAAGATCTCATACTTTATCTTGTTCAACTCCCCAAGTTTTTGTAAAGAAATAAAAACTAGGATTTTAAGTGATTAACTCAATCTCACATAGGTGACGTTGCAAGTTAAATATATATAAACATAGAATAGTAAACAAGCAAACAACTTGGACACACTTCTAATGGGAGGCAGAGGACAGGAAAAATAAAACATACAATTACCACTTGGGAGAAATGTCATGAAAGAAGAGGACAGGTGACCAAGAGAGCACATAACAGCTAACATTAACTTTGGACAAAAAGGAGACTTCTCTGAGGATGGAACTAACACTCCAGCTGAGATCCAAAGGACGAATAGGAGTCAAGTAGGAAAAGGCAAAGGGTGAAAGACAACCCATTTTTTATTATTTTGTAGAAATGGTAATTAAATAAGAGCCTGTACTGTGAGAAGTTATATTTTTTTATCAAGATAGAACATAGTCCAACACATTTTGACAGATTTTCCCCACTGCCATAGCAATATTCATAGCAGATTAGCGATATAGAGTGGTTTTCAATAAAATGTCAACACTTCTCATTACGGTGTGTTTAACAATGAAATCTCACTCGAGGAAAATATTGTGACTTAGATCTCTAAGGTAAATATTATGAAATGAGAACTAATGCTGGTTATTGAATGAAAGTACATCAGCATCATGTTTTTATTCTGCTAGCGAGCTTCCTTAGAAATGCATTTAACTATCAATTTTCATTCCTAAGAATTGGTGTGTAACTGATAGTTTTCATCAGCGTGCTTACATGATAATTTGATTATAGTGACATCATTTTTTGACATCTCTGTGAAAATTGTGAAATTCCCATAATAACAATGAATAATAAGGAAATGGTGAATTTCCAGGAATTTTACTTTGTTAAAATTTCTCTTTGAGCAGGAAAAGAGGAAGGGAAATAAATTTGTTTTAGAAGAATAGGTATATATGAATCATTTAAATAATTTTTACAAGTGCTCAACATGGCCATGATTAAACCAAAATGAATATGATTAAAATGTGCAGTTTCTCTTCATGCTTAACTTAATCAAAGCAGTTCTGAAAAAGTCATTGAAATAATAAAGCAGCATAAAAATAAAATTGAATATTGTAAATTACATTCTCTAAGAACTAAAAACTATAGCTTAAAATGAGCAATTACAATGGATGAAATTTAAATGACAACAAGACTTTTAATTTTGTCCCATTGGACCAGGTGTACCCAGTGTCTTTAGAGTGTATGCATACTGAGGAGCAGAGCTGCTGGTTATAGGGTTTGTGTGTGTTCAACCTTACCGGAAACACATTTTTCAAAGTGGTTGTACCAAGAGGCCTTCCCTCCAGCTGTGTTATACACAGCTCTGTTTCTCTGCATTCTTTCCAAAACCTAATATTGTCCAATTTTTCAATTTTTGCCAGTCTGGTTGGTGTAACATGTTATCTAACTCTGTATTTAATATACATTAACTGGGTTACTAATAAGACTAAGCTTGTTTCCATATGTTAATTGACTGCTGATATTTCTTCTCTGAAATTACTATTCCTGCACCATCTATTTGATGCAAGAAATTTTTCTTATTGATTTAGAGGAGTGTTTTTTCAAATATATTCTGATTACTAAACTGATGAAACCTGTATACGTTATATGTATTGCAAATACAGTCTCAGTGCCTGTCTTGTTTTATTACTTTCTGCATATTTTGATGACAAAAACCACATTTTAGTTTTAACATGGTTGAATTATTCAATGTTTTTCTTATATTGATTTTCTTTTTTTTGAGGAAGATTAGCTCTGAGCTAACATCTGCTGCCAATCCTCATCTTTCTGCTGAGGAAGACTGGCCCTGAGCTCACATCCATGCCCATCTTCCTCTACTTTATATGTGGGATGCCTACCACAGCATGGCTTGCCAAGTGGTGCCATGTCAGCACCCGGGATCCAAACCAGCGAACCCCGGGCCGCTGAAGCAGAACATGCGAACTTAACCGCTGCACCACCAGGCCCGCCCAATCTTTTTCTTATATTGATTTTACTTTTTGTGTCTTATTAAAAAAATTCTTCCTTACATCACCATCAAGATATTTTTCTGTATATTCTTCTAAAATTTATAAAATTTAGCTTTTCATGTTTTACTCCATTCTTAATTTATTTTTGTTTATATCATGAAGTAGAGAACTATTATATTTTTATTTTGAATATGGATAGCCAATTATTTCATCTCATTTATTGAAAAGCCCATCATTTCTCCCTATGAGGAATTCTGCTTCTCTTATAATTAGGTTTCTATATACGTGTGGTCTGTTTCCCCCTCCTTCCATAGTTTACCCCTTAAAGATATCAGGCTTTTGGCTTCAACTTTATGAGGAGAGAGGCATTTCCTCTCTGACCTCTCACTGTGCAGGGTCTCAGGCTTTGTCTCATGACCCCACACATTCAGAATCCCCAGCCATTTGGATTATAGTCTCCTGGGATCAGTGGATGCCCTCGGAACACTATCCTGCTCTGTTGCCAGTTTATCCCTTCAATTTAAGCTTTCTGCCTCCAAACATTTTTTTAATCATTCCAAGTTTTAAAAATAGAGGTTTTTAAATATCTTGGGTTCTCTTGTAGGCTATTTTCCCACAAAGAATACAAAATTGTCAGAAATATCCACTTATTCCTTAAATGTTGGCTTTGTAAATAAATGTCAATTCTTTAGTTGCGATTTATGATACAGATTATTATAGCATGTTAAATTAACAATCATGTCTTACTTGAGAAAAATATTGTGGCTTATCATTATATGAGAATAACGTAAAATAAGAACTAATGTTAATTGCTAAATTTTAGGAGTTCATTGAATGGTGGCCACTGTGACACAACTACATAATATCATTAAAAAAGGTAACTGGAAATTGTTTTCCAGGATTATAGAAGCCTTAGAAAAATATGAGAAATCTCTCCTGGGTTATATTTTACAAGCTTTTGAAACAACAGTTGACAACCATAAATAAATTATTATACATATAGTTAATAAGTAAGTTAAATAATTATTATATATATAGTTAATAAGTAAGAGGATGACTTTAGGTATTTTTTTCCAAATGATATAAAATAAACCTTTATTTTCCTTTCTGAAACCATATAGTATGGACTAATCATTTATGAAATGTCCTGAATATTCAAGCAAACACATAAATGTCCTCATTCAAGCCCTTATAAAGGACAGTTTCTATCATCTTCTGTGCTTCCCTGCCTCCAGGCTTGCATTATTTTAGCCTCACAGTGATCTTTCCAACAACAAATCTGACTGTGTCACTTATTGTCGATGTCTCAGCTTTGCAACTCCTGTTACTCCCTCTCTCCAGACAGCTCAAGTAGTGAAGATAACAGAACGACTCACTGAATTGTCCCAAAACTATAATCCTCAAACTTTATCATACATGGCAAACAATTGTCATGCTTGCCAAGAGTGCAGAATCCCAGGTTCAGGTCCCAGAAAATATCATCTGGAAAGGTGTGGGGTGAAGCTAGGAATCTACCCATTTTTCAAGTAGAATAATACTAGAGAATCTGAACTCACTTTTTTAAACATCATACCTTGGAGTTTCCTGGCCCCTGAGGCCCCAGTCTCCTGAAAGAGCAGCTTATCCAACAGGATAATTAGATATTTCCAGGTCAGCATCTTCATTGGCCTCCCTTAACCCAAAACTGGACTTAAATTCCTTACCATGTTATAGGAGATTCTTTACAATATAAGACATTTCCTGCTATTTTTCTTTTGTATCCTTCCCACCATCTTTTCATCCTTTGCCATTTCTGCAATGGAAACTCTTCAGGTGCAACTTTTCAGTCAAATATCCTTTTGTTCTCTTACTCATCTGAGGGACTCATTTCCAGGTTTCAGGTAAAAGGTCAAGCATTTTATTATCTGGTGTAGGAGGTCAACTTGCCTTCATTAGGCAGACTAAAATTCTCTTTCATCTGTTAATATTATATGTTAAATATATAGATAAAATATATATTTTATTTAGTATATATGCTAATAGTATGTTAATATATACTATATCTAATATATCTAATATATATAGTAGTATATATACTAATAGTATAGTAATATATACATCTAATATAGAAAATAATATTATATATCACATTCTCAATGTTTATTTACCTATCTCCCTCATGAATAATAAAGTATTGAAAATGAAAGTCATTTATGTATATGTGTATATATTATTACCAAGATCAACAAAATGTCTGGCATAGAGGATGCTTTTAATAAATATTTATTGAATTAATCACAGCCCAAAATATTATCTAGACTCATCTCACTTGCCCTTTCAGATCTAGATAATGTTGAAGTATCATGCTGTTCCCAAAATTTCTGCCCATTTCATGGGATTTTAGAACCTCAAAATCTCTGCTGTCTCTAAGCTCCTGCCTGGGTTGAATTAAATTTTTTGGTCCTTACTCTCCAATGTGCACTGTTGTCATTTTATCCCATCAACCCAGATGTGGACTCACCCTCTTTCTTTGATTTATACATATATACAACACACATACACACACCCTGAAAGGCCTGTGTGTGGCTATCGGGCTTTGCAAAGTATTTGGGGAACATGTGGGGTGACATGTAGGACTGAAAATCCTACATAGTATTCTATTTCTAAAAGGAGACACTGCGAAATTCTTATTGGTTGTAATCATCATGTAGCTCTACCCTCTCTCTATCTCGCATCTCTTCTCACTTACCCTCCAGTACCTTTCTTACCCCTTTCCTCTTGCATTTGTCCAAAGAACACTGACTCCTTATTCTAATCATCTGCCTCTAATCCTTACATTTGAACTCAGCTTATGCCAATTCTCACATAACCCATTCTTTATAATGATATTAGCATATATGCTATGGTCTGAATCTTTGTGTCCTCCAAAAATTCATATGTTGAAATCCTAACCCCCAAAGATAATAGGATTAGGAGGTAGGGCCTGAGGGAGGTACATAGGTCATGAAGGTGGAGCCTTCATGAGCAGGATTAGTGCCTTATAAAAGAGACTCCAAAGAGATGGGTAGCCCCTTCCACCACTTGAGGACACAGAGAGAAGTCCCGGCTGTGAAACAGGAAGAGGGCCTACACCAGAACAGGATCATGCTGGCACCTTGACCTTGGACTTCCCAACCTCCAGAACTGTAAGAAATAAATTTCTGTTGTTTATAAGTCACCCAGTCTGGCATTTTGTTATAGCAACCTGAACGGACTAAGACAATATATTTGCTTATATATTTATACTTCAAGCACTATTCTAAGCATACTTGTCTATTTCCCATAAACATCTGGGTAGATACTCTCTTACATTCCCATTTTACAGAAAAGAAACTAAGCGACCTGCCCGAGGGTAGACAGCCACAAGTGGTAGAGCCTAGACTTGAAGCCCAGGCTTCATTCCCTTGATGACTTTACTTTCCTTCTTACTATGTCATCAGAGTGATGTTACTGAGGCCCCCATCCTGTAACTTCCAATGTCCATTTGATACACTGGGATTCTGATAGTCGTACTGTTGGGGCCCACAAGGATTACCCCCCCATCTCAGCTTGTCCTCCTCCTCCTGATGCCTGAAGTCCTGCACATTTGCTAACTTACTACTTTAAGCTATCATTCTGTAAATACCCTGGTTCCCTATTGTATCCCAAGTCTTAGCTCTTTTAAGTAAAAGACTTGCCCATTGGTATCTTTGCCTCCTGGATTCATGGCTGCTGGCAGGCCTTGTTCTGCCATCATTCCTTGCACTCTAGAACCTGAGTGATTTTATGATTCCTCATAACTTCAGCTGGTTGGGAGTGTTGTATAACTCATAAACTCATTGCAAAGATTCACTACCTTTCCCGACTGCTCACATCTCCATACACTTCAGCTTCAGACGTTTAATACAGTCTAAACAACAATTTAGGCTTGAGGGCACAATTTTGGCCATCATCCAGGTCTGGCCTGTATATTTCAGTGTAAGCCTGTATCCAAGACTGTAACAACAGATTTTACTACCCCACGATCCTACTCCTTCTGTGTCTCAGCCTTCCACTCTCTTATACTTCTGATTCTGCAGAATCTGGATTAACATATGAGATCTCCCTGTATTTATCCTGAAATAGAACCATCTGTATTCTCTTCCTCTTCCTATGTGCTCTACAACTGAATATTACATTAATTTTAATCTTGTATAATTCAATATGACTTCCTTTTGAAGGGTTGATATTTTAATTCAAAAATTCATTAAACACATATTGAGCACTCAGTGTCGGGAACAGTAGACTTTAGCTTACTTTTCTGTTTTCAGAGCCACAAATCAAAGCCTCGCTCTCAGTCTCGGAACCCACCACTCCCACTGATATTTATGCTGAAGAAAGTGATGCCACAATATCACATTTCTTTCCAGTAACTTGACAGAAATGAAGGGTCTCAAGCAAACATTTAAACAAAAGTTAATCACAGGGACGTTGGCAAAGGCAAGGCAAGAATGCAGAAGGAAAGTGGCTTAGAAGAATAGCAGATGGAATGGGTGAGTGACGCCAGCAAAAAAGGAAGCTCCGAGAAAGACCTGGAGCGGCCTGACAACAGGAGAAGCAAGGGGCCCCGGCTTAGCGGGTCGTCCAAGCCCAAAACTCATATTTGCTTGGCCAACAAAAAGTATCACTTAACATTACACTATGAAGTAAACAATAAATAAATAACAAAAAAAAGAAAAGCAATTTAATCTTTTACAAGAAATGTATTTGTCTATGCAGTGGGGAAAAAAAAGAGAAAAGTTGATAGTATAAAATAATAGAGAGAATAAAAATTGTGCTTAGTGACAAGGCTTGCTTTGCAGAGTGCCCGGGAACACCGCTGCTGGAGCCGGGTGGCTTGGATTCAAATGAGACTCTTTTACTTATTGTTTTATTTTGGGGTAAGTCATTTAACCTCCCCAGTCTCAGTTTTGTCAACTGTAAAACAGGGAAAATCAGAGTGCCTCTCTTCTAGGTTTTGTTACGGTTAAACAAGTTATCATCATACATCACTTTAGAACAATGCCTAGTGTTTCTATCAGAATCAAATGTAGAAAAATGCAACATATGTTTCAAAAGCAACGACATTCCATTTATGGAAGCTCTGTAGAGACTAAGGCCACTTGAGTCTCATAGGATTGCCGAGAGAGGGGAAAGGGGACAATATCATCTTAAAAATGAATGGAGCCTTTTGAAAAGGAGGCAGATCTGGTAATGTTGCCTCAGAAAAGAAAAGAAAATTAAACCGTATTACGTATTTCCCGTTTTGCTTCGCTGATATTACAGCTGGAACAAAGGAAATCCTACTATGTAATATTTTAAGTTGCACCTTTTTAAAGGAAATTTTAAAAGCCACGTATGACTGAGACAGGGATACTGTGTGTTTTCAAGCAAAATACTTTTAAATCCTGCGGCTTTTTTTCACCTATTGAAGCAAAACTATTTTAAAGTATACTACTTTAAGATAGTGTTTTACAGAAGTTAAATAATTTTGCAGGCTCATATAGGATGTGAATTTTAGATATCCTCATGCCAATAAATCATGAACTGCACCGTTAAGGTTCTGTATGCTAAATAATTCTCACTTTGAGTTATTCACACCAATCAGAGAGAGAAAAGCAGATCCCCAACTCTATTTCCCAAACAGTGGGAGAGAAGCCACTGAGGCATCAGCCATGTTTTCTAGCACTTACAAGATCAACTTTAATTGTTTCCAGGTTTCACATCGCTTCCAGTTTTACAAGGTTAAATCTAGATAAAGTGAATCAGCGCATAATCTGGATTTAAAAAGAAAAAGAAAGACAAAACACATCCTACCCACCTAGACAACACTTTATTTAAAAGATGCTGATTCGCACAATATCAACTTTTACTCTTCTCACTTTTCACTGGAGGTATAAAGGCTGTATCCATTAACGAATAAATGAATATACACATAATTATCTAATTCCAGGGAAATAAAATAGGAAAAATGCATTGGTTCTCCTAGCTTCAAAAAATTAAAATTAAAATACATGCAACTAAAAACTCTTCTTTTTCTGCTTACAAGAATAACACCCCTGAGAACATCACAAACATAGGATACAGTTAAATGATGACAGCACGTTGCACCACCAGACAGGAGAGCAGGTTGTTGAAATGGATAGTTACAGGAATTAAAGAAGTTTCTGTTGACAAAAATCTTGATAAATATAAAAATAGGGGGAAAGGCTGCTTCCAGAATCCCCATGGTAACATTTATGCACTGAAACATCACTATGTGGCATATTTAGGAGTTTTACGCATCCCAGAGTCCTTTTTAAAAATGTATATAATTCCCAGAAAGTGATTACAACTTCAGCCTTTAAAAACGAAATGCTTAGTTAATACAAAAACAGATAAATATATATGTATAAATCATATTTACGGAAGACAGACATACATATGTACATATTTGAAAGGAGCATACGATAAAATCTGCTTTCCTTCCCTTCTTTTCTGGGTAAACACACTGAAATTCTCAGAGGCTAAGTGCTAACAAGAACTTGACACAGGACAAGCGTCTGGAATGTGTCTAAAGATCAAGGCCTCCAAATTCAGCCGAGAGATACCCAAGAATTAATTCACTGGACTCTTTTTCACTTACAGACTCCCAGAGGAGCAAAGGAATGTTGAACCTAGAATCTCCCTTAATCTAATCTTGTTTCTCACCCAAGCCAACTGAGATCAGGAGAAGTTAAATAATTTTGCAGGCTCATATAGGGTGTGAATTTTAGATATCCTCATGCCATAATTTGTAATATGACGTCTTTCACTTAGCATAGTGGCAGACCAAACAGGTATGGGAGGTGTACTTAGGCAATAAGAAAAAGAGAATCGCACACATATCGAGGCTGACAGACTCTGTGAATTTCAAATTTGACTAAGAATTTTACTGTAATTAAAAAAACTTTGTAATATGTATATATAAATAAAATTGTTCTTCCTAACTATGTTCCAATATATCTTTTTCAAACCAAGAGCCTGCATCATGGTCTACTGTGAGATGCTCGAATCTGTACCATTCAATGAGTCACCAGACAAGCTGCCTTCTCTCATTCTCACCACAGTTACTTAAGAGAGAGTGCAACTAGACAAGAAAAATTTCAAAGAGGGCTTAGAGCATAGTGGTTAAGAGGGAGGGCTCTGGAATCAGATCCAGACTAATTCCTGGCTCCAACTTTTACTAACTAGTATAATCTTGAGCCAGTTGTTTACCTTCTCTGAACTGCAACACGCAGTCGGTAAAACGGAAACAAAACATCCCTGACTCAAGGAACTGATGGAAACTCCTGAACTAAAATATGTGCATGTTTACCTTTAGCATTACCACTATTGCAATTTTATGTTAATCTTCACTGTCAAAGAACAGACAAAACTATTATTATTTGCATCTATCTACCTGGAAAACAAGAGAGAATGGATTGTAACACCTGTATTTTATTATGTTGGTTTCTAATTCACATGTGTCTGCACTTTTTTTTAAAATCACTTTATTGAGGTCTAATTGACATACAAAAAGATGAACATAATTAACGTATACAACCTGATGAATTTGGATATAAGTACACCCATGAAACCATGACCACAACAAGGCCATAATTATATCCAAATCCTCCAAAAATTTTCTCCTGCCCTCTTCATTTAAAAAAAATTTTTGGGATAAGAGCACTATAGGTAAGATCTACCTTCTCAACAATTTTTTTTTTTTTTTGAGGAAGATTAGCCCTGAGCTAACATCTGCCACCAATCCTCCTCTTTTTGCTGGGGAAGACTGGCCCTGAGCTAACATCCGTGCCCATCTTCCTCTACTTTGCAATGTCTTTTTCTTATTTATTTTTCCTTTTTCTCCCCAAAGCCCCCCAGTACATAGTTGTATATCTTCATTGTGGGTCCTTCTAGTTTTGGCATGTGGGACGCTGCCTCAGCATGGTTTGATGAGCAGTGCCATGTCCGTGCTCAGGATTCGAACCAAGAAACACTGGGCTGCCTGCAGCAGAGCACGCGAACTTAATCACTCGGCCACGGGGCCAGCCCCCCCATCTTCCTTTACTTTATATGTGGGACACCTACCACAGCATGGCTTGCCAAGCGGTGCCATGTTTGCACCCAGGATCCAAACCAGCAAACCCCTGGCCACTGAAGTGGAGCGTTCAAACTTAACCGCTGCACCACCGGGCTGGCCCCTCAGCAAATTTTTAAGTTTACAGTACAGTATTGTTGACTACAGTTACATTGCTGTACCACAGAGCTCAAGAACTTAATTGATTATGTTGTGTGACTAAAGCTTTCTAGTATGACCGACACCTACCCCATCCCCTCCACCCAGGCCCCTGGTAATTGCCATTCCACTGGCTGGGTCTAGGAGTTTGACAATTCTAGTTTTCTCATAAAAGTGGCATCACACGATATTTGTCCTTCTGTGTCCAGCTTATTTCACTTAGTATAATGTCCTCCAGGTCCATCCATGTTGTCACAAATGATAGCATTTCCTTCTTTTTTAAGGTTGAATAGTATTTGATTGTATGTGTGTCTATACACATGTCTCATTTTCTTTATCCATTCAACTGTGGATGGACATTTAGGTTGTTTCCATTCCTTGGCTATTGAGAATAATGCTGCAATGAACACGGAAGATCAGGTATTTCTTCGAGATTCTGATTTCAATTTCTTTGGATATAGACCTAGAAGTGGGGTTACTGGATCTAACACCTTTAGAAACAGTATCCATTTTGTATGGATTTGGGGCTGGTGTTTCTCCATTTGCTGACTTCCCGAGGTCAACTCAAGGCCATTCTCTGATCATTTCTATGCCTGTGACTGACGCTAGGGACTATATCACCTGGGTTCCCCTGCCCTCTAGTTCGTGGCTGGAATTATTGGAATTATTGGCATTACCAACAAGAGCTGCTGCCGTGAGATTGGAGAGTCAGGAGGAAGAGGGGTCAGGGTAGATCCCCACTCCCTCTACTGTGGTTCCAGCAGTAGCTGCAGCTATGGTTACGCTCCCAAAAAGCAGCCCTTTGTTCATGGCTCCAAGTGTCTCTGGGCTTTTCCTCTTCTTTTCCCTTCAGGCTAAGTAGTGGTAATGATGCCCGTGTGTCTCTAGTCCCTGAGTCCTTGACTTTCTTTTGTTCCTTCCCTTAATGCTGGTCACATTTTTATAAACAGTCATCATTCCTTCAAATTGGCCTCACTAAACCCTTTGAGGATGCCTTCTCTTTTGTGCTGGAACTTTGCATGATACAATTGATCCCAAAATAAAGAGTATCATATATCAATAACAAGTTGTTTTTCAGAGACGTTTAATGAGGAGGACAGAGACAATTCATAAAAGCAGCCATCAAGAAAGTACTTTTACAAGGACATTTTTGCTTTTGTAGGATAAAAGTGCATTAATAGAAGAATTATTGTACAATGTTATAAGAATAAAAGTTTTACTGTGGAACACTGTGAAAATATCTAAGCTCCAGGAAGGTCCTCTCTGTGAGGTTTACCCTTCTATCCTCAGGGCCTTGGCATAAGGTCTCTGACATTGTAAACACACAATAATTATTATTTTAACTAAATACTTAAAATTAAGAGGAACAGCATACCATGTTCCTGAATAATAAGAGTTAATGTTTGTTACATGTTTGTGTATCTTTGTGTGTGTGCTCAAATGTATTTTCCATAGATGGCTGCTACAAAAATCTCCTGCTGCATATACACTTTTATAAGGGGACATTGTCTCCTCTCCAGAATAAAATGTAGTTTACTTCTCCAACCCCTCGAATCTGGTGAGGGGACGGTTCTGTGATTGTGTTGACCTGTAAAATACGGTGGAAGGCACACTGTGCCAGTGCTGGATATAACCGTTGACTGGCCTGGCAGCCTCCTTTTCCTACCTCTTGGAACTATTTTGAGACCATCATGTGGTGAAATGCCTAAGCCACCCGGAGAAAGCCTGGAGGATGAGATGCTGTGTCTTGTGAGAGAAGATGAGGCCAAGAAACACATGGGCACCAGAAAAGTAAGAGAAGAAGACAACTTGCATTTGTGTTCTCCAGTACCAGCCACCCAAGCTAATGCCACAAGGAGTAGAGCAAGCCAGCCAGCTGAGCCTTTCTGAAGCTCTGACCCATGAAACCACGAGTAATGCTTATTTCATGCCACTGAGTTTAGGGTAGTTATGTTATGTGGCATCCCAGACTAAATTGCATATGTGCGTGTGTGTGTGTGTGTGTGTGTGTGTGTAAATATGATAGTGCCTGCTCAAAAGATGGAGTTTTCCATAAAATTATTAAAATAAGTAGCAAAACAGCTCAAAGTAAAGATGAACACTTCTCTCACATCTTACAATGTAAATTTCAGGCACATCTAAGATGTAAACATGTTTAAAGCTCATAGAATTACTAGAATACAATATAGAAGAATATTTATGTAATCACTGAAAACTTTCTGGATGTGACGCAAAACTGGTAACTGAAAAAAAATAAAAATGTTAAAAATTTTATTTACATCAAATACCACATAAAAAGCTAGACACAAACAAACTGAGAATGTGTATTATAGAAAAGAGGTTGATATCTTAAAAATATAGAGAGCTCTTATAAAGAACTTAAAATTATGAATACTCCTATCTCCCCCCAAAATAGGCTAAGTAAGTAAAGGGGCAATTTATAAATAACTACCAATAGAAAAATAAAGATAAATAAAAAAATATGTTTGCTTTTACTAAAAATGAAAACCAAAATAAAATATGATACCATATTTTCTCCTATGAGCCTAGTCAACATGAAAGAGAAATGGAAAGTAATTCTGCTGTATGGACCAGAAAAGCCAAAATGATTCTCCCAATAGAAAAAGAAAAATGGTGCAGAAAGAAGAAAATGGACAAGATGGTATTGGAATGCCTCCTTCCAGTCTTTCTTGAGTCCAAGCTTTGTTCCTGCTATTGGTTTTTATGAAATACTTTTAAATCCTTACAATAATTCACCTTTTTAGTTAAGCTGGTTTGATTTGGGTTTCTGTCACTTACAAACAAGAGTCACGGTTCTAAGCAATAATAACAAAATGATCTATTGTAGAATAGAAAATAATAAAGGATCACCCAAAACACAAACATGATTTAAATCCATCAACTCACTTAGAATCCATCAAATATCAGCATGGGCTTGAGCAGCCTGATTTGTCATGCAGAGAGACCTAGTTCAAGGAAAGTAAACAGGGGAGAAAGGAGGGTAAATATAGGGCAGTATTGTTTTATTTTTACTAAATCTTGAGTTTCTCCAAAGTGTGGTGTGGGCACCAGCCTCATTTCAAAGTGTTATAAACGATCTGGTGAGTGAGTTCACAGTGACTGAAATGCCAGACAGTGAGATGCTAGCTGCAGAAATATTTCAAGAACCTGTGTCAGTGGGCAGAAAACTGGCATGTGAACTTCCCAAAGGATAAATATAAGCAAATGCCTTTATAAGAAAGCTGTTCAGTTTACACATAAAGAGTGTAAGCGACCTATGAATCATTTTGTGCAGCGATCAGACCAGCCGGCTTCCCAGGGAAAGGTTTTAAAACCACCTCATGGTGTTACCTTGGCATAAATCCAAGAAACACAAACGTGACGGAGTATTAGAAGCTCCTGAGGAAGCTGGTTACAGCTGCAAGTCAGGAGGTGCAACCCGGAATATGTTGCTACTAAATTGCTCCGTGAAGTTGAAGTGCCACTGAGGTGGCGTTCCACTGCTGGACTGTTTGTGAACATCCACAGAAAAGGTTGCAGGCATGCGTGGTTTTAAAATTTGTTTCCCATAGTGCCTAATATTATTATTAGTATTACTTATTTCAACATAACCTGTAGATAAAAATTTAAACCAGAATGTCTTTCTCTGAGAAGCATTGAAAGTGGCTGTTGTATGAATGAAGAAGAAACATGATCTTGTCATCTGGTCGGGTGTTCCTTTCTTTCGAGATGGAGAGGAAGTAACTCTTTGGGGTTGTTTTTAAAGCTATGGCTTTTAATGAAATCATATGTTCATGTAGTTTAAAACGGAAAATGGTACTGCAAAGCTACAAACAAAATATCAATTTTCTGCTGTCCTAGTCACCATGATATCCTTTTCAGAGTAAACCATTTCACGTCCTTTAGCTGTTCCTTATGGTATTTACTAGAGAGTATTAATCACGTGTTTATAGTGCTATTTCTTTACCTATCTTTCACCATTCAATCACAGAAAATGATAATAAAGACTTTATATAGCGCCACTCCACCTCCTCCCAACCTCCAAAATAACTACAATTTTTGATTAAAGTGATGTTCAATTTCATTATGAATATATGTTTTCATTGCCAAGCCAAGTAATGTACACTTATTACATTTCTTTTCCTTTATAAATTTTTTCTTTGCTTATGATTAACAATGCCTAGATTTTTCATTTGCTGATGTTTTTACTGCAATTATGAATTTTTCACAAAGTCCATGACTCTATAAAACTATTCTCATTTAGATTCAACACATCATGTAATAATTCCTATGTCCTCATTCTTATTTTCTTTTTTTTATTATTGCCTGGAAAACTTTCTCTTGGAGCTTTCCATCCTCCTGCTCCAAATTATCTAGTCACTATCTGCTTGCTGCCAGCTATTGGAACTGCTCTTTGCTGACAATCTGGAAAATTCTTTCTCCTCTCTCCTGTGTTGAATGAATACCATATTTTCCCATTGATTTACTCTGGTGGAGGACATCCTACAATTTCTTGTTGAAAAAGAATCCACGTAGAATACTTTTTAGATTATCAAGTCTCAAAAGGGTTTATTCTGCCCTCACAATTAAATAATAGTTGGGCTGGTAATAAATTACAGGGTGAAATTCATTTTCCCTCAAAAATGTGAAGATTTTTTTTTAATTAGTTTTAGGGCTTCTTGTATTGATGTTGAGAATTCAATGCCATTAAATTTCAACGTCCTTTGTATATAACATTTACTTTTGGTTTGAAAGTTTTTAGGATTTTTTATGTACCTCATAGTCTGTTAAATTTTACCACGAGTGTGCCTTAGTAAAAATATGTTTCTTCACGATGCAAGCACTCAGTGGATACTTTTCAATCCAGAAGGATCTGTATTGTGGAATATTTTTGAGTTAATTCTTTGCAAATCTTTCCCTTTGGATTCTCTGAAAAAAAAAATCAAAATTTTTCCCTTATTTTCTAATGTGTTATCTTTTATTATCCATCTTCATTTTTTTCTTTTATTCTACTTTATGGAATATTTAATTGACTTCATTTTCAAACTATTCTGTTGCTTTTAAAAATGCATCATATTTTTTCCTATAAGCTCAAACTCTGTCTATCACCTCCTGTTCATATTTCTTGAATGTAATACTTGATCCTATTACTCTGAGGATGTTGTAATTTTTTAAAGCATCATCTCATACCTACCTCGAGTATGTTCTATTTTTTCCCCTAATTTACATTTATCCCTCATTCTAGATTTCCCTACCTTGTTTTTTGGCCTTTCACTTTGGAGGTTTTCTCAAAAGCCCTTGACTGGTTATTCATGTTTAGAAATTAAACATCAGAAAGATGATTAGATATACTATTTCCGCGATGGGGTGGTCTACTGGTGAGTTTCACTTATTGCGTTTGAATGGGTGGTGTTTTGTAAGAACATATAACCGTCGATATCTGCGGGGCTTTTCTCTAGACACACTCAGCCTGTGCAGAGGAGATGCCTCCAATCCCCTCTTTGGAGGAGAGGGTCACTGGCAATCAGTGTTTGTGGGCTGAATAGGGGAAGGACCAGTCATCTGACTGTTCAGCACATAGAAACTCACTTACTCACTTACCCTCCATTTTTCCAGATCTAAGACTTACTGCTACCCTCTCCTCTTTCTATATTTTAGTGCTGATGCAATTCACTATTGAGATTTTTTTTAGAAGGTTTCAAGTTCAAGGACGTTGCACAATTTGAGCATCACATCAGCAGTAGGAAGCTGCCACTGTACCTGTCCCAGACGGTCTGATTTTCAGACATGATTTGAACCCACTGCATCTCTGAAAATATTTTTTTATTTTTTTACTATTATTCTCTTTACCCTCTTTTCTCCAAATGTCTTTTATTTCCAAGTTAAACAGTTCCAGTTTCTTTACTAATTCCTCAAAAAACATGTTTTTATAGACTTTTGCTATTCTTATTAGGGAGCCAATATTACATATTGGTTAAGAAGGTAGGATCTGAACATAAGTTGGATTCAAATACCAGCTTCACCCTTACTAGCTGTGTGAGCTTGGGTAAGTTATTTAACTTCTCAGTGTTTCATTTCCTAATTTGAAAATGGTGATATTAATAGTAACTACCTAAGAGGTCTATTATGGAAATAAAATGAATTAATATATAGCCCATTAAAAATGCTCAATAATATTACCTAGTTAATAATTAGTTGCTCTTCTCAGAGTGTTCTTGACTTGATAATATTCATTAAGTTGAAGTATTAGTCTAGGTGTGAGTTGACTGATGTATATGATGGGAAATGCTTCTAAGAGGATGTCAATTCACTGCTTACTACAACAATTCCACCAATTTTAAATCCCCTTGAGGGTGCCAGCCTGAGGGTGCCAGCCTTACGTATTTTGCCTTCATGTCTATACACATATAAAAAAATTTCTTGTCAAATATTGTGATGAAATTAAGATATGTGATATTTGTAAAGTTGTCTTCGTCAAAATTACTTTATGTTTAATGATCATTTTGTCTAATAAAAAATATAGTCTGGAGCCTTTTATTTCTGAAAGTATATATAGTAAAATAGCACAGTCAGAGTTCTACTTCCAGTACTGGGGTCTGTGCTCATCGCTCGATTTCTGTAAATGTGTAAGGGGTTTACATACACACAGCTTCCCTTACATCCCACGCCTGATCGTTGTTATCCCTTGGTGCCTGATTCCTGTTCTGTACTACAGCTATAAGAACACACAACCCAGTCCTTCTCATGACCACCAAATCCTCCGGCAGATGAAACCCCATGATCCTAACAGGTCTTCTGGGGCTGGAGTTGGAGAGTGGCATCCCAGGTGCACAGGTCATTTGGAATGAAACAGTTGGTACTGTAGCAATGTTTTCTGTTCTGTGCTCCACAGGGAGCTTTCATGGTTCCTACCCCAAATCCTACCTCTGGCATTTTTTTCTTACCCTTTTCTCTATCTTCTTCCTTCTCTTAATTTTTCTTTCCTCTTTCCTTTTGGAAGCAAAGTCAAGAAACTCATCTTTCTGTATCATGCAAATGAACCCACCCCTCACCCTCCACTCCCCAGCACCTGCCAAGACCCATGTTGGCAGGGAGCCTACAGCATCCATGGCTTCTTATCAAAACAAGCAGTTCCATTTCTCCCCCTAGAGGCATTCTGCTTCCAGCTATTGCAACAATGATGATTTTAATCCTGAATAAAGGGGTATATTAACAATTTTAAAGTCCTAAAAGACTTCCAAAGTATATATTTAAAATAACGACTAATGACAAATAAAAACAAACATAAACTATGGTTGAAATATTTGTCTTATCTTTTGTAACATATGATCTACCATATATGATGTGCATCGAGATGTTCTAAAACTGTATTTGTCTAAGGACTCATTCATCTATCCTGACCCCTGAAAATTCCAATTCTATGCTATCCAAAAGATGCTAGGCTAGGATTTTTCTGGTGTGTTACAGATAAAAGCAACTCAGAGAACATGGGATCCAGGACAGTTATATTTTCACGTCTAATATGGAAATAGAGGTGTCTACCTTGTCCTTGTTTTGGGTGGAGCAGATGGAAGAGAGGAGGTTGCTGTAACTGGAGGCTCTGAGCAGGCAGAAGGCAGCATGAAAGAATGAGAGGGTCCTATATCCTACAAAGAATGATGGAAAAAGAATGGGAGCATGCTTGTAGGACAGAATGAAGAGCCTGAACAAATTGTGCCTAGTCCCTATTAGTCCTTGGGCAATTTTATGTGTATTCCACGATGATTTACAAATAAAATATCATCCATTTTTTACAGATTCTTCAGTATAGCAAGACCACTTGAAATAGCCGCACCTTGGAATTTGTGGTTTTTAGGAATTTAAACATACTTTAACTATATACCCTATTTTTATATTAGCATTGGAAGAGCCACTCTAAATATGTATGAGACAACATCATCTATTCTGGAAAAATCATATACATTTTCTAAATGAAGATATATGTATATTTTCTAAAAATACATTATTTTAACCACAATGATTTTAAGTGACTATTGTAGCAGAACAAATAAGTGTTCAGCGTAAGAAATTATACTGTGTATTTTACTAAATAGACCATCTTATGCTCAAGGTTTGTATTTGAGACCCTTTTAAATATTATATATAACTATTTCTTCCATAAACTTTATTATAAAATTTCAAATTACCCAAGTATAAATAGGGAGCATTATAGAAGACATTTAAGATTACATTAAATATTTTGGAGTATTTTGATGAATGCTATGGAAATAAAAATATTAATGTATACTTGCGTATTCTTTGGAAATTTGTTAAATATTACATTTAATGTAATTTTTAAAGAATTTCAGGTAGTAATATTTGTATGCTCATTCAAAGGGTTTAATCCTCATTATGGATTAATGGTCTGCAAAACGTCATGTTAAATGATATTATTACTTTGTATTTAGCTTAGCACACAATTCAAAATAATCTCATCTAACTTTTGAAAATAAATTGGATCTCTTTTAAAGGTATAAAAAGCAGAAAATAGTGGCAAAGGGATATTGTGAAGAAGGACATAAAGACTTTTTCTTCCTGAGAGTCCCACACTTGATTTATTAAATTTTGAGCCACAGTGAATTCCTATGCCTGAGTATAAAGCCCTGAAAATAGAAATTTTCCATGAAAATGCCGATAGGCCTCTTATTGTGGCAGCACTGAGAAGAAAGAGCACGCTACCGCTCTGTGCCACTACGGCCATAGTCAACTTTTCTCTACCCTCTAGAAGCGGGAAATGATATTGGAAGAAAGTGAGTCAGGACACTTAGGATTCGCTGTAGCAAAGAGAATCGGAACAACAAAAGCGCTCTCACTGATGAAATTGGAATTTTTTTTTTAATTAACACTTCTAATTAGAATTTAACATCTCACTAGCTTCGTATGGGATTTTTCGCTTCCTTAACTTCACGGAAACCTATCTGTTGGCTCTAAATAGGCAGTCACTTACCATGCACCACTTGAGGATTTCAATTAATCCCAAATCCTCCAACTTTGGTTCGTGAACTTGTCTTTTTGCTCTTGTGCCCTTCCTTTCTGTTTGAACGTACTCACTGAAGTCCTCTCAACAGGTTATCGTTGTACCACTTTCAACGCATCTCCTTCCTGATTCCATTTCTCTCCTGTTTTAAGAGAGGAATTTTGTAAACTTGGCTGTGACTATTAAAGGTGGTAATTGGTGATAATAATGATGATGAGTTCTACATGCCAGGGGGAGTGACGGGCTCTGCACGCAGCGAGGGAAGGTCTGAGTTGCCCATGAATCAGGTCTATATATATGAGATCTATACATATCAGGGCTATAAATATCAGGTTCAACCTCTGAACCTGTGCTGCCACGCTGCCTCACCCCAGCTGACGTCAGAAATGCTGGCCTACAGGCATGCTGTTCAAAACTGCAGCTCTTCTCTGTACTTTCCAAAACATTATCAACAGCAATGAAAATTAAGGCTCTTAGTGATTTTAGGTTCCGAAAAATCAATGTACTTTGATTTAACCTGGATGATCTCAAAGCATCCTCAATCAGACTTTTCTTGGAAATTCTATTGGACATCTACAAAGAGAGGTCAATTTTACTTTGAAGTATTTGCCACCTCAGTTAGAACTGAAAACCTGGC
The DNA here is from genome assembly GCF_041296235.1 of Equus asinus. NCBI lineage: Eukaryota > Metazoa > Chordata > Mammalia > Perissodactyla > Equidae > Equus > Equus asinus. The sequence goes on from NC_091795.1 coordinate 10,974,782, forward strand.
TGAGCTCAGCCTTTGCCATAATTCTAGAGAAGACCCTGAGGATGGTGAAAGATCCCCGATGTACCTACAAGAATCTATGAAAAGCCATCCAGTCCGCCTGTTATTCTGAATCTAGAAAATCGTATAGAAGCCCAAAAAAGCAAAATAAATAATACCTCTGCAGAATATGATATTTGCATCTACCTGTTAGAATTTCTGGACCCCTGAAGACCCCGGACAGCTGGCCCTGAATCGAAAGATTTTCCTCAGAGAAACCCTCTCTAATAATAAAAATATCTCATCATTAGAAATTCATTTATTTAACTGTTATCACCTTTCCTTCAAAAGTTATTTAACCCCAGGAGAGGTAGGTAACATTTTGAGCATCATTTAAACCTGGTGTGAATAAACGTGCCAAAATCTTTTACAGAAGGTGGTTAATAAAAAGACAAAATGTCGGGGCAGAATTAGAAAATGTGATCCTTTGGGGCAGCGAACCTCCTGGAGTGGGAAAGGGAGAAGGAGAGAGCACTCCAGAAGTCCCTCCCACCTGTTACTCAGGTTGCTCTGGCAAGGCCAAGCCACTGTCTACATCGCCTGCGAAGGTGGCAAGTGCCTGAGCCATAGATCAGGTTTAATGGAGATGTCGCAGCCCTGCCACTGCCGAGCAGCTCTGAGAGCATGGGAGATTTTTAACATAATAATTATAGCATAATCATTTAAACATAATAATTATAACATCTTTTGTGTAAGGTCTTTCTTCCATGGAGACTTGCCAACATTCATCATCATCAAAAGTATTTATTTAGCATCCACATGTGTATAGTTCTGCTGAGTGCTAGCTTTTTCTTTGATAGTTTTGATAACATCTTAAGTGGGCAAAGAAAAGCTGGAGGAGGAGGAAATTTAGGGAAGAGAAGGTTAAAGACAAGCCTTGGCTATTTTAAAACTATGCCCAGCAACTCTGGAGAACAGAGGAACAGGGAGACTCTGCAACCTGAGAAAGACTTTTCCTAACGAAAGATGAAATAGAAAAGGGTCACTCCCTAGCAATCTTTCTATTTTTCTAGAAAAGTCACCAAGTAACTAACTTTTGGAATGTCCAAGTGTGCAGAGTGTTCCCTACTATCAAATATCTTATAAGAGTAGGGAGGAGTATTTTAACTAAACGTGTCTATATTTCACACAGACTTCTAAGCATTTTAAAGAAATCTAAAAAAAAATAAGAGCACTCTTCTTTGGTGTTATTAAATGTTATCTTTGCTAATTTCCTTCGTTGGCGAAGCCTCGCCAATTGCAGAGATGCTTTTAGATCTAAACGAGTTTTGTGTGAAACACTTAAACATTTTCGATGCATACTTACATGAAAAACACATTCAGCCAATTCAAGGCAAGTAGGTTGGGGAATTATATAGATCTAGAATTATTTCCACAATTATTTTCACACTACAGCTTACACATATGTTGAAAAGTCTATTGTAGGATATACAGTATTTTGAAAATTCCATAAGGACTGGAAAATAAAGTGTAGATATTTTGTAAAATACTTAACCAAATGGTTCACACAAATATAGAAGCAAACTGTGCACTTGGAGATTCCTTTTGGGCCCTCTTCACTTGAATTTAACATATGTGTCCTACTTTTTTAAAATACCGAAAATATTTGCAAGTATGTTTATTGAAATGTTTCTAAATTCTTTGCAGTAGTCATCCCATTTCCATCCATACATAATTCCCACTCCTTTCTGCGGGCATGGTGAGTGCGGGGTGGGAAAACTTGGATAATTATATCTTATGAGTTTGTAACATTTTAAATTTCCAAAGGAAAATTAGACCCATAAATTTTTTTTCAGATGTGCAGCTGAGAAATACTTTTTTAAATCGCTAATTTCACGGCAGATTAACACATTCACTTCTGCCAAAAATCTGCCTCTTCCCATCCTTCCGCAACTGTGCCAGCCACTCTCTTCTCCTTGCCTCACTGTTTCTTCGATCTCTTCTAGATTGAAAAGAAAAATCTCTTTATTCCTCTAAAGAGAATACAAGGGAAGTTTATAATTTCTGCTCTTTCAAAAATTACTTTTCTTAAATTGTATAGAAAATAGAAAATTAATTGGAGCATCACTAAATCAAGGGCAAAGATTACAATAATGCAGTCCAAGTATTTATTTATTTATGCCCCATTTCAATAAATCCATTTTGTAAATTCCAGAATCTTAAAAAGATATGTTCACTGTTGATTGTCTTTCTTAAAACATTTGTTTAAAATTGACCCCCAATTTCAAAAATATGATGCAATATATAAAAAGTAAAATTATAACTTGTCAGGTATACATATATAAAATATGATGATAACAAAATGTAGCAAAATTTCCTATAATATAAAGCAAGCTATATTAATACAAGTTGTGTTTTTCTAAAGGATGATAATTTGCATTGACTTTCTCTGGAAGTAAAATATGTGAGAGATGAACACATTCCACAGGGTCTCAGAGTCTATTGCAAATTGTATGCTAATAGAGAAAGATTAATAATACAGAAAATCATTTTGACATGAGCATGGGTCATGTGGTAGGACATATTACCCATTCAACATCACATGAAACTATTTTATGGAATATATATATATATTATGTGTATATATATATATATAATATATATATATATATATTAGCTAGACCATCGCTATTAGAGGTGGGATGCAGAGCTGGATGGCAGAGTGGAAATAAACAGTGCATGGTGAAAATATTGTCAAAGGTAAGCCCCATATGGATCATTGAGAGGTAATTGCATTTGATACACATTTTCTGGTAGGGCTTTAAATAATTCCCAGGTGACTTAAACCAATATTAAAACTTCCCTTGGATTGTAGATTTCTCTAAAATAATATCCTTTTTATCCTTGATGATAATGTATTAGAGTTCAGCCATTTAAAATAATAATGTGATGGCAAAGTTTATCACTAAATTCTGTTTTTAATTATAGTCCCAACAAAATTAATCTTTAACATCCCCAAAGGGAGTATGGCCTAAAACATTGATTATTTGACTTTCACAGCATAAAAACATTTCACTTGAGAGTCAAAGTGCCTGTGAATGTCTACCTCATAATTTCCACTTTCACTGGAGATAAAGTATAAACTCACGTATGTAATAAAATAATACCAAGCACTCTATTGTTTACTTCAATAAACAGGCTGCATAAAACAGTTAAGGGCAGACAAGATTTAAGAACACAGCCTGAATTTTCTTTTTTCTTCTACTTCTGACCCCCTGGATTCCAAATCATGGACATGAGCAGATTAGCCTGGAAACCGTGGCTTGGATTCATTTCCAAAGTGTTGTGTTTTGTTTTTTTGATGTGGTGGAGGAGGGTGCCTCCATGTTTTTTCAAACATCTAATATAATTGCCAACATTTAAAAATTAGGAGATTTCACCAAAACCTGGTTTATCAGTTTCCCTTGTAAGTCAAAGGATCTTGCCACTCTGGCCCTGCCTTTGCACACTGCGTAGAGGCAGGGCCCCTTCGAGGGGGAGCTGGCCACTCAAGGACGTCACTGTCAGTCCAGCTTGCACCCCTTGTCTCACACTGCTTCCTGGGGTGAAAACTGGCCTGACGCTAATTTGAAAAGAAACAGAATGAGTGACTTCAAAGGCTTAACTAGACTTTCTCACATTCATTCAGCAAGTAACTGGGCAGAAGTATTTGTTAACAAAATTTGTTTAGAATATTCTTATAGTAGTGTTTACGAAATTATGTTCTATGCAATATTGATTCCTCAAGAGCTAGACATTATGAAAAAATTAAAGGGTGCCTCTTGTTAAATAGGTTTGGGAAAAGCTGGTTTAAACAAAGTCAAACGAGTTTATGCAGAAGTTCTCTGTGCCTTGGGTGCGTGTTGTACGTTATGAATCCTCAATAGAGGATTTATAATGCAGCATTTTCTAAATTTATTTGGTCATAGAATATTTGTTTTAATCAGTAACTCCTTTGAAATATGGTGCTTGGCTATTTGTGTCATTTATAAATGCTCGTAGGTGCAGGTGTGGTTTTAACTTGGAGCTTTAACTCAGCGTGAGGTGAGTCTGAGGTCCAGACTTTAGGATTCTTTTTTTTTTTTTTTGAGGAAGATTAACCCTGAGCTAACTACTGCCAATCCTCCTCTTTTTGCTGAGGAAGACTGGCCCTGAGCTAACATCGTGCGCATCTTCCTCTACTTTATATGTGGGACGCCTACCACAGCATGGTGTGCCAAGCGGTGCCATGTTCACATCCAGGATCTGAACCAGCGAACCCCGGGCCAACGAGAAGCGGAACGTGCAAACTTAACCGCTGTGCCACCGGGTCGGCCCCAGAATTCTGTGTTTTTACATTAGCTTTTCTTGAGTTAGCATTTTCCTCCACTGAAGGAGAACTAAGGCAGAGTTTTACAAGCATGTTTAGAGAAAGAGAAAGGGGGAGTAGGTTGGAAAGACCACAAAATGGCCCAAAATCTGTATAAAATAATGGTCTTCTGACCTGTCCCGTGGACTTGGGTCTCAGACCTCGGAGTAAGGGGCAAATTCAGAGCTTGGAGAAATTGTTTTCACAAGGGACTGCGTTAAGCATGAATGAAGCAATGTCTCTGCTTTGGTGCCCAGGGAGAAAGCAACATAAGGTTGGGGAGAAGATGCTTCTTTCCATTCTGCTTGGGGCTCAGCCTCGCTTCAGCCCAGTGAAGGAGACAGGAACCAGTTCGCTCTTGCAGTTAGATGGTGAACTGCTGGGAGCCCCGGGCGAAGTGCCCTGCACACAAACCTGAGTGGGCGTCCCATGGGTGCCGGCGGCTGTGACGGTGGGAAGCTACCTTCTGCAGAGGCCTCCTGGAAGCAAATGTCCACAAGGGGGCTGGATCTAAAAGCATGAAAAAACACTCCAGCCACATCTGAGACTCCCCGGACAGTCCTTCAAATCTTGGGAGGAACGTGCATGAGGCTGCCGAGACGCTTCCACAAGCGGAGGAGCAGTGGTTGTTGAAATGTTTTTTTCTGCTGTTTGCCACATATTATTTTCATAAAGGCTGCAAGGTCTCAGAATTTTAGGTTTTATATCCTATGGGTGGTAAACTTTTTAACATTCCTGATTACGTAAAGATCCTGACAAAATACTGCAATGTTTCCTTTCGTGTAACAGATTAATATTTGGCCAGTAAAACAATTCCCATAAAAATGGAAAAGGAAAAGACATTCATTAAAAAAAAAAGTATTGCTTATCTTAGGATTTTATATTTCTTGTATATACTTATATTACTTCTCTTGGGATCTGACACACCGTACCCTTCTTTTTAACACAAGAGGGAAAGATGGCATGAAGTATGCCAGCTACTCAGTAAGGGACCCGACACCCAGTCGGTTAGGCTTTAAATTATCACATCCCGCGCCGACTGCCAGTGCGCCCTGCGTGGTCCTAGTAGCAGTCGGCATTCAAGCACTGGAGGGTCTGAATCACGCTGCTGATACTTAGCCTTATGCATTAAAGAAGCGGTTGACAGAAAGGTCATATATTCAGCCTGGAGAGGAACATAAGCTGTGCAGAGCACAAAGGGCGGGGCTGATGGGATCCCTCCTGCTCCCCACCAGGCTTGCTCTGCACACCCCAGCTGGAAGTGATGGATTGGCCTTTTAGGTGGCCTCATATCGGGATACTTGGCTGTGAACCAACCAACTTCTGTGCAATGAGACTGAATCATGGCGGGTTTGCAGCCGGGCCATGGCCTGCCTGGCTAAAAGCTTTTAACTCTTGCCTCCCTGAGGGCTCTGAGTGGAGCGTGCAATGGAGGTGCCAAGGCTCACAGCACACCTCACATGGCCTTCCCTGCTCTGCCTCTGGCCGGGAGGCAGCTGAAACTTCCCAAGTTAGTGAATGAGGTAGGAGACCGTTCAGACTTCCTCAGAATGCATTACACACTCCCCCTTTGTGTACTCTCAAAGCATTGAATTCTTTGGCTATTATATGTCTGTGTCTCCCAGCCCTCCTAGTGTAAAACACAGGAAGAGAGCAAACCTAAACTTGAGGAGGGGGCGGACTTCAAAATTATCAATGGCCCAGTAAGGGCTGCCTGTTCTTTTTTTTTTTTTTTTGAGGAAGATTAGCCCTGAGCTAACTGCTGCCAATCCTCCTCTTTTTGCTGAGGAAGTCTGGACCTGAGCTAACTTCCATACCCATCCTCCTCTACTTTGTATGTGGGACGCCTGCCACAGCATGGCTTGCCAAGCAGTGCCATGTCCACACCCGGGATCAGACCCGCCAACCCCAGGCCAATGAAGCAGAACGTGTGCACTTAACCGCTGTGCCACCGGCCAGCCCCAGGGCTGCCTGTTCTTTGTTCCTAAACTCAGGACAAACATCTGCTCAGATTGGAGACTGAGGGAAAACTTAAACACCCGTGTACACAAGTTACTTTGGCCTTTGAAAACGGGTGCAGGAGAAAAACTCCAGCACTTTTGTGGTCTTCTCTACCCACGGTAAATTTCTTTTCTAGATTTTCTGCATTTAAAAAAACAACGCATTTGTGTGTTCAGATTTCTAATTAAACATTCCTTGAAATGGTCTTCAATAAACTTACCACTTTAGCTGGTAATTTTTCCCCTCCTCCCTGCCTTCCACCTTCCTTCCTCCCTTTCTGGTTTATTTATAGAACACTGGCAATAGGGGATTGGCCAACCCAAGTGCGCCAAGCACACACCTTGAGTTTGATTTGAAGACACACAAAGGAGGGAATTTCTCTAAATCTTCTCATTGTTTAAAATCCATTTTGCAACTCCTTTTAAGTCACAAACTTCCCCGGCACCTCTTTCCTGCCTCTCCATGCCCATCTCCTTCATCCATTCCCTTGTTTTTCTCTTTCCTTTTGTTTTTGATCAGGCTGGCCTCATCACTTGCATTGGCCAATAACTGTGAGATACTGAGCCAGTTCTGAGCCAGAGACTTTGGGAGTCCCTGTGCGCTTCTGCTCTCTGGCTCTTGGACCCCTGCCCAGCTGATATGTGACCAAGTGTGGGCTAATTTGCTAGCTAATGGGAGACCACATGGAGGAGAGAGCCTCTCTCCCATCTGAGGCCATCCTAGAACAACCAGACCCCAGCCAACCTGCAGCTGCCTCACAAAAGAGTCAGTGAGCTTGGCTGAGATCAGAACTTCCCTCATTATCTACAATTTAAGCTCAGCCCCAATTGTCTACTTGTTTTCTGTTTTAAGCCATTATTTTTTTGTGGTTTATTGTTTAGGAAAAGGTGACTGGTTGTGATGGTTACTATGTGTCAACCAGGCTTGGCCACAGTGCCCTAATATTTGGTCAAACCTTATTCTAGATGTTTCTGTGAAGATATTTTTAAAATGAGATTGATAACATTTAAATCAGCATTCTGTGAGTAAAGCAGGTTACCTTCCACAATGTGGGTGGGCCTTATCCAATCACTTGAAGGCCTTAATTAAAACAAAAAAAAGACTGACCTCTGCAAGCAATAAAGAATTCTGACAGCTAACTGCCTGTGACCTCAGACTGCAATTCTTCCTTAAGCATATGGCCTGTCTACTCTGCAGACTTTTGGATTTGCCAAGCTTCCACAATTGCGTGAGTTAGTCCCTTGAAATAAATCTCTCTCTCTCTGTTGGTCTGTTTCTTTAGCGAACCCTCACTAATACTGATTTTGTTTACTAATACTGACTTTTATTATTTTCTCTAATAGAAAAGGTAGACACAAATAATGTTAGTTTCTTTTGTTATAATGAGACAGGGCTTTATTTTATGCCCAATTTTCATTTCTCTAGTTTTCCAAGAGTTTTCAACCCTTAGCCACCTAACTTCTCACTTTAGTATCAAGGGAATCAGGAAAATGGTGTTACCTTTGATAAATATTGACCACTTTCACCATGCATTTCCTTTGAATGATCCAGAGGAGTCATTTATCACCTCTAAAACCATCCTTAGTTATACAAGAGGACACACACCTGGCTGCAGCATTGGTAGGACAATTAAGGATGATGCGAAGGATAGGTGCCCCATAAATACTATAATTTTATCATAGTAAAGGTGCCATTACTCTTTATCCTAAAGTAGTGCAGTGTTCATAAAAATACTCTAGGTAACTGACGCTGAAGCTGTTATCTTTAAACATTATCTTTAAAATTAAAAAAAAAAAATGGACCTTGGCATGTTTTTGCAGACGTGGGGCCTGACTGCATCTTCCTGAACCTTATTTCACTGTGTGCCTGGGATCGAATGATCTTGGCCAAGATATTCACCACATGTTCAGGAAAGTAACCCATCTATCTCGTTTTCTTGTGGCAATCAATAATAGCTGGGCTTTATCATAATTTGAGGCTCATGCATTAACTTATAACTGTATAGCTGGCATTCTCTCTGGTCATTCTGAAATATCTTATGAATGTTCTCCAGAAAAAGTAAAGCTCTTACAGGAACTCTTACCTTTTGAACGTCTACCGATCAGGGTCATATCACTTATTGCTGGTTCCCACATGTTTGTCATGATACACAATTTCTGAAGTTCTACAATTTTAGCTACTGCTCAAGCTCAGCTTTGTATAAGGGTTTTTTCCTCACTTGTGTAAAATAAATATGTTCTAAATTGAATTCACTTAGTTGGTCAATTTGGATAGATTTTATTTCGTAAAATTTCATAACAAATCAAAATTGTTGTCCTGCGTTGAAATTTGTTTCAAATGTTTATAATGGACAATAGTATTTAAAGGGTGGGTAAGAGGTACACTGAAAGTTGTTGCTCAATATGGAATTTTTTAAATTATTCAAACCAATGCATTGCCATAAATAAGTATTTTCTTGTTGTTTAATATAATTTTTATTGGATAAAATGGTCAAATGAAAGAGGCATGTCATTGAGGTTTTACAGTTTAAAATCTTCTCATCTGGAGGGCTTTTTGGTCAGAGAGCTGGCAGTGGAATGGGGAAAGGTCTTTTGTACCTGACAGGTTGAGGCCACGTCACTGAGAGGTCACAGATGGCCTCTGTTAGACCGGCTTCAGGGAAGGGGTGGAGCAGGTGTTTCAATAATGAGGAAGGAAAGGGAAGTGTTATGGACTGAATTGTGGACTGACCCCCCAGATTTGTATGTGACTGTATTTGGAGATAGGGCCATTAAGGAGGTAGCTATGGTTAAATGAGGTCATAAAGGTGCCTCCTTAATCCAATAGGACTGGTGTCCTTATTAGAACAGAGGCACAAGTGATGCATGTGCACAGAAGAAAGGCCACATGAGGACACAGCAAGAAGGCCACTTCTGCAAGCCAGAAAGAGAGGCCTCACCCGACACCAACTCTGCTGGCACCTTCATCTTGAACTTCCAGCCTCCAGGACTGTGAGACAATAAATTTCTGTTGTTTAAACAGCCTGGCCTGTGGTATTTTTATTATGACAGCCCTAGCCGACTAATAAAGCAAGCAAAGGAGGGAATTTTCTTTTAAGAAGATTGACAAAAGAGAAAAGAGGAAAATAAGATGGTAGCTAGTTAGTCTCCGTTTAGCATAGGTTTTTTCTTAGGTTGTATATTTTTTTGAAAGAAATTATTCGTATTTATTCCAGTAGTTTCCTCCTGATGCCATAGTAAATTACCCGAAACAGTGGATAAACACAACACCCATTTATTATCCCACAGTGCTGTAGGTCTAAGTTCATTACAGTTTGTCCCAGCTGGTCCTCTGCTTTGGGTCTCACAGGGCCAAAACCAACACGTCTGTGTTGCTTTCTACAGGCTCTGGGGAAGAGTCCGTGTCCAAGCTCATTCAGGTTGCTGGCAGAGTTCAGTGCCTTGTGGCTCTAGCGCTCCATTCTGTGTTTCCTTGCTGACTGTTAGCTGGGAGTCTCTCTCAGCTTCTTAGCATCTGCATTTCTCATCCTGGTACCCCTTCCATCTTCAACCCAGTAAAGGTGTGTTGGGTCTTTCTCATGCTTCGAATCTCGCTGACTTTCCCCATCTGCTTAATATCTCCTGCTTTTAAGAGCTCATGTAATTAGATTTGGTCCAACTGATTAATCCTGAATAATTTCCCTCTTCTAAGCTGTGTAACCTTAATTGCATTGCAAATTCTTTTTTGCCATACACATTCACAGGTTCCAGCGATCAGGGTGTGGATCTCTTGGGGGACCATTCTGCCTATCACATTTATATATTAAGAGGAAAGAGCTGTGGGATATAAATATAGATGAAAAGAGAAAGCCAATTTTGCAAACTTTTCAAAATACTTGAGGGGAGAAAGGATCCAGAATAGAGTGGGATGTTTGGTGTGAAATAAATGACACATAAAGAAGTAAGGGGATTTGGTGGCTGCAGGCGGGCATTGAGGTCCTTCATTCTTATTGGCCTAGATTTTTGTTTTAACATCCTATAAAACAAAAATTTTAGCTGAAAACTAGTAGGCTGTTCAGGGAACTGGACAAGAGTTGGAGAGGTCAGGAATAGTCTCATTCAAGCCATTCCTATGTAAATACTGCTCTTTGTAGGACTCTCCTGAGCAGGAGTTATTTCTAGTCGTGATCTGTATTAGGGAAGTAAAGGCATTGTTATTATTCATGGAAAGGAATGGAATTCAGGCTTTTGCGTTCTAAGCAACAACTCTGCAAGTCCAGTCTCATAACTGTTTGCCCTTTAGAATATTGCCAGATGTATCATTCACCTTTAGTCTAGAGAAATAACCTGTACTAGGTACTAAGCTGAAAGGGGTGGGAGGGAAAGGTAAGGTACTCAAAGATTAGTAGCAGCATATCTCTAAAGCAAATGTAAGAACATGAAGCAGGTGGTGTTAACAGAACCGAAGAAACTGAGTGGTACAACTCAGACCAGTCATGGAATGTGATAAAGATACAGCCATGTTTGGATCTGGAAAAAGAAGCCCTGTGGTTGATGCTTGATCAGCCAAGACAGAGATAGAACCAGGGAGCAGGGACTCTCAGGGATAGCCTGGAATGAGCAGCTGCTCAACCATTATGGGACTATCAAGTGGATCAGTGATGGTGACCTGACTGAAACCCAGTTCATGAAGGCATGAAGCTATTTCTAGAGAATCTGTGAGAAGCAGAGAAAGATAAAGAGACAAGAAAGTCTTTTTCTTCCATGCTTCTGATGTTCCACTAGCATCTCTTATTGACAGAACCTAAATATAAGCCAGCTTTCAAGGGAGCCTGGGAAATCAGTCTTACTGAGCAAGAAGGAAAGGATGTGAGTAAGATTTAGAGACAAAAGGTAAGTCATTGACATCTAAGTAGCTTAATTAGAAAAAAGTCTAATCTAGAAAGCAATTGCTATAATATGCATTCTGCATAGAATTTGTAACTTTGCCTAGTATGCTTGGTTAACTCAGTCCTGAGGACGCTTTCTATTTCTATATGCTGATGTGGGGTTATGGAGATTTTAGTGAAGATTAAATATGATAATTAGGTAAATTATGTAGCACAGCGCCTTTGTTGAATAAGAATTCAATAAAGCTTATTATTCTTTTGCTTTTCACAGATATCACAGATTTTCCATGTTCACTATTTTATCTTCAAATTATTACTGAAATTTAACCATCTGACATTTACTTTATTAATATTTAGAGAAAATTGTCAAAAGTCCTATTACATTCTCCTTTAATTCAATTATGTGACTCAACAAAGATGTGATCGTTTTCTGTGAACACAAGAACTCCTTCATGCTCCCAGTCAAGCTGAAAAGTTAGGAATCTGCCTCTATGTTACCGCTTGCAATTATGCCCTAGACTAAAATGTTAGTGGCAATAAAGAGGGGTCCAATTTTCTCATTCACATTCGTCCATTCAAAAATTTATGTAGTCCGTGTTTTAATAATATATATCACTCCATCGTACATGGTAAAGGAATTTTTATTATGATTAACTGCAAGGCAGTATATAAACAGTTTTACTTTTCATGAGTTGGCTTCCTTACAAAAATAAAACTATGCACCAATGCTCTAGAATATCATAGTTTACAAGAGACTCCTTTCATGGGAGGGATGAATGAAGAATAAATGCCAAAAAGTATAGAATTTGTAAGACATAATATGGTTTCAGTGGTAACTATTCACAAAATCTTGCAGTGTTTGAGAAAAGTGGGCATCTGCAGTGTACGTTATATTATAATGGAACAGATCCTGGACTGGGAGTGAAGAGAGGGGAGGAGAAATTTTAGCTAGGGAGAATGTTTTGGTACAAGTGAGGCTAAAGGACTTACAGGAATATATAATAATATAATGCTTTAAGTTGCTTTCTCTGTGGTGTAGTGATGTCAGTTCAATCCAAATTCCAAATTTTATTCGGTAAGTTATTTTCTATTCATAAATATCTTCTAGTAAATTATTCATTTAATTAATTTATCATCTTTTGGAAATTAAGGTAAGGGGATTGTGTTACATGCAGGTCAGCCTGGGACAGAAAAAGGCAAACAGCTGCTGGATGGGAGACATAGATGAGATCAAGAGATAGGAGTAAGGAAGCTTATCCAGAAGTGAGAACCCAAAATGTAAGCCCTTGAATTCTGTTTCCAGGAATGGCAGACTAAACAGATTCAGACCGAATTTGCTGCCGAGAGCAACTAGGAAAGTTGAGCAATTTTTTAAAAATAGATTTGAAAATGTAGAAGGAATATCAAAGAACTGAGGAGCTGCAGGGCCGAGCTCCAAGAGAAGAAGGAGGCCACGAGAGTCAAGCCCTAAATTCAGGCTGCTTTCATCCTCTAGGTAACCAGCTGTATGAAAAATCATGACCAAAAGGTTGAGAAGATCTTTAAACAAACTGATAGAGCTGAATAGGAAAGAAAAATGGTGAGCACTGCCTGCTGGTGTGGGGTGGTTCCATAAACACCCTGGGCTGTCAGGTGGAACCCGAAAGAGCTCCTTCCTAGAGTAAAGCTAACCCAGAAAGAGCAGCACATACATCGAGGGAAGTCTGGTTGCCAATCCTCTCCAACCCCACTCAGGTTAAGATAATCTGACGTTGTTATTGATGCTGGCCTCGACATTTTTCATAAGCAGAGGTCAACACTCTATGGAGAAAGATAGCATCATCCGAAGCCTCAAATAAGTTGTACATTGTTCTATGTAACATCCAGCTCAAAACGAAAGTCACTGTGCATGGAGAAGACTTGACTTAGAGGAAAGTGAAAGAACCATTGAAACAGACCCACAGGGATGAGGAATATGAGATAAGGTAAGAGACCTTAAAACAACTAGAACTAATATGTGAAAGAAATTAAACAATAACATCCAAAATTTTGTCAAAGTATATATTGTCAAAAGAAGAAAATTGAAGTTCTAGAACTAAACAAGATAATGACTGAAGTTATAAACTAAGTGTATGGGTGGGATGGCAAATTAGATAGAAGCGAAGTAAAAATTAGCTGGTAAATAGGTCAGAAAAAACATACTCTGACTTATTAATAAAAGGAGATAATTTTTTAAGGGCATGATAGACATATGAGGTACTGTCATCAGCTTTTATACACATTTAATTTGGGTTCTAGAAGGAGAGGAAAAAGAGAGGGAATGGAGCAGAAGTATTTGAGGAGATAATGGCTGAGAAATTTTCAGAAATAGTGAAATCTTCAAGCATCAGATTCATAAAGCATTATAAAGAAGACAAATGCAAAGAAAATTCCAGCTAGACATATAAAACTAAGATTGATGAAACTCAAAGGTAAAGGAAAATATTTAACAGCAGTTAGGGAAAAACAAGATCAACTGGAGCAACAATAAGGATATCAGCTGTCTTCCCAAAGGCATTAGACCTTTATTGTGATAAAGGAAAATAAATTCCAACTTGGAATTTCATATCTACCAAAAATATTATTTAAAAACAAAAACAAAATAAATTCATTTTCAGATAAACTAAAACAGAAATGGTTTGTTACAAGCACGTCCTCACTACAGGTGATCTTCAGAAAGAAAGAAGATGACCCAAGATGAAAGCTAAGAGAAGAGGAAAGAATGAAGACACATGGGTTATTAATTTAAATGAAACTGCTGTAAACAATAATTGTGTCAACAATAACATAATACACAATACATAGCATATAGCTTGTGAGGTGATTATTCAAATAAATGTGTTGAGATCCTTGCTTGGTATAAAATGTGGTAAAAGTACTAATTTATGATAGACTTTAATAAGTAATAATGCGTATTGCAATCAATCTCTAGGAAGATTAACTATTAAAAGAACAGTATAAGTAGTTACTAATAGCACTAACAAACTAATGAAAGGTTGTGAGATAACATAAAAATGACCTCAGCAATTCAAAAAATGAATAAAATGAAAAGAAACGTGGAAAGCTGGAGAATAGAAATCATATAGAAAAATTATCATTTAATCTCAAATCTATCAATAATAACATTAATTAAAACAACTAAAAATTCCAATATAAAAATACAAGGACTGGCAGATTGGACCTAAGAAAGAAGATACAGAGAATCAACTCATATGATCTTTGCAAACACCATAGTTTAAGGACTGAGAAATATTGGATGAGCTGATAGTAAAGCTACGCCTTACAATCGCTAAAAAAAGCTGGGATAGAAACATTTCTGTGAGTCAAAGTCTCCTATAAGGCAAATGCATTACAAGAGAGAGAGCGGGTCATTTAACCATGACAAAATTTCCACTTTTCGGGAAAATATGCATTCATAATTTGCATGTGCCTAAATAGCCCAGCCTCAAAGTGTATAAAGCAAAAATTTACAGAAGTAAAACAAACTAAACTATAACTATCATGAAAAATGTTTAACACACCTACCAAGACCTGCAGACAGAAAATCAATGAGAATACAAATTTCAGTAAAATGATTATAAAACCACCACCTAGTCAGCATATATAGAATTTTATCTACAAATTGCAGAAAATGCAAAACCTTTATAAAATTGATCGTTTGCTAGATGACAAAACAAAGCTAAATGAATTTCAAAGACTAAAATTATACAGGTTACACTCCGTGAACACTGAAAAAGTAAGCAGAACACTAACAAAAAAAGATAACTAGACAATTTCAAATATTTGGAAATTAGGCATAAGTCAAAGAAGAAATCATAATGGAAATAATAAAATCCTTAGAACTATAATAAAAAACTATCGAACTTATGGACGTGGCTTAAGTCATTTTTATACACACATATATTTTACAGGGGAAAGACTGAAAACAGTCTTCTTGAGAAGTTAGAACAAGAACTCATAAATAGTAAAATACAAAAATAATTATTAAGACTAAATTTAATGTCATAGAAAACCATTATGTCTTATAAAGATTCAGCAGTATCAAAAAATAGCTAAACTCCTGACAAGAACAAAAGACATAAATAAGTAACATCAGCAATAAAAAAAGAGGAAATTCCAATAATCCCACAGATGTTAAAAGATTCTTTCGTACTTTATGGCAGTGAACTTGAAAATTTATCTAAAATAATCAGAGACAGTGTCAACTTATCAAAACTGATATAAGAAGAAATGGAAAATTGGAATAGTCTTAAGTCCATGAAAGAATTCGAATCCATTGTTTAAAACCTGCTAACAAGGTAGTCATGTGGAGATGGCCTCAATTATTAATCCTACGAAAACTTTAGGAAAGGAGCTTCTGCAAGAAAATGAGACCAACTCCCGTTCTCCGGTGTGTCTTTAGCTCATTACTACCAGTTATTTATTTTGTGTGTTTGGAAACTTGAGGTGCATTTTGCCATAAAAACAGAATGGTCAGGTTCATTCTCTTCAGTGAACATTTAGGATACTCTGCTGGGTGCTGGGGGTTTAATGGAGAACAAGGCTTGGCCCACCTGGCGAATATTTGATGTAAAATTATATTGGTGTATTCTATTGGAAAAAGATGTCTAGAACTTTAACTTTTGGTGCCAGACAGATTTACACCTCATCTGCAGTAACAGTAATTGGAAATGGGACTTTATATTAGTTTCAACCTTGAGGCTTGTCTGTATAAACAAACCAACCCACAAATCTGAGTGGTTTAATAAAAAATTATATTTTTCATTCACACAAAGAACCCAAAGACACTGTTTTTCTGCAGCAGTTTCTTTTCAAACAGTGACCTGGGAACCTTTTCAAGGTTTTGTTTGTGTCTGCACAACCTCAACATGTGACTTTCAGAATCATTCCAGCAGAAGGAAAGAGAAAGCATGGAGAATCATCGGGAGTGTTGGTATAGGCTTGACTAGGAAATGACACCTGCCAAGAACTGACCACCTGGACCTTCCCAAAAGTAGGCTCCTGGAAGTGTGAGGAAGGACATTGATATTCCTTTCATTTTCTTCATTACCTTCACATCTGTCATTGCAAGCCTTAGAGCATTCTGGACTCTTCCCTGTATCAGGTAGCAGTCTTTTGATTATATAGAAGGCAGTGGAAACTTCCAGAATGTATTTAATGAAGAAAAAGTGAGGAAAAAAGAGGTGAGCAATGCCAGATATTGTTAAGCAATGACAAAGGGAAGGGAAGGGAAGGGGAGCCTCATTGCCAGGAGCCAATGTCTGCAACCTCTACGGTTAGCAGATGCCTGTTTGGCAGAGTTGCAATCCCATGGACTGTGGACTCTACAGGTTTATACATGTTGTGTTACAAAAATTCTTGTGTAGTGAATAAAATTTTAAGAAAATGAAAAAGTCTTTAGGGTCATGAGAAACTCCACACATATCAATCACTTGACATTCACAAGATCATTCTTCACACTTTGGTTGAGAAACTGTATCTTTAAAACAGAAGAATTGTCTGAAAAAAAGAGATTAGGAGTGACATAATCTATTTAGTATATTTATTTCATATGTATAATGAGAAGTTTAGATGGCTGTGGTCTGTGACTAGAGCCAAGCATTCCTCGAGTTCTAGTGTCAGAAAAACCAAATACTTATTTCAAACTGTGGAAAGTCCTATTTCGTGGTATTGTAGAGTCATAGAGACTTAGAGACAAATGAACCAATTTTTTTCTGAAGGTAATATTCTCAGAGAAATTTGAGAAATACAAGTCCAGCAAGGATCTCTCCTTCTCTAAGAGAACGGACAGTTTTACACAGCAGGAACCTTGACGTGGCCTGTAGTGAACTCCGGAAATCAGATATGGATCACTTTGCGATTGGGGAAGAATATGGACTGTTGAGAAAACTAATTAAGAAACAGAGTGTTGCAACTCTATATGAAACAGTTGAGAATCAGATCTTCCACATACCCCAATTCTGAGAGGTATGATTGTATTTCTTTACTTGAAACTTCCATTCTTAAATAAAAGAGGAACTAAAAAGGAAAATCACTTACATTTCATCTTTTTAAAATTTTTCTTATAAAATCATATTTTTTAACATATACAGTATATGCTTTTTTGACATTCAGGGGAACTATGTCTAAGAAAATAAAAATGATACTGTCAATAGAGTTTCATAAATTTATTAACTAACCTTATTGAATTTGATAAGTACACATAAAGAACCCACTATGCTTTAGCCTTGCACTAAGCTATAGTCAAACCTCTGCAGCCTTGGAAAGAGCTATGAATCGATAGAAAGTTATCTAAACTCTTGGACTCAAACATTGATATCTTTATTGGTATTGATGCTGGGGATGAGTAAAGCAAGAGTAGGCTGGTCACATGATCATGGAACACTAAATCACTAAATCAGCGGCTTTCTAATCACCTGGAAAGCAGAAACAAACTCAAAATGGTCTTGATCAATGGAAAATCCTCATACAAAAACAAATTCAGGAAGGGGTATAAAGGCAGTACACTTAGGCAAAAAACGCTATTAAAAACATGAGAAAATATTGTATAGTTTAAAATGCGTAGAATATTAGTGAGCATTTGGTGGTCTTGTTGTGAGCAATGATGAAAACAATAAGTGTAAATGCATCAATGATGTTCTGCTATAAATATTTGGGACCCCCTCATGCAAAACTTTTTAAAGTTTTTGCTTTCTATCCTCCCAGTAGAAATACAGCCTTTCTTTATAACCTCCCTCTCATCTAAAATGATAAAAATGGTTTGACAATCACAATAATATCGTATATGGAACACTTTCTATGTGCCATAAACTATGCTACGTGTTTCACTGCTATGAAACAGGTGCTACTTTTCCCATTTTCAGCTGAGGAGCTGATGCTCACTGAGGTTAGGCAGCTTGCCCCGGGTCCTACAGCTCATGAGTGATTGAGCAGACTGACTCAGTCTCCTAGGACAATCTAATCCAGTGGCTTTGAGTTTCCTGAGACTCATGGTCCATTTCCCACTAGGGCCCACATGTTCTCTTGCTGTAAACTCTCAGGAGTCTTTTCTGCATTCACCCAAAGCTTTTTGACATCCATTTTCTACAGATGTCCTATAGCCGACAGTGAACATTGGTATTCCAGAAGTTAAGCTACACCTCTCTCACAAGTTGGACCTCTTAATATCTGATACAGCAAAGTTTTCCTATAAAATAGGTGGTGTAACTCTAGGGAAATATAACGGAACAGCCATGAAGAAGCTAAAAGTGACACTACTTCCAGCCTCTGTCTTAATCATAATCCTATCGGCTCCCATTTGTCAATCCGTGGAGAATAATTATAGGAAGAGTTTACATTGATTGAGTACCTTCTGAGCTATGGGCACTAGACAGGCATTTTTTCATATATTATTTCATTTAATCATCAAATTAAGAGAGAAAAGAACCCTTTCTATACTCATGAAAAAAGTGAGGCCTGGAGAGGTAAATTATTTGTGATCACCCAACTGAAAGTGGGCAAAGATGGGATTTGATTTCGGGTTTGTCCACCAAAGGAAATAGGAGTGTTTATCCCAGAAAAGAGATTCTGGTAGAAGAGTGACTTCATTATACAGGCAAATGCTAAATAATTCTTTATGGTTATAGTGAAATAAACACAAAATGGGTGTATTGTTAAAAAAAACGAGGGGCCAACCTGGTGGCACAGTGGTTAAGTTTGCACATTCTGCTTCTCTGTGGCCCGGGTTTCGCCGGTTCGGATCGCAGGTGCGGACATGGCCCCGCCTGGCAGACGTCATGCTATGGTAGGTGTCCCACATATAAAGTAGAGGAAGATGGGCGTAGATGTTAGCTCAGGGCCAGTCTTCTTCAGCAAAAAGAGGAAGATTGGCAGTAGTTAGCTCAGGGCTAATCTTCCTTAAAAAAAAAAAAAAACAGAAAAGAAAATGAGTGCTTGCTTATTGGGCAATTTGAAAAGGGTTTTCTGATAGTCATTTTGACTTAAAACAAAACAAAATAAAGCATGTTGTATTAATCATGCCTTTTTATTTTCTGCATTTCTGATGCTTTGACATCTGGAACCTCAGAGAGGTTCTGCCCTGGAGAGACTGCCCCTCTCAGGGCTAACCAATTCCCGGAAATATTAAATGACTTAGCTGTGAGTGTGCCTTTACAATGCAAACCAACCATCCCAGACCCACTCCCAACCACCTCCTCTAGGAGGCTCTTACACTCCAGGCCCCTATTCCCCAGAGACTGCTGCAAGTATTGAAACGAGTCAATCCTTGACCTGTTTACCCTGCCTCACACAGCCCTTCCCACAGAAACCACAATAAAGACTCGTGCTCACGTTTTTCCCCCTCGCTCCCTCTGCCTCGTAACTGCCCCTGGTACCTCCGCATGGGGGCCCCTGTGGGGTGGTGTGCCCCCTTCTCCTGGGGACTGTGAGTATCTATCTTTTCAATGGCAAGCATCTCTTGATCTGTTGGCCTTACCATACGTGATAATAAAATCTACATTTTAAAACACATACTTGAACTTCTCAGATATCTTTGCTCTTAGAGATCTGTCTCCTCCTCTCATCCAATATAATTGAAAAAACAGCAAACATTTGTCCTGAAATCATAATTACATCGTGATTTGAATGGTCATCTTTCTGAAGAGAGCAGAATAGAATGAACGTTGCTTTAACAATAGATAATATCAAGACAATTTTCTTTTTTTTGGTGAAGATTAGCCCTGAGCTAAAATCTGCTGCCAATCCTCCTCTTTTTGCTGAGGAAGACTGGCCCTGAGTTGACATCTGTGCCTATCTTCCTCTACTTTATAGGTGGGACGCCTGCCACAGCATGGCTTGAGAAGCAGTATGTAGGTCCACACCTGGGATCCGAACTGGTGAACCCCAGGCCACGGAAGCAGAATGTGGGAACTTAACCTCGGCACCACTAGTCTGGCCCTTGTTATGACAATTGTTTATAAAGATTTGCCCACGTAAGTAAGAAATGTACGAATTGTACAACATAAATATGTAGATTTTAGATTTGTATCTCTTTGGATATCATTAGATCTTTCAAAATTAAATATTTTAAGAGAAAACAAAAGCACTCTAAAGGGAGCTTTTATTGGGAACCTCAAGTCACTTATTTAATGTATATCTTTCAATTCATATTCTTTATCTTTTTATTTTTAACATGAATTGAACCATGCAATATGTACGTACAAAGAGCAGCAACTTGCCTTCATCTGTCTACAGAATCTTATTTGTTTCCTAGAGAAAGTATTGCTTAGGTGTTTTTAAATTCCCACAAACAAAATGTTTATCTTCTTGAGAGATTTCATAAAAAGCCAAATCAACAATAATACTTATAAAGTGATATAAAATTTGTATGTGTTCCATGTTGCACTATTAAATGTTTAGCTCTTATGAAGACAGGGTTTGACGCACTTTCTAATATTGATTCAATAGCAATGTCAATCTGATGTGTGAATAGTAATGCTATAACTTGATTGAGTTACTCGTTGATATGATTGCATTTTTATCAATTCATAAAAGCTTACCAAATTCTCTAATTTCTGCTTTGATATATTACCTAAACTGTTTTGCAAATATCTTTTTAAGTCTTATAGGAAACATATTCTGCAGAACATCAGAACAAGTTGTAATTGTTAGAAACTTAAACAACATTCAGGGACATTCTAGAGTTCTCATCAAACCGTTTGGGTCAATGGGAATTTACCAAGAGAAATATTAAAAAATTAAAGGCTGAAGAATTTAAACAGAGAAAGATAGCAAAGCTATACTTGCTTACCAGTTGAGAAGTTTTTTTCTCTCTCTTTAGACACATTAAATTTGAGAATCCAAAAAGCTCTGTTTAACCATCCTGCATTGGCTGGCATCCAAAAAAAAATTGCTTCCCTTCTAAATATCCATGACATAACTGTGTGTCTAATAGGAGGACCTGAGAAGTACCATTTGCTGTTGCATTCGGAAAGTCTGTGTTCTCTGCCTTCCAGACTGAAATTTGTAATTCATATTTCTTTTGGCCAGAACTATGGAACGAATGCCCAAAAGGTATATTACTTTTACAAGAGGTTCTTGAAAATATGCCATTGGTTCTCCTTTGAATACAACCCTTCTTTCTGTCTTGGGCCAGACTGTTTGTTAGAGAGGACCCTGTCACTCGTCCTGGTAGTTAAAATGTAGAAACAATCTCTCCTTGGACGGATTCTTCCCATTTTGAAAAATTGCCACAGCAAATTCCCCAGCCTGCCAAGTTGGCAGATTCTAAGCCCAAAGCTGGAGCCCAGCCAGGCATCAATGGTGCATTCCAAACCTCTGAGTCAGCATCCAACTCCGTGCCACGCTATGTCTTCTGTGAGGAAAGCACCCCATGCCACAGAATCACCGCTAGCCAAACACTAAACTTGTTTTTGAAACTAAAACAACTTTTATAGAGTGGTTTCATAACCTAGAGTGGAGAATATGGGAAAATTGCAAATTCTGAAAAGTTCTGATATTGGGGATGATTTCTCCCGAAGTGTGGTGGATTCCAGCCTCCCTGTTTTTGAGAGAATGAGAGAAAAGTCTGAATAATTTTTTGGCTTGAGTTGTAAAACACAGGTCCTGACCCCTTGTCGTCATTAAAGATCCCATGGGCTCTTTGAAAGGACTTAGAGGGATTAACCTTTCTGTTCTGGCTAAATTCCTAATTGGATAATTGCATTCTGCCTCCCTAAATTATCCCTGTAGCTCCAATTGGATATGGAATTTTCACTTCCTGTCATAAAGAGTTGTAGGGTGTTACAACATTTCACCCCAGGGGTGACACCAATTAAGTCGTTAGTGAGGTGAAATCTGTATGTGGATTGTCTTTCTTTTTTCTCCCCCTTTCCCACCTCCTTATTTGGAGTTTAAAATGTGTGGGAATCATTCAATCACTTGGAATGAAAAGGGATGTCATAAGTTGGTAACACTGCTTATTGTCATATTATTTCTAAGGATATAATAAAGACAGTCAATAATTGATAAGCGTTTTTAGAGAACAGTATCATTCTAAAGAAAATCAAAGGACATTGCTTGAAATGCCATGGTCCAAACCTAGGGCCATGATGACATGAAGAAAGCAACATAAAGTATTTTTAAAGCAATTTCACAGATTCTGTTGTTCACCGGGCAAGTCATGGGCAGTTCTGTGAGCAAGCCTGCCTCGGAGCCTCTGTGGAGAGTCAGCTCGGTATTCACAGAAACGCTCAGGTCTAGGGACAGGGCCAAGGGGAGTCAATGTCTCTCCTGAATATGGATGCAGGCATTAACCATGGGCAGATTACACACGCACTTGATTTGGAAAGTAAAGGTCACACATCAGTCTCTTCAGCTGTATTTATCTACATTGAAAATTATTGCCCATAGGATCACCTTCGATCCTAACAAAAGCACCACCACCAGCAGCAGCTGTATTTTAACCTGAACTTGAGGAAAATCTTAATAATCAGCTAATTTGCATTATTTGCTTTTAAATCAGTCAAGAAAATGTTCTTAGGCAAACTATATTTATTTTTATTTTTTTCATAGACTTTTTTATCAATAGATATTTTTATAAGGACATAATCATTTTCAGAGTTTTGTAATAAAAAATATGGATTAATTCTTCAGAAACAGGAATGTAAAGATACATGTTATATCAGTAGTAACATCCCAGCCCATCCTCTCGTGATCTAACATAATCACATTGTGGACTAGATGAAATTTGGGAGCCCACCGATGAGGATAAGAAACACATGGGGTAAATACAAATCCCATGGTCCAACTGAAAAAACATTGTGGGCCAAATTTGGACTTGCTTGATGTGAGAAGAATGAAGAGCTCTCTCTGTATTTTATCTTACCAATATTTCAAATCCATCCACATTTTATGACATCACGGTGAGAAATAGCCAAGGGCTATAAGCAAAGGGTTTAAATAAACCATCTCAATATTTGAAAAGTAAATTTTTAAAATGATGCTTCTAAATTATTAGATTCCATTTTATTGTGCTTTCTTGGTACGGAATAAATAGAAAGATTCATTTTCAAAATACTAAATGCAATTTAATAGGCATTAGATTAATTACACTCATCTCTCTGAGGCAACAGGTGCCATCTGATATGAGCCTTTAACATCTATTCATCTCGATGTCTTTGTTTAACATGAACTTCCCTCTTTTCCCATTTCATGTCTCAGAGAAGACAAGAAATGTCTTCTGTGGAGGCCAAATCCATCCTGATGGGAACCTCATGTCTTAGATTGTCTAAGAGTATTCCAAAGGTAAATACTGAAGCTATGATCAATGAAGACACTGGGGATTTTTTCATAAGTTGTTATCAGAGAAGATGTCATGTGTCTCTACTAATATATTCAATTTTTTCCACTTTGCATTTTACCATTTAAAGATTAATCTTGCCGGATCTTTTTAAAAATATGTTTTCATCTCTCTTCTTGTTTATTAACAGATTCAAGTGCTAATGCTTCTCTAGTTCCTACCTGAAATAGATTTTTAAATATTGTTTTGATGGAGATATTTAACTAGCTATCAAGTTTCAAATTAACTTGCATCCAACCCAGATTTTGCCATTATATCCCCCTGGATATCAAGCAAGACCATGCCATACATCCAGCTGAGATTTGGACAGTGTTTCTAAGGGAGTCCTCATATGTAAATTTCAGTGGCTGATTAGATTTACCTCTACAGTGCCTGTCAGATCTGCTGGTTCTGAGGCCAGCATTACATTTTCTCATTGGTCTTGGACTATTCAGCTAATGACCTCCCACCCACCCACGGTTTAGAGAAATCGGTTTAGGATCTCGGTCATCACCAGAGTGAGTTCATCTACCTAAAGGGCAGGTGATACCACCAGAAATGGGAATTTTAAATTTGTGGCAATTCTTTATTTCCCTCTTTTTCCAACCTTGCTTTAAGAAAGCATATATAGATATTTCACACATGAATTTATGTATGTACCTATTTATCTAGCACTGATTTAAGGAGTACTAGAGGAAATGTTAAAAAAAACATTTTTACAATAGTCTAATTATTTTAGAGGAGGAAAAGCAAGACCTCTTTCTGGTTACGTTGGTTAACCATTGTATCTATCCCTCCAATCTTGCTGGTCCTTCAATCTTCCTTTTATCAATAAAAAACGTTCTACTTTGGTATCCAGAATAAACAGCATGGTTATACACCCAGGAACATACACAGTAAACACATTGCTATATTTATTAGTGAGCAAGTCATTTACTAGTCAATTTCTAACAGAAGAGTTTATTCTCTTATCTCAACATGATTATCTCAGAAAGTATATACTGTAGAACAGTAAGAGAACAAAAGGGAGTTGACCGTTTGCTTTTCCTCCACCCCTTGTTGGTTTTGGTTCCAAGATTTGCTATTTAAAAAGGGAGCCAGTAGAATTGACTGAGAGGTGTCACTATGAAAATGCTACGGGAACCACTAGGTAACAATCTGTTAGTCAGTAAAGCAGTTGTGTTAAGTACAAAGTGTTTAATCTTAAGTACCTCTTCCAGATTGCTCGCCTGAGTGTCTCAGGTTATTGCCAGACCTTTGAATTCTTTATAAATTGGTTCAAGTACCCACTATTGTGCCAATATTGTATATGCCCTCCCCAAACACACACAAACACACTACTTTGGGTGTGCAGAGGTATGACGAGAAAATTTTTGTGACACGTTGTTATGTTAACACCACCAAGTTGTACCACCAACCAAAATATGTACGCAGCACCCAGTTATAATAATCTTACTGGTAAAACATTGTAACAATTATAAAGATATTTGAACAATGACACAAGTCTAGCATAAAATACACTCTGACAGAACCACAGACGGAGAACCATGAAAGTGTGTACAGAAGATGGCTCTAGCCCTTCCATTGGGCTGTTCTCTGCCGTATTTCTGGTAACTAAATGAAGGCAGGAACCTGGACATCAGGCACTTCTTGATTGCCCTGCTCTGGGCACAGAGGGCGAGGTGGTAACAAGAGAAAGCGGCAAGGTAGACATTCACTATGCTGACTGCCTGGGCTGAAATCAACTCCTGAAAGCACTCACGTGGAACCAGGGTTTAAAATACTGTTCCGACAATTATGTCTTCATAAATGCATTGATACTAGATTGACTGTTTAATTTTAGAGCTCTTTACTTTACCAGCAGAAGAATGAGTATAGCGAAAGCAGCAAGAGTGCCTAATGGACGAAATTTATTTTACCCACTTAACACTATGCAGTAACTTGTCTCTGAATCTACTAGAAAAATTATTGATAATTCTATATTTAAAGAAATACAAATGTTTACTTCCTAACAGTAGACAAAATTTAAATTGGAAAATTATACTACTATTCCACTACTGGACCTAAAGTACAATTTCCTGAAAAGTTAAGAATTATATAAGTCTCTAAAATCATAAAAAGCCAACAGAGCTAAATCAATAAGCAGCCGAGATAAAACATGGTGCGTTCAATTCACATTAAGTAATTAATGGGATTTAAAGCATGTGCATGTATTTACCTGTTACTGGATAGTGCAGCAGAATGTGTGGTGAGAAATGCTGTCTTTCGTTTTACTCAAGACTCTTTGGCTCTATTTTTGCTTTCCTGCCTTGTATTTACCCCAGGTGAGTGGGTGTAAGCATGTTTAAATTCAGAGATGCCAATTTTTTAAGTATTTTTTTTAAGCACTGGCTGTGAAAACTGATTTCCTCTATGTCTTTATAAAAGATGTTTTTTTAAGTCTGTTCTTTGTCAGTCTTTTATAAATCGTACTTGGCAAAATCACTAAAGTAACAGAAAATTGACTATGTAAGGTCCATATGAACATTCTAAATCCTTTATACAAGCTAATCTAAAAGGAAGCAGTCTTCGCCTGTAAGAAAGTAAAAGAGAACAAAGATGTGAATGCAAAATAGAGGCTTTTTTATTAATGCAAAGAAGAGAGAGGGTGCAGAGATGGCGTGGAGATATTTATTGTGTTTTCTGTATTGGAGAGATGAAATAGTTACGGAAGAGTAAAGGATGCAGAAAGGGAAATTGGAAGAAAAGAGAGAACAGGGAAGGGCTGACGCAAATAGTGCTGAGAGCTGGAAGAATGGGAAGAAAGAAATGCATTGCCAGGAATTAATAAATGAGTGAGATGGCTAATATGATAGATACCTTCGCAAACCTCCACCCACCCCACCTCCCACCTCCCAGCCAGGCCCAAGAATGCCTGAACTGGCAATGGAGGTGCTAATTCGTCCCTGGCTCTGGCTTCCCTGCCCTTCATAACCTCTCTTGTAAAAAGCTTCAGGGAGTCCCTGACATCCCCGCTTCTTTGCTAAATCTCTTCTATTTATAAGGTGCAAAGGTAACAAAGTGCCAGAATCAACATTCTTTTCTAGTTAGCACAAACATCAATTCAGCTTGAATGAGTAGTTACTTATAAGATGCTTATTGACTGCATGAATAATTTGTGGATGCCCATAGAAAGCAGGGAAATGGCATGTGCCTGGCCACAGAGAGATACGCATCTTCATGAAAAGCAAACTGTGAGCAAAGTGTGTTTTGTTAAACAAAAAATGTTAGTGGTTCCTGAAGCTTCCAGTTAATCCCAATATGCTAAGTGCCTGCAGTTCACCAGCGAAGTACCCAGCCTCAGCAGCAGGCCTGATAAAGGCGAGAAGCACAGGGTCCTCTCACCAAGTAAAAGCACAAAAGGTTAACTCAGGTAGTCTTTGAGTAATGGGGCCCTGATTGACCTTTAAAATCTTTTCCAATTTTCTCAGTTTCCAAATTTTCTATAATGAGTCTGTATGTGATTTGTATTTTCTCTAAATTAGTGTTTGGTGAGCAGGGGTGACAATAGAGTGAAAGGAGACTGCTTTCATTTATTCTCCTTATATGTATTCTCTCTCTCTCCCCCCAGGCCAAAACAAGGCAGCTCACCCTAGAGCATGCCTTTGAGTCACCTGGAGTGATTGGTAAAGAACACGCAAACTGCTAGTCTCCGTATCCAGAGTTTGTGAATGAGCAGGTCTGGGATGGGGCCTGAGAATGTGTATTTCTAAAACGTTATCCAGTAGTACTGTTGCTGCTGGGGCTCTGAGGACAGTGCGTGAGAATTACTGGCCTAGTAGGAAACAGCGCAGGGACGGCAGGCCTCAAGGCTTATTGAGAAGGGGAGAGACTGGTTGACAGATCCAGTATTCAAAGGAGGGTAAATGAAGCTTGGGACCAATGGTGGCCTTGGATAGGAATAGTGTTGTAAGATTTGCCACAAGTAGGATACAGATTGCAATCATTTAGGTGGCAAGTCATAATGGTCTCATGATGCTGGGAAATAAAAAAGTAAAAATCTGTTAAAAGGTAACCCACAGAAAGTCTAGACTGGGTCTTGGTTGGCTCACTAGGTGAAGAGAAACAACTGCTGGTAACTAATGAGACTCAGAACAGACTTCCCGTCCATTCTTACCACCCAATTTTCCAAACTTAGATTGCTGTGTCTTGGACCCACCACCTCTCACCTGCTCAGGTCTTCAGTCCAGCAATTGTCTCTTATCCCTCATTTTTATTTATTTATTTATTTATTTATTTATTTATTTATTTATTTATTAACTTTCAGATTACATCTTAATATATTTCGAATTCTGTGTAGATTACATCAATTTCACCACCCCAAAACTAATTATAGTCCATCCCCTCACATGTGAGCCTACTCACCCCTTTTGCCCTCCCCCCTTCCCCTATGGTAGCCACCAATCCATTCTCCATTGCTATGTGTTTGTTTGTCGTTGTTTTTATCTTCTACTTATGAGTGAGATCATACGGTATTTGACCTTCTCCCTCTGGCTAATTTCACTCAGCATAATACCCTCAAGGTCCATCCATGTTGTCACAAATGGCAGGATTTCATCATTTCTTGTGGCTGTGTAGTATTCCATTGGGTATAAATATCACATCTTCTTTATCCATTTGTCCCTTGATTATCCCTCATTTAACATCAAATTTTCTCTAGTCACTGCATCTTTTCCAAAAGGATTCCAACATGCTATCATATTCTCCATCTCTGACAGACAAGCAAACACAAAACAACAGCTTCCTTGACCGCAGATCTCCTTTTATTCCCCCCTACCCCCGGGTTATCTGCTCCTCTTTACAGAGAATACTCTAAATCTTGCCTCCTCGATCCTGCCTCCTCCTTCATGGGGTGTTCAAGGTCTGCCTTAAGCTGCTGTTCCAAGCTCCCACAGGAATACTGATACACTGGCTAACACATATATGTTCATTTAATCCTCACAATGACCCTGGAGGAAGATGTTGTTAGTGGACTCATTTTATCGATGGGTAAGCTAAGATGGATACGGGTTCATTTTTTCAAGGTCGCACAACTAGTCAGTAGCCAAGCTCACCCCCTGGAGTGGCGCCCTGAAGCAGTGCCCTCTCGTCCTCTCCCCATTCCTGTCATTTCATTCTTATTCACCCTTAGCGCTCAGCTTACACTTCACTTCCTGAAGGAAGGCTTCCCCAGATGGGAGCTCTTTCTGTTCTCTCTGCATGGAACACTTTTCCCCCCTTAAGACCATCTCAACTCTTTTGAGCCTTTGCTCAGATGTCTCCCTCCCCACTAATTTTTCTTTCTTGGCTCACTCCACTCCGGCTTCCTCGCTATTCTTCTATGACACCAACCATGCTTCCGTCTCAGGGCCTCTACCCTTTCTGTTCTCTAGATATTCACACATCTAGAATTCTCTAGATATTCTCCCTGACTTCACATGTCTTGTATTCTGTGGTCACCTTATCAGAGAGGACTTTTGACTGATGTAACTAAAATACGATACCAACCTCATCAAACTCTCTCCTCACCTTGCCTCCATAGAACATAGTGCCACTTGATGTGGTTAACGTTTATTTGCTTACCTGTTTTTTAATTTCTTTGCAGTTCCTGAACATAGTAGGTGTTCAAAAATATTTGTTGAGTGAATGATTGAACCCAAATAAGAGGGAATGTCTTGCATTAGAAACATAGACTCACCTGGCAGTCTATAAACAGGCAGGGAGCGTTGCCCTACCTAGGTTAGTTTCAGGGATTCTGAGAATAGTGAACCTCCTTAAAATTCTTAAGATAAATACTTACATTACTTTCTATATTTGTTTTAGATAAACTGATTTTTGTGGGAACTTGGGATCTATGCTTGCCTGTATCCGTATATTTAATATACACAAAGTACACTTCTATTTCAACACTGTATACTTCTTCGATTTATTTTGTATCACCATCACTAAGAAATTTTCCTAAATTAAAAATTTATCCATATTATGGGACTCCTTCCCTCGCTCTAATTTTTTATCTCCCTCTAAACGCACACGCGTACACCCTCCCACACACGCACCACACCCTTATCTAATATGGACCAAATCCTGTGTTTCCCCCAATAGTTTCCTAAATCAGATTCCTCCTCTCTATCCTCTCCATTTACAGTAAGGCCCAGCCGGATGTTGATTACAATGTGATCATTCTTAATTGGCTGAGGGACTCGGAGCAAGGAGACAAGCTGTGAACAAGAAGAGAATGCAGTGAATCCACAAGGCCAGAGACACAGTTAAATCAAGAGCCAAAGCCAGAGAAAAGACACAAGCAAACAGAGACCCATCCATCAAAGTGGGAGTGAGAGCCTGGGGTCTGCAGGGAGAGGTGAAGCGTGAATACTGAGCAGCCCCAGCCGCTGATGGGTCTGGTTAAAGCTGTTCTTCTCTTCTGGAGGCCCCTCTTCCTGAAGCCAAGTATGAGGTCCCTCAGGGTCGGGTCCTGCCTGACGTTTTGTAGTTATCTATTTACTTCTTCCTCTTTCTTACTGACTGGAGAGCTACCCCAGGGCACTATATAATTCCTCACTCTAGGATTTGTGTAGGTAATTCCTGTCATTCGGTAGATGTTTATATATATATTAATACACAAACACAAATATTTATGCGTATTAGTGAATAAATGAATGTTTTTTCTTATTATGAAGGATCTCCATGTCTTTAAATTGTGTTTAAAACTGACTTCTGAAATAGTAGATTTGAGAAAGCATGTTATTTTTGTCTTATAATTTCATAAAATAAGTAAAAATAGATATTTAAATATTTTTATGTTAGACATGACTTCCACCTAGTTCAAGCATATTCATCTGATGTTGAGGTGTCGTATCTCAAGGAGTGTCTGTGGCTATTCATGTTTACACAAAGCCAATTACTCAAAACAGAGTCCACTCTTTGCAGTCGATTTTGCTTGCGTGCTCCAATAAAGCAGTAACAAGTAAAGTGATTAAGGAGCATTGTTAGATGCATGTAGATTTATAAGCTTCTGTTTAGCAGCTATGGTTCATACTGGAGTTCGTTCTTTTTACCTCCAGAAGTGAAATGAAGTAACATTGAGACCATACTCCCGTACCATAGTTCCAAAAGCAGAGCAGGTGACTTATATGTAATAATTATTAAAATGAGCAGTAATTTAAGCACTGGGATCTATTCAGCTTTGCAACACGATTGTTGCCTGCTTTGATCAGTAGAATGATGTGGAGTTGTTGGCGAAAGCATGTGATGAGGTCATAGTGCTCCTCATTATCTCATCCCAATTTGGTAAATGAAGCCTCGAAGGTTTGCCAGTTTCTTAGTAATGCCATCGTCATTATTACCTATTGAATAGTATTGAAAAAATGCAGTTGTGCCCAACTCTAATTATTGTGATCTCTCTGGCTTTGTTTCTAAATATATGACTATAAAACTCACAGATGGTCACAGACGGTGAGGCTTTGTGGTGAAAACGGAAGAATTGGACACAAATTCTAGTTCGGCCACTTAGTACTGGGTGAGGTGTGCAGGCCCTTCTCCCTTAGCCTGAAAAACCATGGCTCTGGATGAACTGGCATGCTCTTTCTTATCTTTTATGTTGAAGGCAAGTGTACATCCTCTCTCGAGCTTTTCTCCATTCCTAGGAACTTAGGTGCCCCTTGCTATGCATTCACACAATACTTTTCATTACTTTATTAAAACACATGTAAGTTTTTATTAAGCTGGTGTTTCTGCTTGTCCATTCTTCCTCTAGACTCTAAGTTTGTTGTAAACTTTAACTCTCTAATATTCAATGCTAATCAAATGAATGAATGATTCATTCTTTATTTTAGCAAGAAGCAAGAAATACGTTCGAAGGGAAACTTTGGAGACAGATGGTGGAGCCAAATAGGGGAGAGGTTAGTTATAACGTGTTTGCCACTTTTTATTCCATTAATAAAAACAATTCCTATTGCCTATTATTAACCATGTTACATTTCGTATAACTCCTAAGTTAATGGAAAAAGTGAGAACAGGAAGAAAATGAAGGCATGCCAATCGCACAATATATTCCCTTCTTGTGACTGGACGTTTGGAGTTGTGTGATGTGGATCTTTCTCAGTTCAGCTTAGTTTAAACAGTATTTTTAAACACAGATTAGAAAATATTTTTAGAGTTTATTAATTTAAATGTAAGAAATCCAATAATAAAAGAAAAGAAAGCATAGAAAAATGTGAAAAGAAAAAGAAAATTATTCTTCCTTTTGACTCTCTCTTCCCAGAATAACTATTTTAACAGTTTACCTTTTTAAGCGTTCTGCTGGCTTCCTTCATAACTTTGAATACCAAACCTCTTTTTCTTGAGTGAACTAATTTCGGTCCATTCTATTGATGATTTTCTTGGAAAGATGAAGAATTAGGTGTGTTTGCACCATCTCCCATCTCTGCTTCACCTTCAACTTCTTATTTTTATTTATTATATTGTGTTTGTTTCTGATTATAAACAATATAATTATAATATCCATTTCATATTTTATGGATTTTAAAAATATGTTTTATTTCTCTGCTATGATAGATAAAATTAACATAGTGCCAATTCTTTCCTTCTCTCTTCCTGATCTGCTGTTTTTGGTGTGGTTAGTAACAACAGCTAAGTAATAACAATGTCCTCAGTACAGTGCATGTTTCCTAAGACAGGATGTCCTCAATCTAAATGGCCAACAATCCCATGCTATAAGTCTCCTATCCTCACTGCATGAATAGACAGAGACTTAGAAATATTAAAAATGTAGATCAAGGTCACGTAGGCGAGTCAGACATGAAGCCAGGATTCTAGCTGACGCACCTGGTCTGACAACAAAGCTTCATTCTCTGCCAGATTCTTACATTTGCACTTTTAAGATATGTAACCATTACACTCTGTTGTCTAAATACAATTAAGTTTTCAGGACATTAACTCTCAATGATTCTAAAGTTTTTGTTTGAAATAAATAAGCAAATTTTCCAATGTTTATTAAAAAGATATTATTTGTTTAGTATGCAAGACTTTACTGCACTTTGACCACAGAGAAAGAAAACAATACTTTGCCACCAAGTCTATGCACTGAAATGAGAATTGCCTAAAAGTCAAGGTTAAATGAATTATCTTTTCATTTCTTTTTTGACTCTCTGTATTTTTCCTGGGAAATTTTTAAGAAGCAATTGTTTCTTGTATAAAGCACTGCTCTTTTTTGAGTTCTATTTTCAGTTTTACTGGTATATGCTTAAATCATTCTTTCACAAAGGTTCTGTGGTTTTTAAACTTGGCACAGACATTTATTTTATTCTCCTGCCTAATTGAGAGTCTGACTGTGATATAAAAGTTGCAGTGATGGAAGAATCACTCTTGTGTCTTTAGCATTGATCATCATAAGTAGAGGGTCAGTTTGACAGTTTCTCAGTCTTTCCTTATTTTTCCATAAAGCAAAGTATTGAAGAGTACTGACCAGGTGCCCAGCAGAATGTCCTACAATCTGGGTTTGTCTGATGGCTTTTCTTGTCATTAGACTGGGCTTATGAATTTTTGGAAACAATACCATAGAGGTAAAGTACCCTTCTTGTCACATCAAATCCATCTGACATCACTGATCCCAAAAACTTCATCAGTTGGCTAAGGGAGTATATGTCAGATTTTTTCACCGTAAAGTTACTTTTTTCCCTTATCCTACTCCAGTCTTTGGAAGAGAGTCAATAAGTCCAGCCCACAACCAAGGGGAAAGGGGGCGGATGTTAAGCTCCACTTCCTGGAACAGGAAGTCTCTAAATAAATTATATGGAATTCTATAAGGAAGACTTTGGCAACCACCTCTTAGTTTCCAAAATAGAACATTCATGTTCTATTATTCTTCCCTTTCTAAAGCTGCATTTTCTTGCACAATAATCATAAATCTGAGAATATTTAATTGACTCTTTTCCCATTCTCTTCTGTTCCCTTAATTATTTCTATTTCCTGTGCATTTTACTCTTTATCTATATGACTGAGAATTACGTTGATTATTTCAGTTCCTGGACTGGTTACTTTGTAACCAGTTTCAGTTACTTTGTAGTTGTATGTTTCCCCCATAAGCCAGAATAACCAGCCCTGGTGATCTAGTGGTTAAGATTTGGTGCTCTTACCACCATGGCCAGCTCGCTTCCTGGTCAGGGACCACACCACCCGTCTGTCGGTTGTCATACTGTGGCAGCTGCTAGTTGCTGTGATACAGAAAGCTATGCCACTGGGATTTCAGATTACAGCAGTCACCCATGGTGGACAGGTTTGAGCAGAGCTTCCAGACTCAGACAGATGTGGAAGAAGGCTCTGGCCACCCACTTCCAAAAAACTGGCCATGAACACCTTGTGAGTAGCAGCGGAGCGTTGTCTGATACAGCGCCGGAAGGGGAGAGGATGGCACAGAAAGACTAGGCAGGGTCCACTCTGCTGTCCACAGGGGCGCTGGGAGTCGGAATCCACTCTATAACACTAACAACAACAAATAAGCCAGAATGCAGGGCTAAGCATGGCTTCCTTTAGGGTAGTGGCTCATGGCAGGGGGAACATGTTGGCCAGCCAGGAATTCCCAAAATTTCTACTAAATTTCACTCCTGTGTAGAGCTACCTTGACCGTCGTATTATTTCCCTTTCCTCTACTCCATTCTGTGCATACATACTGGGAAATCCTGAGTTCCCTATATCCCTCCTACTCTTTTTTCATTTTTCAGTCTCTCATCCCAGTGCCCTTCACCTTGATTTCTTCTCTTGTTTTTACATGCTTTTCTCTGGCCTTTGTTCTCAGCATAGAAGTC